>NC_087458.1:11834935-12137965 GCF_036321535.1 Camelus dromedarius | reverse complement strand
AAGAAATGGTTGGCAATGTTCCCCGCGTTGAACAGCAGTCGTCCATCTGAGCTTCGCTTCTGAGCCGTTGCCAGAGAAATCTCACTATATTCCACCACTTGATACACTCCATCTACTCGGCAGACCACTCCAACTGGTTCTGTAGGGTTCGTTTTCTCTACCACCTGCCCACCAAAGAAAGACAAGAGTAGAGAAAGGAATTTAATCAGGCACTATGCTGGAGATTTGGCGTCTTCCAAGACCACATTTACAAGTTTACTTACTCTGCCTTAAAGGTATTAAGTCAAGAGCAATCTTTAACTTTAGACAATCACCTATCCATCTCTGTATTATTTTGACAGACTACTTTTCAACTGGAAAGAGGCAAATTATCTCCCTCCTATTTAGCACCTAAGTAAACCGCAGCAGAGAGATTTCATCATACACATAAGGTCCAGAAGAAATTACAATGGACAAGGAATATTAAATGAGGAGCCTACATTCCCCCAAATATATTTTTATCATTTAATTTATCCTTAACCACACTCACTTACTTTGAGAATAAAGGCAATGAAATGTCTCTGGGACTCACAAGACAAAAGAAGGCATCTTGTCTCTCATTTTATATTGCCCAAATCATTATTTCATTTGAAAATGGTGTTTCATTTTCATTCATGAATACAGCAAATTCCTGGGAGGCAGGGGGGTTAGAGCAGGCAAGTCACAGGGCTCTCACTCCAACTTCAATCAGAAAAGTCCATCCGTATTTATCTGTTTTGCATGCTAGATTTTGTTTGGAGCAAGAGATTCCATGCTTTAAAAAAAGTTTGAAAGCCAGTGATTTGATAATCTATCAGTGGCTCTAAACTGGTGTGGGAGCTGAGAAAAAAGTGTGCAATCAAAGTTAGAGGGAAAATGTAAGAGAGTATGTAATTTTTAAAAAAAAAACCTCAGAGGTGATTTTGATACACCACCACACTAGTCCCATATTCTTGACCTAAATTAACTGTTTACAATAAAAGTATGAAAGAACTGAATGTAATGCACTAATAATCAAGCCTCAGATGAGATGAATATCCAACAGAAGAATCAAACAATAAAAATACTTGAAGACACTTTTTTTTGCCCTGTTTGATTAACAATTCAGCATGCTTCAGAGTATTCTGAAAAAATCTGTCCCCAGTTTGAAAATTCTACCCTAAGTATACACAAAATTGTATCAAGGAAGTTAAAACTTTTCTTCAGCAACTTATTTCTTAAAATAAGTACAGCCAGGAGCAGTCTCTTCCAGACAACTAAAGCGACCATTGAGTACTTCGTTTACACAGCAATTAGAGATAAAGACGCTGGGTGCAGCTCAGTGAGGCAGGGCCGCTGGATATGCAAGCCTGCTGTGTAGACTCACTGTTTGCCACCCTGAAAGGGGTACAGTACTCAATGAAAAGAAACTTTCTACCGAGCAAGTGTTAAACCGGAGGGAAGTGTTACGTAGCAAAATGATTTCAACCAATCATGAGACTCTTTGCAATTCTAGTCTATCAAGCCATCAGTACCTCTCACTTCCAATACTTCACAGTGGTCCCTTACTAGACAGGGAATCTGAGCAGACTTCCCCCGTTCCCATTAAAACACACACACACAAGGTTAATTTTGCAGTCACTGCTATATAACCCTACTCCTGGCCAGCCATGGAGAATAATAAGCATATTCACATTTTACATGTCCCAAGTGTCAATCTGCCAGTGAAAGGTTTACTTTTATGACAACTACGAGCCTCCAAATACTACAAAAGGCTAGACTACAAAAGAAAGCATTTGTAAAGTGCATAAAGCTGGAAGTCCATTTATATGACACAGAAAAGATATATAGTATAAATTAAGAGGTTTCTTGATTTTCTATAAAATAAATCCTAAAAAGCCGAGTTCCAAATAACTCTTTAACCTCAAAGCTACTGTAACTGCTTTACAAAATGATCTTTAATTAATAATCCTTCCTACTCTTTGTACGTCTGTAAACCAGTCCACTGACTCAGTCTTCTCTCAAGGCTCCATAAAAAATACTTAATTCACCAATACAGGAGCCTGTTAAAGAAGTATTACGAAGAATTCTACTACACACTAGGAATTACTCCCTAACTTAGATGTTTGTTAAAAATATAGTCCACTATCTTGTTTTTTTATTAAAGGAGAAAGGGTGGGGGGACAGATTACATAAATGGTTTCTAGCATTTCTAAGTTTTTAACATACGCCAGTTGCCATATTTAAGTTTCATCTGAAGTTTCATTTATTTATTCGTTCATTGAGTTCCTACTACATTATATGCCAGACACAGCACTAAGCAGAAAAACTGAGACAGTATCTGTCCTAGAGGACCCACGGGTAATGGAGAACAGAGAATGGTTACACTTACATCTCTGTATGTACATTCATAAAAGTTAGTGCACCAATTTAAAGTTTTTTGAGCTGCCAGCAAAAACATAATTAATCTAAAGAGTTTGGTTTTGTAATGTGATATAACACTAAAGCTAAGAGTTGGGAAACATAGTGCTAATCCTGCCTCTGCCAATGTCAGGAAGGACCTTGAGCCTGGTGCTCGGGATACTAAACCTCAGGGTGCTCATTTCTGGGCTTAAGGATGATCTCTGAGGTCCCTCCCAGGTTCAACACTCTCTAATCATTTAGAATGTAAATTGATTCTGAAACTCAGAGCAGTAAAATTTCTGTTTTGGAAAGAAGAGTGACACCAAGTGGAACAAAGTCAGAAATACATTGTTTTGTTTTGTTTTGTTTTTTAAAGCTTAATAACTACATAATTACAATCCAATGCACTGTTTCTATTAGAATTTAGTAGCTATTCACAGTACAGCACAGATACTCATAGAACACTGAAAAAGACAGAGGTCTTAAATCAATGAACTAAACCAACCCTTTATTTTCAGAGTCAGGAGGCATCTTATGAAGTCTATCAGCTTAATCGCTCAAAACTTGCACTAGTAAATTTGACTTCAGCTTCTATGACTTTGCATTAGATTTACAGACTAATTTTGAGAGAAGCAGCATCTTTATAACAATCTCCAACCAACGGTATGGTGTCTTTTATGGTAGCCTTTCTTTTTAAATCCATATATTTAAAATTTATATGTAGTCTAATCCACTTTTGTCAGAAGACTATACAGTTTCGGCTTTGGTAGAAAGGTCTTCCCTTCATGTCAATATTATAAAATTATTCTAAATTTTCTTCCAACATCTTTATGGGTTTTTACTTTGTAATCCATTAGAAACTGATTTTGGTATGAGCCTTGGAGGTGACATCTTTATTTTTAGCCAGTAATCCCATTCATTTCCCCCCACTGATCTGAAATGCCGTATCTGTATATAGTACATTCTTATATATATGTGGGTTTGTTTCTCACTGATCTGTTCCATTAATCTGTCTTTCTGTTCTGGTTTCAGTACTACACTCCTAGTTACTTTTTACTTATAACCCATTTCAATATCTGACAGATTGTCCTCAACCCTCTCCCTCCTTACCAACATCTTTCTTCAAAATTTTCCTAGCCATCTTTACATGTTTATTCTAAACTTTACAATCATTTGGTCAAATGTCCCCAAAACAGTCTCACTGGGACTTTGATCAGAATTATAGTTCTACTTTAATTCAGTGAGAACTGATATCTTTACAGATTTCCAGGAAAGTAATATTTACATTAATACTTTAAAATCTTCCAAGATGTTGTTATGGTCTTTCATGTCATAAAGGCAAGTCTCTTATATCATCATCTATGCAACTAAACAAAATGTTGAAAAGAATTATGCCAAAGATGGCCTCGTTATAAGGCATTACCCCCTCCCTCAGTCTCAATATCAGTATGTCTGTGACCATTTAAGCAATTATTTAATCTCCTAATTGTCCTTATCTCAGTCTTATTCACATCTTATTCACAAGGTTATCAAATCTTGATAATCCCTTGCTGAAGTCTAAATCTGCTATTTCTACCAAACTTCCCTCACCTACTACTCCAGTAACTTTATCATAGGAAGAAACTGGGTTAATCTGACCAAATACAACTTGATATTAATGCATCCAACAATTTCATATTCATAAATCCATCCCAGGTCTAGTGAAGCCCATTCACCTTCCCAGGTACTTACAAATCATCCTCACATATTTTGAACTCTTGCTCGTGACAGACTAAGCAAACCCCATCACTTCTAGACTCAAATGTGGCCAATTTAAGAGAAAACGTGGGTATGGGACAGTTTAGCTACTTTAGAAGATGAATGCTTCTAAAATATCCAAAAAACCCTAATAAATCTAGTTTGACTCTTGGAATGTATATACTGTCAGAGAAAGACCACTTTAAGCCTCATTACAGTTGAGAAAACCATTACCTTTGCTCCACAGTCTGCTCCTTTCTGAATACAAAATCCAATGAACCGTGGGTCGGCCACTTTTACTAATATGTTGTCAACACAATAGACATGAATGCTCCAAATGCCTCTTTGCTCCATATCCTCCACAATATTCTGGGCTGCAAGAGCCCGATAAAGACCACCATTCCCATCTGGGGAAAAAATAGCCTGTTAGTAGCATACCAGAACTCATTATGAGGGTAACCCAAGGATCATTTAATGTTTCTAAACTTAGATCTCTGAAAAACCAGTTTTACATCACAGGGCCAAGGAAACTGAATATCCATGAGGAAGGACTCAGGTGTCCAAAAGTTATACTAAGTGATTTTAAAGGTAATTTAACCTAAGTATCCAGAGAATAACATTATTAATGTGGGACTGGGCAACCCCAAAGAACACACTTTTCTTTTTAACTCAGCCCTTTTAAAAATTTGGCCTGTAATGTATTGAGAAATATAAAATTCTTTACCAGGCAATGATTATTTCATAAATTTCAAGTTTTATTAACATTTGTATGATTCAAGTTAGCTCTGTATTTATAGTCCCAACCCTGCCAATTTCACCCACCTTAAAGATAAAAATACTTGAGCATTTACACCAAATAATGTGTTAAGAAGCCAGATTAATATGAAGGTCTACAGCAACAAACTAAATATAAGCAAAAGCCTCATCTTTCCCCATCTATTTTCAGTGCTTCTACCATCAACAACTCAGCCACAGCTTAAATGATGATAAAGTTAGAAAACGTCACAAAATAAAGCTAAAAATAGTAAATTCTTTCATTAACTAAAAAGAATTAAGTAGCAAAAAAAAAGAGTTGAGATGAAATAAAAGCCTACATCTGCAGAGCACCACTGTCAATATCATCGTTTATTTTCTTTCAGCCTTTTCTCCAAGCAGAGGTTCACGTAGACAGGAACCCGTCAGAACATCTGCTTTTATAGTTAGGATCACACTTAGGGTTACAGTATGTGGCTACACAGGCAGCACACTGCTCAGTCCTAGGGCTGCCATTAACAAACTACAACGTGCACACACTAACTGTGCAAAGTGGTGGCCCCAACTGTAGCATGCGTGTGGCTCTGTATTCCTCATTCTTATTTAACCTACAGAAATTATTTCTCCTTGTCACTTAACAGCCCCAAACAATTATTCTAATACTGTTTAAGAAATAATGTTATAGGTAAACTATACTTTAACCTCTTATTTATTAAACAGCAGATGATTTCCAATTTTTCACTGCAATAAATAACGTAGCTATGAACACTACTGTATGTAAAATACTGGGTAAAGAGAATAAATACCCTAAAGCTGCTCAAAGGGCAGATATCCAACAAAAGCATAAAACCATATTCATTTCACCAATGGGCAGTTCCATTTTTTAAAATCAATGCCAAATAGAAAAAAGAATTAATTTTCTAACATCCAAATCACTGTATTAAAGAGAAAATCAACATTTGATGAGTTATGTGACTACCAATTCTAGTCACCAGTAAATAAGCATGGTTACAAACCTGGAGCCATAGAAACCTTGTTCTTCTCTTCCAAAATAATCTTCCCATCAAAACTCATTGCAGGCAGCATTCCCTGCTGAAAAAAGATGACATTCTCTTTTTTTAAACCAAAGTACTTGTGCTTTGTGAAGAATTCCTTTGTAGATTCCATGGTTCTGCCACTGGTCATTATATACCTGGCGAGAGAAAAGCAGATCTTCTAAGCAACAGTGTTGTGTGAATTAGGGCAAAACAAGTCTCGTCTATTTCCTAAGCTAAAGAAAATCTTTGAGAGCACTGTTTCTTGTTTTACTCCAGTTCATCCCTCTCCTGGATAAAGTAGCATTAGCTGCTACCCAACGGGAATTTCTTCTAGTAACTTCATCAATCCTTATGTATAAAATAAATCTGTAACTATATTAAAACATACCTCCGGTAACAGAGAGCCCATAACTGGCTCAAGTTAACATTTCAGAACTCTGTGAAAAGTGTGTTCTAAATTTAAAACTCCTAAATAAATAGGGAGGAAAGGGTAAATGCAATACATTTTAATCATCTCTTACATTTTTTATTAAAATTTTGAAATGGAATCTGGGCTCTGCTCACCCCTTTATTTAAAATCATGAAAGTGTAATTATACTCTCTGTTGTCCCAAAAATCTAACCTATGCCAGTGTGGCAAAGGCAAAAAACAATCTATCTAAAACCACAATTAGAGACTGCAATAACTTTTGCCCTTTCTAGAATGTAAACTACATGTAAGTAGGGACTTTGGTCTGTTTTGGTTACTGATAAATCCCCAGCACCTAAAAGGAGACACTCAGTGAATATCTGTTAAATGAATAAATGAAGAAAATTATATAATTTCCCACCTCAGTAGATATCTCTCTGTTTAACAAATTATCCTGGGTATTTTGAACTTTGGGCACAAAAACTTTGGGCATCATGATTTAGATGACAAAAGAAGTGGCTAAACTGCTCTGTAAGAAAAGAACATTCTGAGTTGTGAGAAGAGAGACAAGAAAATCCAACATGATAGTGGGAGGCCAAAGCTGGGAGTAGAATGTTGGCCACTTAGAACACAGATGTCCCTCAAAAATCCCCAAGGGAATCAAGATGGAAAAAACATTAGTTCACAGCTGGCCAATACTCCTGTTAAGAGTTATGAAAGCTGAGGAAATTACAAAAAGCCTTTTTAAAGGCATCTGAGAGCTACAAAAGCAACACAGATTGGAACTAAAATTAAGGACAGCGAGAATCTTTCAAAGGAGAGCTGAGATATGCAGCTGCCTTCTCCTAGGGTATCTGCTGATCTAGGGTAAAGGCCAGTGGAAGGGAATCTGAGCTTGGTCCAGGCAGGAGGACAGAGAAGCCAAGCCAGCAGAGCTTCTGTTGGTCACCTGTGGCTAAAACAACAAGATTAGGACTCAGAGTAATCTCAAACACACAGCTGGTTCCCCTCCTCAAAACAGCCTAACTTCCAAAGCTGCTCTGAGAAAAAGATAAATCAAAACCTTCTGAAAAACAGAGAACTTTCCATAATCGCTCGGTGTTTAGAAGAGGAACACTGGCCAAGGTAGGCCCTGAGGACACGGAACACCAGCAGAGATTGAGAATCCAAGTTAGGCCCACAGCAGAGAAATGAGTGGAGCTTTCAGCTTGTGTATGTGTGTGTGGGGGGGGGGGGGGGTAGGATTTCAGGAGGACTTGATAACCCCGAACTTAAGGGTGTGAGTTTCTAGAGTGAGTGAACCCACTGAGTGCCCAGATTAGTGACTGAAAACAGATCCATATCACGTCATTATGGAATTTCAGATACTAAAGGTAAGAAGAGACCCCAAATGCTTCCAGAGAAAGTGGCAAAAAAAAAAAAAAAAAAGACTGGGAATCAGAATGGCAATGGACCTCTCAACAGTAATGCTGAAACAGTAGAGCAATGCCTTCAAATTTTAGAGAGAAATTGATTTTCAATCAGAAATTCTATACATAGACAAGCTACAAATCAGTGTGAGGTTTCTAGATGGAGACAACCCTACTCAGGTAGGCATGTAAAGGTTGGTATGTACTGCTCATTAAGGCTAGAGTGACCATCTGTCTAGCTATAATACATATTACTTTTAACATATACAACAAATTACAGTTCTGAAGGAAATTAGCAGTAACAGGAAATACGTCTGCTTATGAATAAAGTATATTTGCATTTTGAATGTATGTTCAGATACTCTTACGTAATGAGATGTATCTTACCATGGAATGATGCACTTGTTGCCATGATATATTTCAGCTAACTGCTGAAGCTTCAGGATACGCTCTGCTTGAATCTGGAAAAGTGTCTTATGGGATGGCAAACCAACATCATACATTCCCTTGGGATATGCAACACCGAGTCTCGTCCCCTGCCCACCAGCTAGAAGAAGAACTGCCACTTTGTTCTGAGAAATCTGGAAAAGTCCTAAAAAAGAAAATACCCGTATCACAAAACCTCTTATAATTCAGCACTTTAGGATTGTACATACAAAGGAGGCTGCAGAGAGTCACCCTATCTGCGTAAGGCATAAAGAACAAGGAATCCACATGTAATCACAGATGATCTCCTTAATAAAAATATTTTTGTTAAAAAATTAAATGTATATAACCCAACTGAACACCAAACAATGCATAAAATATTTTAATGAATTTTTTTCTGATAAGGTTGGAAGGCAAAGACCAAGAGATGTTACAAATGTTTTACAAGTACTTGACAACTTTTTAGATGTGACAAGTCAAGAAAAAGACAGGATAAGTGAAGATCCCTAGGTTTCAGGAGGAATGATGATGGTATTAAATTACCTCCAGCCTATCAATCAATCAACAATAAATAATTAATCAATGAGCATGCAAACAGACTAGACAAGCTACCATCCAGTAATGTAAAGAAAAGAAACTCTGAGCTGGGAACTCAGTGTAGTACAACGGTCAAGAAGCCAGGCTCTGAAGTCAGGATACCCTGGTTTGAAATCCAACTCAACTGAATGAACTTAGAGGATTTGCCTGCAAAAGGGCATTAGGAGATTTTGTGGGATGATGGAAATGTTACGTCTTGACTGCAGTGGTAGTTACATGGGTTTATAAATTTGTTCAAAACTCATAAACTAGTGCATTTTATTGTATGTAATTATTAATAAATGTTTAATAAATTAATAATTTTTTTAAAGTGGGCAATCAACTGCAGCTCAGAAGGATGTGAAACTCAGAGTTTTTTTGTTGCTGACTTATTCCTGCTCTTGGGAAGCCTGTCAGTTTTCACCAGCTGAATATTCAGCAATAAGTAATAACCAAACATAATGCTTGAATAAAAACATTCTTTGGATCAAAATAAATTCTAGATGGATTTAAGACCCAAATGCAAACAAATGAAAACTGTAAGTGTTATTAAAAGACAGAGACTCTCAATCTGGATTAAAAAAAAATCTTGCTATATATCATTTCTAACAAGAGATACGTCATCACTCTAAGGTGGACAGTTTCAGTACCAGAAGACAGAGCAGCCTGTGAGAAGAGGCAACATAGAAACTGGGTTTCTGGGAAGCTAGAAAAGCTGTAAAAGGTCAGATGAAACAAAGCAATGGTTGATGGGTTTTGTTCTATTTTCTGAATTTCACACATCCATTAAAATTCTCAGAAATTCTGTGAACTAAGCAGGCCATTACCCACAATTATAGGCCAAGTCAGGGGGGCAGTGGTGGCCAGTAACAATCATTATTATTTTTTATATCTTTTAGGTAATGCGGGTTTGTGCAATTTACCAACTTTGTGCTTTATGTGTTCTTGATATACTAGGCTTTCCTAAAGCTAATATACTAGCACATCATAAACTTAAACATGCTAAACCGATCCATTATAGAGTCAGGACTGGGACAGCTCTGACTCTACAATCCATCTTCATTAGTAAGTACGCATAGCCAAGGATGTTATGCAGCAACTCTCTAGCAACTATTTCAATCAAAAAAATTTAAAAGTGTATTAGATATTTCCACAATTTTTACCTTTGATATGAAGCTAACCTTAGCTACCTGAGAATTTTCTCTTCTTACTTCACTGTGCTTTACCAGATTTGGGATGTTAGACCCCAAAATAGTAACTGTAACCTGAGAGGTAGGTAGGTATAAAATTCCCCCATTTTAGATGGTAACAGGCTCAGAAGAGTTCAGGGCCTTGCCCAAGGTCACACAGCTAGTAAGTGTGAATCAGGGTTAGAATCCGAGTCTGGAGTCTTCGCCAGCACCACACTGCCTCCAGCAGCCTCTTATCACACCTAAACAGTTAATAGACAGAGTACAGCAGCATAATTTTTAGGGGTGCAAACTTTCCTTCCTATTTTCTTCTCACCCTTTTCTTCTCTTTCCCCTGGAATTCACGAGAATGCTATGCTGCCTCTTCTCATCTATCTTACCATCACCCTACATGGAAAAGCTGCTGAGCTGGGAAGAGCCCACATTCTCCAAAAGTTGCCGAACACCGAGTTTCTCACAGCATTCCAGCTGTGTGGGGCCCTGAAACAAGCCCCATAACCACCATGTAACAAAGCCTGGCTGAGATGAAGCAATCTGAAGGGAGCAGGGAGCCACATATAAAGCAGTTCTGAAAACTGTTTTACATTTGGTTATTCCCTGAGTTATCAAAGAAGCCATGGTTTCTAGGAAATAAATTTAATTCTGCTGTCACTGACCGAATGAGCATAATTTTAAAATACCAGTCCACAACCCCTTAGCTAAACCCATGAGTCAGATGTTTCAGAATGCAGAACTCTTCAAAATTTAGAAAAGGAATATAGCACATCTACAGTATGCTATATTTTACCCCAGCAGATCTGAGACAGTACCTTATAATCACATTACATGAGATAAAGTTTATCAGTACACTCATGTTTGCTCAGGTTGGTTTGTACCATTCTAGAACGGCAGATAAATAACTTCAGCCCGTCCGGACTCTCACATACCACCAAAGGTGTCAGAATCAAAAATATTTCTAAACACATTCCCAAAGAGGCCCAGATAAATATTCTGGACACAGAGGTCTTTGTTCTTTCCACACTATTTATTTTCTTCATAGACCACATGTGTCTTAAGTTGTTTTACTGTTAATGTGGCTGTAGTCATCCTGCCTGACTTCCTTCTTTTACCTTCAGTCCAAAGGTAAGTTATTTAGTGCCCTTACCTGTAAAGGTAAGAGTCAACTCCATGTCTCAGCTCCTGCTCACCTGAAGGCCACCCAACACCAAGAAGCACTTTCCATGGATCCTGACTAATTATCTAAATGTCACTGTATAATCTCTTCTCTTTCATGGATCAGTTTCCTAAACTACCACTTCATTCCAGATTTCCAAATTTTTCCATTTTAAAGCTTTGCCAACCAGCAGCTCGTCGGGCCTTAATTCTTTATTCAAATAAATGGCACGTGTTTGTTTCCTAAGGTGCTGTCTGCCACACTTTCTCCAATTCTTCTTTCCATCTATGGACCTGATAACCCATCCGATCACCATGCCTGCCAGGTGTACGTTTCCAGCCAGATATGCATTTACAGCTCATCTCCACCTAGCCACAACTATTTCAGTGAATTATAACACCATCTGTAAATATTTGTGATTAAAGGGTTTCTGCATTAACTTCTTCCTGCTTATGCATCTCACTTACGAGCAGAGAGGGGAAAACAAGAGGAAAGAAAGCAGTCCCTAGAGTATTAAAGCCAGCTGCAATTCAAGAACCAAACGCAGCTACAGCTGTCGTTACCAATATCAGACCGTGTGTACACTGGCTAAAGTGTTCATCCACTTCATCTGTGTTACTTCAATAAAACTGCAATGTTTATTGAAAGTATCTAACACATAAATTAGTATCTATCTTGCAAGGACAGAGAAAATACTGCTAGAAATTAAGTGAGCCAATAAAAGTCAGTAAGCCTTTTAGTTACACAGTAACAATACATGATGCCAAACTGTATTTGCCATAACATAAATTTTACTCAGGCAGCACTACACCTATCTGGAAAACATTAAGTGATTAGAAAGTACTTAATCCACGAAACAATTAGGAATTCACTAACGTCTATCCCAAAACTTCTGCAGAAACATGAAAAAAAAAAAATCGTGAAAAGTACATCACTATACCATCCTTTCTGTCTTTTCACTATAGGACACAAGAGTTAATAACTTTCCTACAAAGGTCAAGACCTGACACACACAACATCAGAGGTTTAAAAAAAAAAACAGATCAAGCTGTTTCCAGGGCTGGTACATCTCTCTCCTTGGAGAGCCTCTCATGGGTCAGCTGCTTCCTGGATAGCTTCCTGCTTGGACTAGTTCCTCTCATACATACTCTGACCTGGACACGTGCCTGAAACAAGCAGGATGGCATAGGTGCTTTGGAAGCAGAGCACTGCCAGAACTTTCCATCTGAATCGTCAGCACTCCACGGCAAGGAGTGGGGTAAAACAGGCTATTCAATTGGTGGAAATAGAGGAAGACTACTCAAGAAAGTTAGAGGGGGGTATTTCAAGCGTTTAATTTTTAATCACATTTTATAGGTGAAACTATTATTTATTTGATAGATTAATTATTTCCCCAAAACATTAAGCACAAAAAGCAGACTAATAAGGGAAATTTCTATTTAAACAGGTGTTAGATATAGAGGATTATTGGGAACTGCATTAGGTGTGACAATGGTATTGTGGTTAGTAAGAGAATGTCCTTACACTTAGACACGCATACTGAACTTTAGGAGGGTAAAAGTAACATGATGTTTGAGATTCGCCTTAAAATACTAGAGGAGAGAAAAATAAAAGAAAAAGAAGGATAGGTGAAGCAAAATTAGCAAAATTTGGCAATTATTTCATTAAAGTGATGCGTATGTGGGAGTTCATTATACTATTTTTGTCTCCAAATATCTGTTTCCAAACATGCTTGAAATTTTTCATAATAACATATCCTCAAGCAGGCTAAAAATTACACATAAATGATAATTCTAATGTGCGTATGTAAAAAAATACTATAAAATGTTACTAGTGATTATTTATCTCTGGTTTGTGAGATAGCAGAGATTTATATTTTTTCTTTAATAATTTTTAGTATTTTCCAATTTCTCTAAAACAAGCATCTGTTACTATTAAAATAAAACATATCTATTTAGAAATATCACTGCACTAGATTTCAGAAAATGTAGAGGAGATAAAGTTATAACCCATTTACTTTTCTACCACAATGCGATATAGTAGAGCAGCACCATTAAGATTATTTTTTAAAATGAGACCACAGGCAAAAAAAAAAAAAAAAGGCTAATACTGAATACTAATTTGTTATTACAAAATAGAAGATTGTTGTGTTCAATTTAAGCATGCATTTATAAAGAATGGGACTTTTTTTTATTAAGCTAATGTATTTTCCCAGTGTGAGTATCTTTACCAAAACTGTATTCTCATCAAAGCTTCTGAATTACTTCCCTTTCACGACCTCAGTTTTGTAAGACAGATCATTTTTCTTCAGTTCTTCAGTTCTTCTTCCACATCACATTTTCTACAACTGGCCAGAACATTTATAATTAAATTAAAACAAGCTCCCTCTCCACAAAGAGCAGTCATCACTTACGTATTTAGCCTTCGTCAATCATTTTCCACCCTAGGTGTTAAACTATCTAACGTCAGTATCCACCAGACACTTTGAAACTATGGTACAATGCTTCTATTTCCCCTGTCCTGGGGTGGTGTCGGGGTGGGTGGGGGGCTGCCTTTGATTCAATTATCAGGATCTACTCTCTGAAATACAGCATCACGATCTTTGCAATGCAATTTCTTTCCTTTGATGACTTACTTCAGAAACTACATTTTGTTATGTATTTGCCCACACGTGGCAGTTTCCAGCTAAGTGAAAAGTATACAACGTCAGTTACAAAGTCTCCTCCTCCACCCTTACTGTTTAAGCCACAAATAAATGTTGTTCCCTGGATGACGAGCCAAAAGGAAGTTTGCTTTGCACCTTCTTATACTAGACTTGCTTGTAATAGTTCTGGATTTTAGTTTAAATGAAGTCATAAATGTGGACTAGTTCCACAGATTCCAACAAAAAGGGCATAAGGAAGACCTGAATTATAGGAAGCCTTGACTGTTGCTCATGGTCCCCATTATATAAAGTCAAAGCTTTGGCTTTCCATAATAGTTAGTTTGAAGACTTTATTCTCATAAAATCACAAGGAGAAACAGAGGCAGCTGGGAGACCAGAGGGTAAGAAGAGGCCTGTGTGGTGGCTTTGGGTCTGGAGTCATAGCTTTTTTTTGGAAACCCAGGGAAGGAGGGAAGGATTCATGAATCCAAAGTTAGTGGGGGTCATAGTATCGCTCTAGTTCTCCACTCAGAAGGATCCTTCTGGAAGTCACTCTCTCCCATCTTAGGGGCAGAGCCCTACTCTAAGTGAGAAGCTAGGTTAGCTACTACCAAGCATTTTAAATCGAAAAGGGCCTTCCTTGAAGATTATCTAATTATTTTCAGTGTTTTTAATCTCCAGCCCCTTTTAAATGAAACCACATGTCAGAGGTTTATTTATTTGTGTGTCAGATACATAAAACAGGTCAGAGAAGAACTGCTCCCAGAGTGGGAAGATGAAGGGTCACTTAAGACCTGCCTGTTTAGTGTCCGTTCCCCTGGCCCTACGTCAGACAGTTTCACCAGCAGCCGAAACCCTAGAGGTCTCTGGAACACAGTTTGGAGGTCAGTAAATCTGTAAGCCCAGAGAAAGATATGGGGACCATGGCAGAGAAGAGGGCTGGTAATGGCAGTAATGTTTCTTTTTTTGTGGGGTGCAGGGAGTGCCAAAGAGCGAAAGACAGAATAAAAATAGCCATAGTGTGGTGCAAATAGACCACAAATTACAACTGTAACCCTATGCAAATCTGTAAAAGTAAACATGTATACAATCAAGTACTAGGTGGCAATGTGGGCAAATAAAAACACAGATTTGATGAGGTTATGAGCAATCCCTCTACAGTATTTCTGTTACTTTGATATTATTTTGCAATAAAGTAATTTTTTTAAAAAAGAAAGAAAAGTATCAGTCCAGTCTGTTCATTCTACAGCTGAGGCAATGAGGTCCAGATTAGACAAGGAGCGTGTGCCGCAATATTTAGTCACTTTTACTTACAGAGTAGTAGATCATAAAAACCACAGCTCTTAACCCCACCAGAAAAGCTGCATTTTAGCTATTTGGCCATTCTCAAAAACACTCATTAGCACTAGTTATGGGGGCAGATTTTATGATATGCTGTAGAGGAAAAAGCTTTGAGGCAATTCAATAAACATTTACCGACCAACTGCAGAACCCTGTTCTAAATGCTGTGCGACACCCAGGCTCCGAGGACACGGGCTGCTCTGTAAGAGCTCACGATGTAATGATGAAGACAGACATAGACAACTCTTTTCATAAGAAAAATGAAACAAAAGTGTGGACAAAGACTCCAACTTGGGACAATGAAAAAAAGGAGATGGACTAAACAGTGTGTGTGGTGAACCTCAGAGAATGAGGCTAAGTTCCCCAAGCGGCAGAGCCACAGCACTGCACGACCCAGCGCACGGCCTCACAAAGTGACCCGGCTACACAGAGAAGGGGCAAAGGCCAGAGTCCGCTGAGGAAGAGCATGAGCAAAGGCAGGAAAGGCGTAATGTATTTACTATGTTCAGAGAAAGGCGAGTTATGTGGTCCAGCTGAAAGGTGTGGGGCAGGAGTGGAGAGAAATAGAAGAAAAAGACTGGAAATACAGGCTTTTAGAGAAGCCAGCATAAACTGAAACATTTCGCTTTTGCTTCAGGAAGGGAACGCTAATAAAACATGGAAATTGAGCAAGGAAAGAGACAAGGGGCAAACTATGACTTGAATGAGAAGAGCCGTGAATCAGGCACCAGAAGTGAAAAGAGGGACTGGTTATGGGAGCCACCCCAGCGTCTTGGGCCCACAATCTGTCACTCTCAGATCAGTCACCTGGTTTACGGTTGCATGGGAGTCAAAATATTAATGACACGATGCAGTTACTTGAACGGTTTTAGTATCTCTCCTAATTAACTGGAGGACAAATCTTCCCATGCTCAGTACCTTCACTTTCCCAGGCCTGCAGCTGATCCTGATCCCGGGTAGCGCTGCCCAACACCTCTCGAGGGACAGGTTCCATCCGTGCATCCACCTTTTCTTGCTGAGAAGACTGGTTAAATCCTTCAATGGCCTTTTGGAAAAAGAAGTTCAGCTCCTCAAAGTTCATGGCCTGGAGCTCCGCATAAAGTTCTACCTGTTGGGCATCTTCCAGCTCATTCCAGAAGCGTAGCAGGTGCTCTTGCCCAGCTTTGGACAACCTGAGTTTGAGGTCATTAACATTCATAATGCTCCAGTAGCCAAGGTTTGTGAAAACAGGGGTGTAACTTCCGTACCTGTAAACCTAAAAGAGAAAAGGAATCAACAGCAGGTCTAATTTCAACCTCAAAACCTGAGAACCTGAGATTTCTTTCCTGTTAAAAATAAGTACATTAAAAAAAAAAAAACTTGATGTTAAGGATATTCTCTGACTTCCCATCATGATACTTGTAAGAGATCAAACTTGTAAGATGATGCTAATTAGCATTATATACCAGGCACCGCACCAAGTACTTAACCTACGTGGTCTCATTTAATTTTCAACAATTCTACTACATAAATACGACCATCATCGCTTTACAGTAGAGGAGACTGAGGCACAGTTAGGGAAGCAACCTGGCCAGCTGGCGGAGCTGGGATGTGAATGCAGGTGGTCTGATTCCAGGGCTCACACCCTAACTACCAAACTTAGTTGCTCCTGTACCCCTCCTCTGACCACTAAGCTACTACTGAAAGAACACTCGGCTGCTTAATATTCTAACCTTTCTCCTTTACCTCTAAAGACAGAAAGAATTCAGAGTACAACAAAATCCACAATACAGGCTCACCTGTAATCATTAAAAAATACACTTTGTTTCAACAGCAACTTCTGCAAAGAAGCAATAAAATATGCCCACTGTCTTTACTAAGAATTAAACCCAAGCAATGCACACATAGTAATCAGTGGATAAGACAATGCTTTTTTAACAGCATTCCATGATAATACAGCAAAATGTTAAGCTGCACAGTAATAAAAAAAAAAAAAACATAAGAGAATGAGGAAACATTTAATCTATTCCCCTAATACAGATAAATGCAAGAGAAGAAAGGTGTTGTCTAGGAAGAGTTCACAAAGGAAGTATGATCTAGCTGTGGCTCAAGGGTTGAGCAGATTACGTAGATAAGATTAGGACATAAGAAGACACTGGTGGCCACGAGAGGTAAACATGTATGGGATGGAGAGTCGTAAGAAAGTTTTATGTAGAAGGTTGGGAAACGATGTAGGGCAGGGCTAAACCATGAAAAGCCTTGAAAACTAAGCAAAGGAATTTAGACCTAACAGAAGTAACAGGAAGCCAACAGAGACTATTCAATGGGGCAGTGCCGCCTCGCTTTAGAGAGATGAGCGAAAGGAGTGATGGCACAAAACAGGTTGTAAGGAGGGGACAACTAGCAGCGGGAAAGCAAGGTAAAAGACAACTACAGCTGTGAAAAACCAAAGGTCTGAACCCGATTTGTTGCAGTGGAAACAAGAGTGAAATGGATAAATTTGAGGGACACTGTAAAGAATCATCCCTGCCTGCGTTGTAACATAGCTTAGACATAAAGGGAACAGGAAAAGCAGGTAGCAAAGAAACAGCCAACTATCTTCTCCTACCGTAAGACCAGTGGAACGTAATGTACTGGGTAGTTCAGAGCTAAATTCCAGGGTTCAGCAGAACTACTTAATTTCCCTGTGCTTCAGTTTCCTCACCTATAAAATGGGATTAATACTACCACCTACCTCGGGGCTCACAGTCTTTAAGGCACTAGCCAGCTGAGACTCCCTTTGCCTAGCAAAGCAATAAAGCTGTTCTTTTCTATCCTCCCCCCACCCCAAAAATGATAATAATACCTACCTCATCAGGACTATTAAAACATCAAACACTATTAACAAACTCAGGTTAAGAGAACCTGCATCTGGGTTTCCCTGAGATGTCAACGACCACTCAGGCTGCGCTATTCTAATTGCTTTATAGATAGCTGTTCATTTAATCCTGAAAACAACTCTTAAGGCACTGTTATTGGAATTACTTTAGAGAGGAAGAAATTGAGCCACAGAGATAACTTGTCCAAGGTCCAAAACTAGTAAAGTGATAGAGCTAGGATTCAAACCCCGATAGCCTGGCTCCCAAATTTATGCTCTTAACCTCCATGCTATACTGCTTTCCAGAAGAAAGAAGACTCTGTTATCTCCGTGCGCATGTGTGTGCATGTGTGTAAAAGACAGGGGTGGCAAGAGAAAGACAGAGAAACACGCAATTTGTACTTCTTTTATTCAGAAATACAGACACAACTGATGCGCTGGTAACAGATTCATTTTGCAAAAATAAGTTCATAAGCCAACAGAATGGAGAAAGGAAGAAAATGTACAGGACATGGAGAAGAGGAACTTTACGGGTTGAACCAGATATAACTACCTCTGTGCCACAAAAATAGGACTATTTTCCCCATTACTTCTGGTAAGATGTGTGTATGTATGCAGAATGGTAAGCAGTAGCGAATAAGACAATTAGACTAGTAATTTTTATTTTGACAATCAATGTGTGAAAAAGTTGAAGGTCTCTAGAAATTATGGCAAAACTTGGTATACGCCCATAGCCTAATGCATCTGTCAAAAATAATGACATATTTGGTAATAGTCCGCCAACAGTGAACAGTCCAATAGTTAAATATATCTTTATTAGAATTTAAATTCCAGTATAAAAGAAATCCAGTATTTCCCCCTCCTTTTCTGGCTTCCTTCCTGCTCCTATCTCTGCTGCTATAAGATGCCCCACAAATTGATAAGCAAACCTCTTAGAGCTTTTGAAAAATAGTCTTGAGGATGAGCCATAACCATTGAATCCTATAAATGCTTCACGAGCATAGCCTATGAAGTCTTTTTTAGCCTCAGCTAAGTGAGCCAACTCCTTGATAGTGAAGGAATTGAAACTGCCTTCAGTTCCCTACAAAGTCTTTGGTCCACACCTACAGAATTTCACCTGAAAATCCTTAAACTAAGGGCACTACTTAATGACACATCCATATTACCATAATCATTATTACTTAATTTCAGATTTCGTAAGCCAAATACAAATAAATATAGCATAGCGTCAGGCCAAACTTAATAAAATCTTCAGGAAACCATATGTTCAGCACATGTGTGCTCTCAACCCTCCAATTCCATCCTTCTGCTTGGCCACGCCAGGGGAAACCCAAAAATTTCAATCCTCTCCCATTACCAGTATTAAAACAAGACAAAAGAAAACAAAGTGGCTAGTAGGTTTTGTCTCACCCTCAGGTCCCCACAGATACCTTCAATCCTTCACGTCAACGCTTTCAGATTCTTTTCCTCCTATACTCAAGGTACCCCAACTCGCTCCCACTGGACAGTTCCAACGACCACTTGTCCCCACTGTAGGACCCCGGAGCTTGGCATAACTGTTCGCAAGGCCCTAGACAGAGAACCTCAAGGCCCCCATCCCAAGACCAGGTGAGGCCCCGCTGCCAACTGCTTGACAAATCTTATTCCAGACACTACCCCTAACCTTCTCCTCCCCAAAGCCGCCAGCCCATCTGGGGCGCCCTCATCCCAGCACTCCCAGCGGGGTCGCCGAGAAGAGGCGCCGCGGGGCGCACGGAGTGCGGTGTGGGTGTGCAGCCGGGCTCCTCGCCCCGTGCCAGGCTGCCGGCTCCATGCACGTACGTGCGCCGCGTGTCCACGTCTGCGCGCGTGGCCGGGGAAGCGTGTGCGTGGCGGCACCAGGACCCCACCCGCCCCGGGTCCCGGGTCCCGCCGTCTCCTCCAGGGTGACGGGGAAGGAGACAGCGACTGGGCTGGGAGCCCCTCACCTCCCCCGGCGCGACCACAGCTCCTCTCAGCTCCGGCTCCTTCGGCGCGGCCACTCATAGGCGTCCCACGCCCGCTCCGAATATATACACCCTCATCCGGGGGGCCAGGGCGGCGGGGCGGGCCGGGAGCTGGGGCCGGGGGGAGCGCCAGCCCCGGCCACCCCGCCCCTCTGTCGCCGCGACGAGTGGCTGCTCGCGCGGGGAGGAGCCCAAACCGCCCGCCCCGACACGTCAGCGCCCCGAGCGCGAGCGACGAGGCGCGCGCTGAGAGGGGCGCGGGGCGGGGCGGGGCGGGGCGGGACCTACGCGCCCGTCATTCTCCGGTCCAATGGGGACGGCTCTGGGCGGCTCCGCCCCCCCAGGGCCCCCGTGGGCCGGGAGGTGTGTCCTTTGCGTCCGCTGGGAGGGGCGAGGCCCGATCTCCGCGAAGGTACCTGGGCCGGGTCCGAAGAGTGCTGACGTCACTGTGTTGTACCGCGAGGTGCCGTCCCGCGGCTTAGTTATCGCCATGGCCCAGCGTCTCGGGTGACCCCAGTTTTACAGAAACCGACCGTAGAGTTGAGCGAGGAGCTGTGTCATCCGGGTGGGGATTTCCGACCGCCCACACGGACGGTTGCGAAAGCGCGGCGGCCCGGGGGGCGGACCCGGTTCAACCTCTGACCTTGGGCCAGTTATTTCGTTTCGAGTTGTCCAGATGGGCGGGGCCCAGACCCTCTTTCTGTTTTACGGTGTTTCAGTTCCCAAGCACGCGAAGCCAGGTCCACTTACTTTTGCACAAATAGGCACAGACACACCAAAAAGAAAACAGAGGAAATGCAAGCAAAGGGATCAGGTAACCTGAGGAAATGAAAAGCGCGCCAGTGAGACCGAGGCTGGGTGTCAGCTTTGCGTGGCTGTGGACTTAACCTCTCTGGGCCTCGGTATTCTGCACGAAAATGGTGGTTGGACTGGTTGACCTCCAAGGCTGTTGCAGCGCCACTGTTTATAATTGGGCAATTATGTATTACCATGTTACCTTGTGTGGATGTGTACGTGCCGATTATATGCTCGACACTGTGCCCTAAAAGCTGTTTTTACAGTTAACGTTGCGTGGCACTTGGCACAGTTTTTGCAAGAAGTCCAACATGTTGAAATACCCAAAACATTTAGATTTAACAAAACACCTGACAAGGAGTTTAGGTGCCTCAGGCATTTAGGTGTCTTTCTTATATCTTCTTGAGTACAAGGAAGGGCCTTTTAATTTTCTTTATCAATTTTTAAATCATTCACAGGATTAAGTAACAGGAAAATGTACACTGTGTAAATAATGCTGGTAAGTATACATTCAGGAGGTTGAATACCTTTCATGATCCCAGAATGTCATCCATTTGAAAGATTTATAGTGTAGTGGTTAACAGCATGGGATCTGAAGACAGAGTTCCAGTTGCTTTATTGTTTGGGATCTTTAGCAAGTTAATTTAACTCTTATGCATCAGTGTTCTCATATGTAACATACAGACAATAATAAAAATGCCCCTTAGGGTTCTTGTGAGGGTTAGACCAGTCAATACAAGGACAGAATGTAGAACAGAGTAAATACTAAGTAAATTTTAATTGTTCTTCTGTGACTGCATATACTATGTCAGGCACTGTTCTGGGTCCTGGATACTTTGATACACTGATCATAATCTGGAAAACCTTTTGTTGTTTGGACTCCTGATACTATAAAGATCCTCTCTCGAAGTTCTCCTAATAACTGAGAACAAAATCACTCCCATTAATGTTGGCAAGGTCCCACTTAAAGGGACCTAGAAGCCTGCCCACGATAATGTAACTGAATATAGCTTTGTGACCTTTAAAGAAGGGAAGAGAGTTTAAGACAGTTGCTTTCTAAAAATATACTGATACTGATTGTTATTCTTCTACATTTCTACTCCCTAAGATAGAAATATATGAAAATTTAGAAAAATTCGAACTAGAACAGATTGAAAATCACAGTTCAGCCCTTACAAGCTGTGTGTCATTTAACCTCTCTAAACGCCAATTTCCTCTTTTATAAAATGAAGATAATACCTACCTCACATGGGTGTAGTGAAATTTAAATGAGAAAGAATCTAGAATAATGTCTGGAGTATTATAGGCATTCTGTAAATCTTATATGAATGAATGAATGAATGAATAAGGAAAAAATAATTATTAAAGAGTTCATTAAAGAAAAAAGAACTGGGCTCAACACAAGTGTTTTCAATGAAGTATTATAAAATCAAATTTTTACTTTTACCATTTGTGCTAATTTTTTTTCTAGTTACTAGACAAAAGAAGGGCCATAATCTCATCTTACTAGGAAAATATACAGAAACTTCTTACACTAAAGAGTTATTTCTGTCTTTTAAAATATTCTTATATAGTCTTGTAAAAGCTAATGGCAGAGAAAGCAAGAATGCTCATTATCCATGATTATTTAACATTACACTGAAGATACCTGCTAATGCAATTAGACAAGAGAAATTGTAAGAGGCTTAAGAATTCGAAAAGAATCAGTAGAACTACCTTGAATTTCAAATAACATGAGAGTACCTGGAAAACTCTAGAGAATCAATATGACTTAACTCAAACTATGAGAATCAATGATAAGACTAAATCATAAAAGATTTCGCAAGGTAGCAGGTTATAAAATGAACAGACAGAAGTCAATCGTTTTCGTATACATAAGCAATAACTAGAAGACATGATAGGGAAAATTTCATTTACCATAGCAACAAAGAAAATTAAATAATTAGGAATAACTCTAATACAAAATGTGCAAAACCTATATAAAGAAAGCTGTAAAACACTCCTACAAGAAAGCCACAATAAATACTTGATCAAATGGAAAAATGCCTCTTATTAATGTATAAATTACACTCCTTGTTAAATTATAAATTTATAAATTAGACAAGTTGATACTAAAGTGCTCATGGAAAAAGAAACATGAAAGAATAGCTAGGAAAACACTGAAAAGATAAAAACTACAATAAGAAGTCTTCCTACCAGATTGTAAAATATTCTATGAAGCCTCTAATAATTAAGACAAATGGTACTGGCACATGAATAGGCAGACAAATGGAATATAGACAGTCCAAAACAGGCCCAAGTACTTTATCATAAAGGTGGCATCTCAAACCACTGGAGCAAAAAATCAACTTTTTAGTAAATAGGTAGCCACTTAGAAAAATATAAAACTAGATTTATACTGATAGGAACCGAACAGTCAGGACAAGGCAGGTAGGGGAATGAAGAATTCAAAACAAGGGACTCAAAAAGACTTTGAAGGAGACCAGTAAACCCTCTCCCTCTTTCTTCTCATGGGCAAACAGAGGTTTTCCAGAAATAAGCAAGCATGAGCACTCACGAACTGGAAAATTCCATCCCTAGGGATATAAAAAAGCCCTTACAGCCGCCTGCAGACACAGCTCCTACACCGTCCACAGAAGTCCTGTCCCTCAGTGCTGTTTCTTGAACTAATAAAAACTCGCCATGTGCTGTGACTGCAGAGTCTCCTGTGAATTCTTTCACCAAGGACCATGGGTCATTGTCCCCTTACTCACAACACATACATCACACCATTCATAAGAATGAAGTCCAAACACGTCAGAGATCTAAGATCGAAGAGTAAAGGATGAAATCAGACAAGTACTGGAAGAAAGCACGGAATTCTATATAGCTGGGGGATCGGGGGAAGAGAGAGAGTCAGTGGAGTGACTTTCAGGATATAGTGATACATGGGGCTGGGGTGGAAAGCAAAGTGCAAACATGTACAGATGGAAGAAGGGGAAATAAGAAAAATGTACACACATCTGCTTATTTTTGAAAACAAAATGAAACAGGAAGGATAAACCAGAGCCAGAAATCAGTAAGACGAGTTACCTGCAGGGGTGAGTAGGAAACAAGTGGAAGGAAGGGGAGCGATGTTGCATTTTTCTAAATATGACTTTCTCTATAGTTTTGACTTTTGGAACCATGTTAATGCTTTACATATTCAAAAATTGGGAGAGGGGGTTGAACCCTGAAACAGAAAACAAACAGAAATAAATCAGCCTAATTGTATCTTAAATAACATAACTTCCTGAAAAGGTTTCCTGTGGAAACTAACCCAAGTAACTTTTGAAAGCAGTATTTTTTTTTCACAGCTTTATTGAGGTTGACTTAAACTACAGGTATTTTAAACAGACAATTTGATGATTTTTGACATATGACTATACCTGTGAGCACAGTTTTAACTTTACACCCTCAGATTTGAAGACAAAATGAACTGTAAACAGCTAGTAAACTCTGGTTAGTAGTTGGCTTTCCGCAGTGATGTGGTTTAGCGGTTCTGGAACTATTTTGTGTGTATCGTGGAAGTGAGCAAAAAACCAAATGTATGGAAGATAATGTGAGATTATTTGCTTGGGGAGAAGAAAAATTACAAATAGGGAAAGGGAGAGAAACTAGAATTACCCCTTCAGTGGCAGGTTGGAATTGAAGTTAGTATGAACTCATGATTATTAATCCAAATACAGAAACTGGCATAGATATGTGCATACATGTGATAGAAATGTGCATGGGGAATGCTCGCAATTACTGAATGTGGTTAACGGCTCTATGGAACTTCTTTATAGTGCTTGGCAATTTCTCTTTAAGGTTGAAATTATATAAAAATGTTAAAGTACAAAAAATTAAAATGGTGTTTGAGAAAGCTGCATGGGTCTTCACTGGTTGTGCCACAAAAGAAGTAAAATTAGAACAAATGGTGACGGTCTTCACTGTCAGTCCAAACACAAAAGAAAATCTTTCACCCATGGAGCCCCCAGCTCTGGAGGAAAGGACCCAGGGTGTGAGAATCCACAAAGTAGTCTGCCTATCCCGTGTCACATGCCCTCAGGGCCAGGTCAGAAAGCCTCATCACCTGGGAAGCTGTTTATGGTAGCAGCTGTGCCCCTCTGGGATAGGAATAATGATGGGAAAGTGTTTTTCTCTGATTCTCAACCTTCCGGTTGAAAGCAGTGAGGCTTAGATGGGGAGTACGGGAACGTGTTGTGCAGGGTGGGGATTGCCCAGAATCCCTGAATGTTTATACATGGCCGTCCCTGGGGTGGAACTATTCTCTTAAAAACAGGCTGGCCCATTTTCAGCATTTAATCAAGAATGAGTAGATGTTTGTTCAGAATATATTTATTGGGTGATTCTGTGCCAGCCTTGTGATAGGTACCACGGGCAATCAAAAGTTAGGGTCTGTGTCCTCAAGGAAGACTTAGTGCAAAAATTATTTAAGATGGAGTGATGTTCCTTTTTCAAGCTAGAAGACCATAAACGCTACAGTGAATGCACAAATGAATTTCAGAGCTCAGAGGAGGGAAAGAATATAGAAACGAAAAATTTCTTAAAAGAAGAAGCTAATAGGCTTTGAGCAAGAGCCAGGAGGTGAGAGGAGCCTCACTCTTTACAGAGGCTATCCGTTGATCCTCAGCCTTGATCAGGAGGCTTCTATGAGCTGGTTACTTGTTTTCGTACTGGAAACACCTGCTGCCTCCACAGCAAAAGAAACCAAGGAATTTATACCCAGGTGGAGAAATTAGCAAGTGAGTGATCTACGCAGGGGTAGGGATTAAATAAACTGTGAAATATGAAGCACTGAAAAGGGAATACTTACCAAAGTGTGTGCATTTTTAGTAGTATGTATGATCCCAGCTTGGCTTTAAAATATAGATAATACTTTCATCAATTAGATAGATAAGATAGATTAGATAGATGAGGTGATAAGTAGATAGAAACTGTGAGGTTAGGGAAAATCACCCTAATGAACTTCAGCCTCCTCACCTACAAAACTGAGATAACAATACGTACAGTTTAACTTACAGAGATGGAAAGAGAATTAAAATAGAAAGGGCCTGGCACACAGCAGTTATTCACTAAGTGTTCGGTGAATAAATGAGAGAAGGAAAGAGAAAGAGAGAAAATAAAGGAAATAAAATAGTCCTCTATTAAAAATACAGAATCATGTTGGGATTCCAAGGGAGGTGTTTAAAATGGGCCATTATTAGACACAAATTCAAAAATTCAGAAGAGTATATATCAGAAGGTCTTATTTTTTTTGCCTTTTAGGGACAATGGGATTATGGTGATTTTCAGATTCTTTTGGGTGCTTTTTTCCTAAATTTACTAAAATGAAAATTATTTGACAACTAGGACAATATATATTTTTTAAATTTCAGAAAAGCAGGTATGTTACTTAACAACGGAAGAGCCTGCTTACTTGCTTGTTTCTCCCTGCAGTTGTGCCAGATACAGGCCACTCCATCCAACCTTCTTTTGTGGCACAACCAGTGAAGACCCACACAGATTTCTCAAACAGCGGGCTGCCATTAGCAAGCGTAGGCCAGAGGAGTCCTCCTTTCATTGTCCCGAATGTGATGGCCTCAGGTAGGACCCTGAAGTTCTCAAAAGACCCAGGTTACTTGCCAACCCTACATCAGATCATCAGGAGAGCCTGGCTCAGCTCAAGGCTCCGTTTGAAGTCAGGCCTGAGCATTTCATGAGATCACTGTTTCCACTTGGGTGGTGGAAGAATTAGGGCTTTGACTTTCCTGTTGATATTTTCCTACAACTTGAGTACTTCATTCTCCCAGAGAGTCATCCTGATGTCACAGTTCACTCCTCCTCCCACACTAAATTCTCTGTAGCTCAGGGTGTGTTTTGAACTATTGTGAAATAGTGAATACACCCTGTTAAATGATATATTTTTGACTCAAAGAACAGCCCCTCTACACTGACTATAATCTAGGAAGTACATAAATAACAGAAAGAAATGAACCCAGGAGAGGGTAGATGAGAGTGTTGGTGTGCAGGAGTGACAGATACACACCCTCAGGACTCCAAACTGAGTAGGCTGTTACGGTGTGGGAGAGTGGCCTTTAAATTCTACCCCAGTGCTGTTGGCCAGAGATTATCTGGTCCATCTCCCTAAATTCATAGAAAAGGAAACAAAATCCCTCCAAAGTTAAGTGGTTTACCTGAGGATAGAACAGATAAATAAGAATCAGAAGCAAGATTAGGACCCTATTGCTTTATAACAGGATTTTGCAAGATTTAATGAGTGGAAAAATAATCCGATCATCAAAAACTTCAACCACCATAATATGTTTTCTGTCAAGTATGTTTTCTTCTCCCCAAGCTAAATGGCTCTCTGCTATTCGGAGTCCTGGGTCAAATGTTTAATGCCCACTCTTGGGAGCCCACTTGGATGGGTATTTCTAATGCACAGTGGGGCTGTCCTCAGGGGAAATTCTTCAGAAACTTAGCCTAGAATGGCATCTGGCCAGCTTTGGAACCAGAACTGCAGCATATTTTGTTCCATACCTGTCTTGCCACCTAGCTGGTCATTGTTCAGCCACTCACCTCTGCTTGGCTGGATGACTTTCCATAACACTGTTTCTCAGCTGTGCATGAGCTCTCACAATATGGTTCTCAGCTGTACTGCACATACAGTACATCCAGACTGTGCATAAAATTTTCTCTTTTATGCCGCTCAACTCAATATGACACCCACAAAGTGTATCACAAGTTATTACTGTCGGACATACCTCCTAGCCATCTATTCCTTCCTTATGAATCTACTACAGCTGACATTTGCTTTATATTTTCCAGGTAATATCTTCTAAGGAAAAGATAAAAATGGGGTGTCACCTCTGAGGAATCTCAAGCAAGAAGTTCCTCACAGTTTTTTTGTGCCAGATGCCACATCTCCACTTAGGCTGTGTTACTTAATATTAATAGAAGAAAGATCCAATGTCTCAATAAAAGTCTCTGACGATGCCAACTGGCTTGGCATCAAAATGGAACTATAAAAATGTTGTCTCAAAACTTACTTGGGCTCTCAAAGCTGCTGGGTAATTATTTTCCTGTATTTCTCAACAGCATTCACTTATTCATTCACTTTGTTTTTGATCGCTTAGCATAGTAGGTAAGCATATGGACTCTGAAGCTAGAAAGCATGAGTTTGAGTCCTGGCTATGCACTTACTCAGCTGAATGACCTTGGACAATTAATTGATGTCTCTGTCCCCAGCTGTAAAATAGGGATGATGATATGACCTACCTACTAGGGTTGCTGTGGAGATGAGTATTTTTAAAGCAGTTTCTGACTCACAATAAGAGCTCTGTAAATTTTTGTTTAAAAAATATTGACTAAGTTTGGCTTACTGGGTATCATGTATTGGGACTAGAATGGTGCAGAAGACAGACTCTAAGGTGACTCCCATGATCCCTGACTCCTGGATTGTGTAATCCTCTTCTCTTGAGTGTGGGTAGGACCTGTGACTTGCTTCTAATAGAACATGGACAAGATGATGCAATACTCATTCCCACGAATACCTATGTTACATGACAGAAGTGATGGGCTGCCCCTCCAATTACTAGGTTATATTATGTAAGACTTCTTTCCAGCAGACTTGCTTTCACTCTCCTGCTAACCTTAAAGAAACAAACTGCTACGTGGGGAACTGCCTATGGAGAAAGCCACACAACAGAGAACCTCACACACATTCCTAAGAGCTGAGAGTGGCCCCCAGCCAGCAAAAGCACAAACAAACAAAGAAACCCTGAAGTTTGCAGTCCTATAGCCATAAGGAAATAAATTCTGCCAACAACCTGCCGGCTTGGAATTGGATTCTACTCCAGTAAAGCCTCCAGATGAGAATGGAGCCCAGTTGACAGCTCGATTGCAGATCAGTCAGACCTTGAAGCAGAAAACCCAGCTAAGCCCTGGCCAATACCTTGATCAGAGCCTTTTGAGAGACCTTGTGAGTCTTCTACATGACTATTGCACATCATTCCCTCTCAGACCTCTGTAATAACCTTCTCCCGCATGCTCATTCTCAGCAGATAACCTTGCTGCTTCTTTCATTGAGAAAATAGAAACAATCCAAAGAAAACTTCCACAAGCTCCCACCACAACATCCACCCATCTACCATATCTGTACCCATATTTTTATCTTATCTCCAAGAGCGTGGAATGAACTGTCATGGTCTAATACCTCTAAGAGCTAGATCCCACCCCCTTATGCCTGCTCAGGAATATCATTCCAGCACATGGATTCCTAATAGGCATCTCAGAACTAACATGACTAACTGAACTCTTGATCTATTCATATTACCCACCCCCAATACCGCCCCCCCACACACAAACCTACCTCTCTCAGTCTTCCCTATCTCTATGGTAACTCCATGGTCCTAGTTTCTCAGATCAAAAGCCTTAGGGTCATCCTTGGCACAGTTTCTCATTCCAGATCCAATCTACAGTAAATCCCATGGGTTCTATCTTCAAAATGTATCCAGAATCCTATCAGTTCTCACCATCACTTTCTTCCATCCTAGTCTAATCCAACATCATCTCTTACCTGGATTAGACATACCACTAACCTCCCAACAGATCTCCTTCCTCCTGCCCTTGACCCTCTGCAGGCCATTCTCAATACAGCAGCCAGAATGATCTCTGGAATTACATCACTCTTCTACACAAAGCCCTCTAATGGCTTTTTAATCTCACTTGGACTAAAGTGCAAAATCATCAAATGACACACAGGGTCCTACAAGATCTCCCCCACCCCAAACACTCCTTCTCTATATATATTTCCACCTGTATGTTCTCCATGTCCTTCCTGCCATGGTTCACTGTACTCCAACGACACTGGAGCATAGAATTTGTTCTGACAGCAGTGGAAAGCCCCTGATGAGTTTTATAAGCCATCTTTCTATCTTCTCTGACTGTAACATAGGACAAAAGATAGACAGCTAATATCACAGACTTGCACTATTATGAAATTTTCGTGATGAGCCTTGCTTCCCCCAGCAAAGGCATAAAGGATTTCTTTGCATAGTTGGTGGTGCTTGAGTTTCTCCTTTTTGTGCCAAAAGAAAGAATAAAAGCAGAAAATTCAAAGACTGGAAGCCCTTAGTGTTTTTAATTTTTTTCTTAATTTTTTGTATTATACAAGTATTATAAATATTAAATTTTTGAGTATTCAGAAGAGGGAAGGAAGGATGGAGGGAAGAAGGGAGAGAGAGAGGGAGGGAGGGAAGAGGGGAAAGTGGAGAGGGAGAGAGATGGAAGGAAGTGGAAGGAAAGGAAAAGAAAAAGAGAAAGAAAGAAAGAGAGAAAGAGAGAAAGAAAGAAAGGGAGAGAAAGAAAGAAAGGGAGAGAAAGAAAGAAAAAGGAAGGAAAGAAGGAAGGAAGGAAGAACAGGGAAAGAAAATCACCCCAAGGACCTGCCACATAAAACAGTTCTTATTAACACTTACGTTAAAGTACTTTTTAAACCGCCACCACCCCTCCCCTCCCCAGGGAAGTGGGAGGACCAGTGCCTTCTCCTCTGAAATCCTGACTTAGTTTGGATGCCACACCCTGCCCTAGCTGAGCTCACTCCTCACCCTCAAGTTCTGGAAAAGACATCCAGGGGTTTGCTTATGAGTCCATGAACTTCTGGTATTCCACTCAAGTAACTTAGGGCTAGGTTTTTTCTTGGCCATAAGGCTGGTTTTAAAAAAGATTCTGGATTTTTCTCTTGATTGAAAAAGGATAAATTTAGTTGAACTGTATCTTCAGCTGTTATAATGAATGAGTGATAAAATATAAACAAGCCACCCAAGAATAGGGTAAATTCTTTTGATTGAAATGAATATACAGACTCTCTTTTTCTCATCAGACTCCCTCATTAAATTACATCAGGATAGAATTCTGATATCTGTGATTTTTAAAAATTGATTTTTCCTTTTACGTATTTATTTGTCTTTGAATATACTATCCTATTAGTATTAGGTTCCATTGTAACTATTTTTAAAAAGTTGTAGTATTTTGCTTGAAAATCATTATTTTTTGTTTAAACAATGTTTAAATAATTGTTATTTGTTGTTAGCCATAAAAGATGCAGCTTTAGGCCACAATTTAGTACACAGAAATAGTAATTTGATAAAAAAGAAACTTAGAAATTGAAGAATATAAATGAAACTTTCCAAATGGCCGATGGTGACAGTGATATAGCATCTGATTATAGCCGGTTTGGATTATTTTTACGATGAGGAATGTATACATTAACAAACAATATGAAATATTTCCAATTCTGTGCTTGAAAGTTTTCTGACCACAGAAATTGAAGAACATTTCCTAATAATTATTTTGGTCATTTTTTTCCATCACCCATTCTCCTCACAATTGATCCAATAAAAGTATCTATGAACAATGCCCTAAATAGGATCATTGTGAGATTGGCAGATTTCCAGAAATTCATTATTAAATATATTAACTTGACATTTGTTATGTACAGCAAAGTACATTTGGATAAATGTAATACAAAATTTGATTGAATAATGTACGCAAATCCTTTAGTTATTTATAACCATAGGTAAATTTCCATTTTTTAGGTGCATATTGTGAACAGTAGGCCTAAAATCAACTTTTTTAAACTGTGAAAGTGCCCCTGAAGTGATCCTATGCCCTTAAAAATTATTGTTTACAGTGACTGCCATCAGAGGAAAACTTGGACTAGAGAAGAAAAGAGTTTTAATTTAAGCTGGTGCTTCTCCCCCACTTTTTTTTTTTTACATAGGAAACCAAAAGTAATTTACAGCTAGGCCCAGGAAAAAGCAAATCTTCAACAACCAAGGGTGTGTTATTTAAAATAAACAGCTATCAATAGCAACCTCTAATGTTTTGTCTTGTTTTTTAACTTTTAGATACAATGTTCCCAAGGGGGAGATAAGTAAGTGCTGTTCTTGGATAGTTTGAGCTTTGCTCATTTTTTTAGGTGAAGTCAGTAGGAAATCATTGGATGCTCTTGCAGATGGGGAAACAGTTGGAACTGGAGCATCTCCATGACCCTCAGTCCAGAAAGGACGGCTGGTTCCCCTTCCCCCAGGAGCTGACACAGTCTGAGTGGAAGGGAGTCATCATTACCATCAGACCAAAGCCTAGAACGTTCCCCTGAAATGCTGAATAAGAGACTGAGAAGAAAAAGTTCCTTCTCCAGTAGACGGGACTGAAACTTCCCAAGAGGACAGTAGCTGTGGGGCCACTCAGTTGAGGGACTTTGAAGGTAGAGGCTATAAGAGAATGGAAGAACTGACGAAGAGGGGGGCATGGAAGGAGAGGTTGATTGATCAGTCAGTGCGGACTTTGAAAACCCATTCGGTAGCCATGGTGAGGATATGACTCAGTTCTGGGGAAGTGATCAGTCTAAACACATGTGGAAACTGTACCAGAGTTCCAAACTATCTCAAATGAACCCAATATGTGCCCCGGCTGCACTGTAGTTTTTCAGCTTCCTGAGAGCAACATATTTTTGATACCCAAACAAAATAATCCCAGTTTCATGTCTTTGGGTTCCTTCTCCACAAGCAGAAAATCAGGTGACCACTCAGCATTGTCTGTACCCAAGGAACACAATCCTGGATAAACAAAACAGTCTGGCTCCTTACTTCCAAGCACTAGTTCTGAGTAATATCTTTATGTAGCCCAAACACCCATTAAATTGCTTCCCCAAAGAAAAGATGAATTTTATCTGGAGCTGTAAAACGCAGCTTGTAAAAATGTAATATTTTTGCAATCTGTGACAGCCACATCAAAACTCTGCTAAAATGATTGGGGATTCCCTGGTTTCTTGTTCAGAACTTATATCTAGGATCTTCATTCTATCTAGATTTTTTTTAATACAGTGCCCATTTTATTATAAACAGTATCTTCAGATAGAAAAAATATAATTTCACATATCATATAAATTCCCTAGTCTAGAAAGAGAAGGGCTGTGTTATCCAGTACTCTCGGCTGCTAACTCATTGTGGTCTGGCAAACGTGCCCTCTTCTGTAGATGGACCGTAAGCATTCGTTGGGTTGTTCTAACACAGATCACAATTATTGTACTTAATCTTGATTAAGAACTTTGTCTTTCTACAAACAAAGTTTCAAGTTTCTGTGTTGCTAGGGAACCTCAGGAGGGCTGAGGTGATGTGATGCAAGAATAATGAGAGGTCTATGAGCTCAGGCAACCGGATGGTTGAAACATGTTGTAGTCAGAGACCATTCATACCCTCTGACACCAGACATTACCAGCCTCTGTGTGTATTTTTTGTTTTCTCTAGAAAATTAGCGTCCCAGATCATATTCCTGGAACTCAAACAAATATCATGAGCCATGAACTAAGTGTGAATTTTGTCCAAGCAGTGTATGTCGTCTGTCTACACAGAGCATGTGTATGTGGGGCATATCTACACAATTGTTCAGCTTTGTTGACGCCAGTTGTGAAAAGCGTAATTAAAGAGAGACTTAAGACTAGAAATTCTGGCTATGCTGGGGATAGACCATCTGAATTAGGCCACAAAATTTTACTTGTGACATGTTAAACCAATAGCTTAAGAAACAGTTGGCCCACATAGGCCCACACAGGCCCACACATACATTAACAGTAAAATATTTTTTGTAAATTAATCATCAGCCAACTTACTGAGTTTTTCATCCTAAAGTAATAATCCTTGTTCACAAAGCTATAAACTGAAAAGAAAGGAAAGAGTTTACAGTCTTTGAAAGGAAAGATAATATTAAAACCCCAAACAAAAATCTTGCCCAAATCAAACGACAGTCTCTTTAGCAAGTAGCATTGGGAAAATTGGAGAAGTGCATGTAAATCAGTGAAGTTAGAACACTCCCTCACACCACACATAAAATAAACTCAAAATGGATCAAAGACTTAAACATAAGACACTATAAACCTCCTAGAAAAAAATATAGGCAAAACATTTTGTGATACAAATCTTAGCAAAGTTCTCCTAGGGCAGTATAGCCAGGCAATAGAAATAAAAGCAAAAATAAACCAACGGGACCTAATTAAACTTGTAAGCTTTTGCATAGCAAAGGAAACCATAAGCAAAACAAAAAGACAACCTATAGAATGGGAGAAAATATTTGCAAATGATGCAACTGACAAGAGCTTAATTTCCAGAATATATATATGAACAGCTCATACAGCTTAATAACAAAAAACAAGCAACCAAATCCAAAATGGGCAGAAGACCTAAACAAGGAATTCTCCAATGAAGACATACAAATGGCCAATAGGTACATGAAAAAATGTTCAATATCACTAATTATCATAAAGTGCAAATCAAAACTATAATGAGGTATCACCTGACACCAGTCAGAATGGCCATCATTCAAAAGTCCACAAATGATACATGCCGGAGAGGGTGTCGAGAAAAGGGAACACTCCTACACTGGGAGTGTGGTTTGGTGCAGCCATTATGGAAAACAGTATGGAGATCCCTCAAAAGACTTAAAATAGACTTACCATATGATCCAGCAATCCTACTCTTGGACATATATCTGGAGGGAATGATAATTCAAAAAGATACATGCACCCCAAAGTTCACAGCAGTACTATTTACAATATCCAAGACATGGAAACAACCTAAATGTCCATTGACAGATGACTGGATAAAGAAGATGCGGTATATTCATACAATGGAATAATACTCAGCCATAAAAAATAAAACAATGCCATTTGCAGCAACATGGATGGACCTGGAGATCATCATTCTAAGTGAAGTAAGCCAGAAAGAGAAAGAAAAATACTTTATCATTCATATGTGGAATCTAAAAAAAAAAAAAAAAAAAAAAGACACAAATGAACTTATTTACAAAACAGAAACAGATCCACAGACAAGAAAACAAACTTTGGTTACCAGGGGAAAAGGGGTGGGAAGGGATAAATTGGGAGTTTGAGATTTGCAGATACTAACCACTATATATAAAATAGATATGCAACAAGTTTCTTCTGCATAGCACAGGGAACTATATTCAATATCCTGTAGTAAATGAAAAAGAATATGAAAATGAATATATGTGTGTTCATGCATGACTGAAACATTATGCTGTACACCAGAAGTTGACACAACATTGTAAACTGACTATACCTCAATAAAAATTGAAAAAAAATCTTGCCCAAATCTTCATTTAGATCTACCTGACAGCAAAATTATATTAATGAGGTTAACCTTAAAATATAATAATTTTTCTACAAAATAAAAATTTGATGGTTGCAGTACTTATTTTTTGCCCCCAACATCAAAGGGTAAAGAATATATAGTTTATACTTAAATCATTACTTAGGCTTAAGAACTTAAAAGAATACTAACAGTAATAATAGAGAAGAAGGAAAAAGCTTTAACTATACTTCTGGACCCATCACAGTTGACATATTTTCCACAACTGCAAGTAGAAATGAGTTTTCCAAATGCAAACTTGTTAGAAATAAAAAATATGGATTTGCCACAAAAAAAAAAAATTCCTGCTATTTGGGATGTTTCTTACTTTAAATATGGTGAAGACAAACTGTATTAAACCAGCATTGTCAGAAAAACGGAGATAATACTGGAAAAAAAAAAAAAAAAAGCTTTGAAAATTTCAACTTATAGCCTGACATGATAAGAGTAATTAGGATGATGATGAGAACAAAGCAAAAGCAAACAAAAAAAATGTTACTGGGGCATTTCATGTGAATTAGCTCATTTAGTCATCCTAACAATTTTATGATGTAGATACAACTATTATCTCTGTTACAAATGAGGGAACCAAGGCTTGTAGAGTTTAAGCAGCTTGCTTAAGTCACAGTTAGTGTGATGAAGTCTCTCCAACTCCAAAACAGCAACGGAGAATCATATAATCCCTCATCACCCAGACTTACCTGTCTGTCTTCATTTCCAAGTCACCTCCTTTGTCTGGTCCTTAAATCTCTAATATGGTCTTTTTCTGTCTCTCTGTATCTCTCTCTCTTTCTCTCTCTCACACGCACAGAAGTATGGCATCTGATTATCCCTGTCTTTTCCCCTAGTAACTTGGCCTTTGTAAGCAGGCAGAAGGCCCTGATGCTATGTCCGAAAAGATATTGAAGGAAATACAGCATTAAAAAGAACAGGCATTAAAAAGGAAAAGAACCTTCAGTTCCTTAACCCTTGGTCATTATGTCCACTTGTAATTTCAACCAATGTTGCAGCATCACCAGGACTTGCCAGATCTTCTCTCTTCCTAAGGGTTAGCCAATTAGCTGACTTTCCACCCTTTCCTTTGATAATTTTTTCTTTTGCTGGGGGAGGTAATTGGGTCTATTTATTTATTTTTAGAGGAGATACTGGGAATTGAACCCAGGACCTTGTGCCTGCTAGGTATGCATTCTATCACTTGAGCTATACCCTCCCCTCCCCCTCCCCCTCCACCCTTTCCTTTGGATAGGAAGAAGAAAATGATTGTTTCACATGCATGAACAGATACATGAGTTAAGTGGATGGAAGCCATTCTGAGTGCCAGAATGCCAATTTGCCAAAACCATGTAAGTGAACCCAAATCACCACTTTGAAGCAGCCTAGGTCAGGGGCTGTAGCTTCATGTTAACCTATCATCAGGGCACCAGCTTCCAAGTTCTCTTTCTTGGCTACAATCTGAAAGTCATGCTGAGACCCTTGATGGATATGTAGCAGTGATAAGAAGAGAGTGCTTTACCACCAACTGGGAGCCCTCACTGATCCAAACTGTTCATTTAGTCCTCACTCTTGCTGTTCCACATGCAAGGAGCTCCTTTAGAGTCTCACTTGCCATCACTCTATCTCCTCACCCACTCATCACCAGAGCAACAGCAGTGAACTGATGGGTAAATTCAGGAGTAGGAACTGGACATCCATAACTCTTTTCTTTGGAAAGAACATGCTTTCTGTGAATGTCAACCATTTAGTAAGCTCAGTAGTAAATACTCTGCTCTTGCCAGGAGAGGCTGTCACTGGGTGGTAAGTCTGTCTAATTCTGTGATGCAATATTAAAAAGTTTGTCGCCATGCACCAAAACTGCATTCTCCAGCTGTACTATCAGTAAATAGTAGCCGTTTGATCTCCATTTGCCTGACTACTTTAATTCAATAAGTTCAGGACTTGGTTCAGAGAAAAGGGGTGTCATTTATTTTTTTAGCTCCCTCCTTCCCTGACAGAAATAATATAGCTTTCCTATTAATACATATGTCCTTTTAGCTGTAAGGTAAATAAGACACAATAACTGCTCTTAAACGCCTCACATGCAATGGGAAGAAACAGAGAAATGTTATTTAGTGTGAAGAAATTCTATTAGATGTGGAACACAAAATTCACTGGGGCCTCAAGGAAGGAGTAGCATATGGATATATAAACGTGTGACTGATCACTATGCGGCACACCAGAAACTAACACAACATTGTAAATCAACTACACTTTTAATTAAAAAAAATTTTTTTTTAAACACAGATGATCAGGTTCTACCACAAATTTACTGATCCAGTGGAAGGAGTAACTTAGAAATCTCTATTTTTAACCAATACCCCAGGTAAATTTTGACCAGGGAAGTTTGGAAAATGCTGCCGAACCTTGGGGAGCCACTGAAGAGCTACAAATGAGGACCAGCCTCACTGAATCAAAACTTTGCCATGCCTCATAGACCAGCAGTGGCCTTGGGATTTTGTCTGGGATGATTTCCAAACATGTGTTAAGCATTATTTGTCATGGAACTTTGTGTAATAAAAAGTTTATTTTTTTATTAAATGATCACTGGGACATTTGGATCTTACTTGTTCCCTCCTTTTTCTTTTAAAGTCACACATTCCGTTAAAATATTTTTAAAGTTTAGGCCCTGAAACATATACCATTTTCAGCATGTCATTCCTCTGCCCCAAATCCATATTTAGCGATGTAGAAGAAAGACAGGAAGGAAACATACTTCAATTCTGTCAAAGTTTTGTTGAACATGGAATTTATAAGAAAAGATGTCACTAGAAACATAATTTTTAAAAAATCTGTTGTGGTTCTGTACATTGTTAGCAATTAGTATGTATTAAATTTTCAAGGAGTGCACTTGGGGAAAAACAAAACGGTAAGTCTGACCATATTGGAAATACATGCAGACAGATTACAGAGTTGGCAAAGAAGTATTAATGCTGTTTGGGGGAGGTGGGAAGTTGGGGTGGGGTCTAGGGAAGATAACTCAAGAAGGTGACAACTGATCTGTTTTAAAAGAGAAACAGGATTTCATCACACAGGTAAGGTGAGGGGACAGAGGATTAAATGACATTTTGGTAAGAGGCTCAGAAACAGGAAAACATATGTTAATTTGTTGAAAAATGGGTAATTTAGTACAGATGGAGCACAAAGTACAGAGCGAGGAAATGTAGAGGATTTGTAGGTGGAGCTAGATTAGGGAAATTTATATGCCAGTCTGAGGGGATTAGATATTATTTTAAAGGCAAACGGGCAGGAAAAGAGATAGGGAATAAAGTGAAGGATTTTGAAGCAGGGAGTAGCATGGTCAGGCTTATTTTTTAAGAATGAAAACTGTCAAACATGAGACAAGACACTAAAAACTTCTTAGAAGAAAACATAGGCAAAACATTATCTGACATAAATCTCAGCAATGTTCGCATAGGGCAGTCTACCCAGGCAATAGAAATAAAAGCAAAAATAAACCAGTGGGACCTAATTAAACTTATAAGCTTTTGCACAGCAAAGGAAACCATAATAAGCAAAAAAAAAAAAAAAAAAAAAAAAAAAGACTACTGAATGGGAGAAAATACTTGCAAAAGATGAGACTGACAAGGGCTTAATTTCAAAAATATATAAACAGCTCATACAACTTAATAAGAAAAAAACAAACAACCCAATCCAAAAATGGGCAGAAGACCTAAACAAGAAATTCTCCAATGAAGAAATACAAATGGCCATTAGGCACATGAAAAAATGCTCAGTGTCACCAATTATCAGAGAAATGCATATCAAAACTGTAATGAGGTATCATCTCACACTAGTCAGAATGGCCATCACTCATAAATCCACAAACTATAAATGCTGGAGACAGTGTGGAGAAAAGGGAACCCTCCTACACTGTTGGTGGGAATGTAGTTTGGTGAAGCCATTATGGAAAACAGTATGGAGATTCCTCAAAAGACTAAAAATAGACTTACCATATGATCCAGCAATCCCACTCCTGGGCATACAACCAGAGGGAACTTTAATTCAAAAAGATACATGCACCCCAATGTTCATAGCAGCACTGTTTACAATAGCCAAGATATGGAAACAACCTAAATGTCCATCGACAGATGACTGGATAAAGTTGTGATATATTTATACAATGGAATACTCTCAGCCATAAAAAAAAGAATAAACTAATGCCATTTGCAGCAACATGGATGGACTTGGCGATTGTCATTCTAAGTGAAATAAGGCAGAAAGAGAAAGAAAAATACCATATGATATCACTTATATGGGGGAATCTAAAAAAAAAAAAAAAAGACACAAATGAACTTACAAAACAGAAACAGACTCACAGAGAAAACAAACTTGTGGTTACCACAGGGGAGGGAGGTGGGAGGGGATAAATTAGATCTGCAGACACTAACTGATATATATAGAATAGATAAACACGTTCATGCTTATAGCACAGGGAACTATATTTGATACCGTAACTTATGGTGAGAAAGAATATGAAAACGAGCATATGTATGTTCATGTATGACTGAAGAATTATGCTGTACACCAGAAATTAACACAACATTGTAAACTGACTATACTTCAGTAAAAAAAATATATATATATGTACCCAAAAAAAACTTTGTCAGCATTGTTAAGTAGAGACTGGAGGGCATGAGACTAGAGATGAGGATCCTGTTAGGAGCTAGAGTAAGGAGGAGAGATCAAGGACTAAGTAAGTAGTATCAGAGGAAATGAAAAAGGGAAGATGGATCAGAGAGGAATTACTGGGTTGACTGGAAAGCAGTCTAGCACAGTGGTGTTAAGAGAGCGATTTTAGAGCCAGGCATTCACTTACCCACTGTGCAACCATAAGAAGTAAAATAATCTGGAAGTCCATTTCCCCAATCAGAAAATGAAGTGAATACTAGCCACTCCTCATAGGCTTACGAGGATTAAAAAGTGTTGGGGGAGAAAACAAACAATTAACGCACAAAAGGAAATTTAGCACAGTGTCTGGCACAAAATAAGTGCTCAATTAGTTACCATCAGGGAGAAGGAGGGGTTAAGAATGATTCCCAAGTAGCTGTGGAATCTGGCCTGCTTCTGCTTTTTAATCCTACAACCCAAGTCCTTTGTTTGGACCATTGCTTTTCAAAGTGTGGTCTCCAGACCAGCAGCAGCAGCAGAACTTGCGAATTTGTTAGAAATGCAAGTTCTCAGACCCTGCAAGAACTAGAGTCATAAACTCTACGAGTAGGGTCCAGCAGTCTTTATTTTAACAAGACCTCCCAGGTGATTCTGTTATATGCTAAGTGTGAGAACTACTAATTTAAACGCTCATTTTCTCTAGTCTGAGCTCTTATAACATCTCTTAGGGTATCCCTCTCAACAGTCTCTTTCCCTTCAATTTCTCATATTGAGCAGCCATAGGCTTCCTAAAAAACACACCACTCACCTCTAAGTCATATGAAATGTTGGGCAAGTTTATTTAACCTACTTGGACCCCAGTCTTCATATGTAAAAGGCAGCATTAAACATAATTATCTAAAATAATACCATCATCTAGGAGATGCCCACAATTGATGCTCGTTTATTATCATTCAACCTACTATCTCGTACTGACAGATATTACATCACTGAACTTGACAAAAGAACCAAGATTAGAACACAAACCTCCCAACTACGAATTCTGGTTCTTTTCATGAGACAAGGTTGTTTCTATAGTATTAAGAACATGCATTCCAAAATAAAAAATTACATTTCATTACTGTCAGCTTGATGCACTATTTTCAAAAATGAAAAAATTTTATTTTTTAGAAATGGATGAATGAAGCAACATGGAAATTTTTCAATGGTAGCTCTCGGTAAAAATTAAATCATAAAATAAGTATACTTACCTGTTATCTAAATGTGAATAGTTATACTAAATACAGAAATAGTTGAAATAAAAAAGCAATGCCTTTATTTTTAAGCTTTATTTTATCACTCTTATCAAACAAACACACATCAGAAAGCATATCAACAGTGCATCTTACGGTAAGTCAGTTTACAACAAAACTGAACAAGGCAATTGTGTTTACAGATAAAGTTTTCAGCAAAAAACTATATGCAATACAGTTAACTGAATCGCAGTGTCCATGGTTTTAGGTATATAGGAAAGTGGAAAATAAAAATTCTTTGCTACTAGGCAAGAAAAAACAGGTTTAAAAGACTTGAATAGAAATCAGAAATACAGGGATTTGAGAAAAGACCTCCTTGGTACTGATACTGATACACACCTACATTTATAGTCCCACTTAGTTATTAAAAAAACCTCACAAACAATAAGACATCACCAAGAACAGAGAACCACAGTGCCAAGAAATGCCAAGACCAATATGCTATTGAAACAGCTGGTAGAAACGCTAGACAACTACTCAGTATGTACTGTAATGTTCTTGTAGTTCTGAGGTGAAGGTAAACCAACAGGAGAGAAGACTCCTGATAACTGGCTTTGGTTTAAGTGATCGTTCACATTTTTTCTAACCACATCTTCTAATCAAAAGCATAGCAATTACATGTTATTGAGGGAAACCAGTAGTAGGTTTTCAATAATCACAACCAACCACTCCAGTGCTGCTATAGGAAGCCATAAGCTGTTAAAATCTATTGATCATAACTGGATTTCCAAGAGTGACCAAAAGATAACAAAGATGGAGCCCTTTGTGTGTGTGGGCGGGGCATCCTTTCTACCCCAGATGTGACTCTGTTGAGAGGATATACAGGAATGTTAAATTACTTAAGATTTTTTTCCCAAAAAATTAAGAATGAGGAGTTAAATCCTGCTGGAAAAGATATGACAGCTTTACACTCTGCAAAGTAAATATTCTACAGAGGTGCAGCTTAACTTTTTTTTTATTATAATAAACATGACTTACTTTTGTAAGGTGCTATAAGGTTGCAGCTAGTGCGTACTAACATCACCCACGGTACTCAGTGTGCAAAGGGAAATACGGAGATGGCTAATCCCCAGTTTCTTGCTGATCCTTGATTTGCACGAGTGTTGATATATACTAAATACACAAAAGCTCCAAATCAAATATTTATTTTTAAAAATTAGACCAAACTGAATGTGGATATTTAATCTGGTTTCATATACTTTTAAAATAATTTTCTGGGGAAACAATAATGAGGAATGTGTAGAAAAGGCAATGTTTCTATGTTACAGGTACGAAACCTGGATTTTTAAAAATAAGTATTTTTAGATTATAAACTATATGGATGATTACTAATACCAATAAAGAAGTGATTTTCTCCTTTTCATCCCTCTAGTTTTATTATTTATCTTTCTCTTCTTTCCTCTTAAATTTGGCAGACTTCTGACAACACATGCTAATAAAATAATAAAGCTATAGATAATTCAAATAACTGAAAAGATTTTGAGTCTGTAGATGCATAATTTTGGATGCATGATTTAGAACACCTCACTACATTTGCTTTTAAGCATTCACTGTCCTGACATCATGAATATTATTAAGGGAATAGCTTAGAAGGAGAAGGCAATTCCAACCTGAAATAAAAAAGTGACTATGAATAATTCTCTTGCTGACAATTAAGAGTTTATGATAATAACAAGTAGCAATGATGTTTACATAAGGATTTCCCAAAAAGGAACAAAAAATTTAACAATTCCAGTTTTGAGGTTGAGGTTTTTTTTTTTTCCTCAGAGTATGACATTTTCATTATACAACACAGTATAACAAAAGAAGCTCTTTTCTGCACAAGAAGTATTCATGGTCAGATAAGGCAAAGTAAGACAGAATGACACTCTTTGCCTTTAAATTAAAATACCACCAACCTAGGTCGTAAAACATACATGGCTTTCAAAATAAGCCATTGGTTTTCTTTAGGATATTGTAACAGCTTCTCTATTTAATGGCAAATAACACTCAGGCAATCATTTGATAAATTTCCCATGAATTCCAGCATTTATGGTGCCATAAACATAACTGCCATGATTATGATAACTCTCTGAAAAGCACAAATAAAGCAAATTTAAAACATTAATCCTCATAAGCAGTATAAGGAACAAAAAAGTGCTGAGCTGTAGGAAAATGAATAAACACTTCATATCACAAGAACAAAGGCTGTGCAAACAATATATCTTATATCCTGAAGACCACCTTCATGACCACCTATAAAATATACAATTTCCTAAATGCTCTCTGGTTTATAGATATTTCTTTTACAGTCCATTTCTCCTATAAAATTACAGCAAAAATAATGTAAATTGTTTACCTTCTTCTTAAATATCCATAGTACTTGTCAATTACACATCACTGTGTGAATCTACTGATTGTTATACAATTTAAAAAGCCATGAAAAGCACTGGAAGGGGGAAGTGGTTAAGATAACAAACATGATATATCCTATGGTGTCAGGCAGAGAAGCAGCTAACCTAATACAAAACAAAATCTTTAAAACTTTGGGTACTTCAAAAACGAAGACATCCATGTTCCTTTATAACTAAGAAAACGTAATTTATCCAAATATACCACAAGAGGCTCAGATGACTTCTGTATCATACAGATTCAACATTCTCATATTCACTGAGAAAGCTAGAAAGTAACACTACTTTGAAAAGGCTACTATCTCAAAGTAAAGGTGATTTACTGAGCACCTTAAGAAATGGAAATTCTTTTTGAGCTAATTGCGACAAAAGACTGGTCTGTATTGTGACCACACTTGGTAAGAAATAAATAATTTATATCAAGTGAGCGAGAGTGGTAAGAGTTGAAGAAGGAACCTAATATTAAAAATGGAACCAGATCCAAGGAAGAATTAGATTCTGCCAGATAACCCTGGCTTTTCGTTATATGTAATACTGGGGAAAAATCAAATATATATAGTTTTACACGTACAAAAAAAGAAAAGGTACACCAAAGGATTTTGGAGTTTTCTACTACGTAACTCAATCAGTTATTCCAAAGAAAAGGCAAAGGTGCAATAAATTACCACCATCTGGGAAGTTTTCACCCAAATGAGTTTTAATATTTTCCAGGAAACACAAGGCACTTGCTTAAGTCTTTGACTGTCTACATCCACCAGACTAAAAGTCATAATGCGTTCCATCTGTACCCTAATCTGAATAAAGCCGCCTAGCACGTACCCTTGCATAAAAGTCCAGGTAAAATACGTGGTTACTGAGCGTCACCCTCTTTCCCTCACTGAGTAACTATGTTATAATTACCATCAGTTACTATGGTGCTGATTTTCATTAAATTACAGAAAATAAAATGTCATGGTGCTACGTATAACTAATAGTAGAAATCGTGTAAGCCAGGCCTAATTTAATAAGGTCAGAATATAAGACCTAAGAAGAAAATGATGCCAAAATACTAGTTACCTGTATTTGAGGAATAAACTCAAACGAGCCATGAAACAGCATCTGAGTGCTGTAACTCTGACTATAATTTATTCCAGAAAGGTAACTGAAGCTGTAACCAGGGTGAAAGCTCAGTGCACTAAGATAGAGACAAACCTATGCCCAGTTTCTCTCCAGCTTCCCCTACATGGCAGCACTGTTTCTGGCAGCATTCCTTATAATAAATTAGCTCAAAGGTTAAAATCTAAGTATGAGTAACAGCAATCTAGAAGGCAAGTCAAGTAAGGATTCAGAGTTTTTTTTGGTTTTTTTTTAAGGTTAATTTAACGTAGCTCAGCACTCTTTAGCAGCTGGAGTACCAAAAAGAAGGCGGTATTTGTCTCAGTGAAAACAGGGAGAAGAATGAATAAAATGATATTTATGGTTTTGTTCTAAAAGCAGCCATAGTTTTGGCTCAAGGCATAGCAGAGAGGGAATTTTTCTCTGAAGAGTTGCTACACTGATGGTCACAAAACAAGGAAGACATCCAGTCATAATAAATGCAATCCCTTATTGCAAGAGGCTAATTTTGTTATTATTCCTTTAAAATGCAGCAAATAATTTCTCTTAGCTACTGCTATCTTTTACTGAGGTGGGCAGCTCCACCTAGTCTTCTCTATATACAGCATTAAAGTTTTGAAAGTGGCCAACTAGCCACCTTCTTCAAATGTTTCCAAAGAACCAAAGACTTCCTATAGAATAATCAATTTATATGCCTTTTCTGGGACAAAAAATGTACCATGACAATACCATGGAACAATAAAAAAAGAAACTGAAAAGCAAGAGAGAAGGAAGCACAGATATAAATTTAGGGAAAGAAAAACTACCTGAGATAAAATTTTCCCAAAATGGTAGGGGTTAAGTGACATGAACCCTCACCTCTCTACCCTACCTCTCAAAATGAAAATTTCTAGGGTTTTAATAACTTCAAGGAATCAAAATCTGTGTATATATTTCATCCTAAAAGAATCATGAAAATTGCATCTTTTAATAATATTTGGTTCAGATTTAAAAAAGTTATCAGGATTAAATTTCTTATAATATCAGAGGGAGGGAGAATCTGCAAATGTCATCTTTGGTAGTAAGGGGCTAAGAGCTATAAAATAACCATTTAAATCACTGGGGGGTATCTCTTTTCAGTTCTGTGGCTTTACTATAAAATATTTAATTCAATGCATGGTTACTTAGGTTCATCAATTATTCCCTCAGCTCCCTTAAAATCTAGTTAGCATCTTCTGTAATAAAATTCTACAGTGTCAAACACTACATATGCATGAATACATCAGCAATTAGAAGACAAAGAATGCTGTGAAATTCAGCATCAAGATGTTAGCAGCATACTGCATCATTAAGCTTAGAAGCCTACCTGCAGTTTATTTGTAAGGATTTTTTTCTTTTTGGTGGTGGTGGGGGGAAAGGGGAAGAGAAAAGTACATGTGCTAACCCAGAATACTTGCCCTTAAGAGGAAATCATTTGCATTCTGTGTTCATCAGTACATATGGAAGGACCTGGTGTTTTTAATCACCATGGAAGCTGCTACCCGTACAAACATTTATGTTTTAGGAAAGCTGAGGTCTCCACAATACTGGTGATACTCTCTTGAATTTCTATTTGAAAACAAACCAGCTAATCAACCTCTGAAAGGGCCAAAATGAAAAATAATAGTTCCTCCTTCTAGGGGCACATATTTAGAAGGTGACTATACAATTCTCCCTTGGGCACCATGCCACAAGGCCTTTTGGCAACTCATTTATCCACCTCCTTATACAAAATTTGGCTTCATAATAAATATTAAGGAGAGTCCTGAATAATTAGATAACTGCAAATAACCAAAATGTCAAATAGTAATTGTTTGAATAGGGTAACATAATTCATGCTCTAAAATATACATTCTTAATTGGGCTCTAAATCACCTGCATGGCACATACAAGGAAAGACTATATGAGGAAGCTTCCAGTAGGGAGAGATACAAAAGACATTTTCCTTAGGAAAAAAATAAATAAATAAAATTTTCATTTAGGTAAGAAAACAAAAAATTCAACTGTATACAACTTTTTTTTGAATAGTCAGTGCTTTATAAACGGTTCCTAAGTTTTGAACCTTTGAAGACAATCTACTATCGAGTGGGAAGAATCCATAATTATAATTCCTAAAACCACGTAACCAACCCGTATCTGTGAACTCACGCATACTAGTATCCTCTACTGGGGGCCACGTTAAATCACTGTGAATCCTTTTAAGAGTTCTTTATGAGCTTTCTTCCTTCCTACTTCCATGCTATTATATAGCTACACCTTTCTTAACTTCCTTGCAGTCAAAAGCCAGACCACCTGGGATGCTTTCCTCTAACTTCTCTCCTGCTAAGGACAGTGGTAAAGAAGAAGGGAAAAGAAGGAGCGGGCAGGAGATAAGAGAGAGAAAGGAAGAGATAAGAATCTTTGATCATTCACCATGTCTTTGTCCATTTTTTTTTTCTTTTCCCTTCACTGAACATCTAATTCTTTCTTTTTGACCCACTTCAATTTTCCATCATAGCTGGCAGAACTCTATCTTGAGAAATCCTACAATAATCGCAGAAGATTCAGTACAAAACAGATGAGCTAATACAGGGTCTAAAGCAGACTGAAGGACAGGACAATTTATGTAGCAAAACTTTTCAAGAGAGTTTCAGTGTAACCCAGTCTAAACTCATTTATTCTAGGCCTCTCAGGAATGAACTATTTTCTCATTTCATTATATCAAACAGAACAACTCCCAAAATCTTACATCCTAATCTTACAGATACTAAACAGGTAGGGAAGAGATGGGCATAGACTGTATTAAGTCACAAGACTCACGCTATAAAGAACAGACTCAGATCTTCTCTAATCTTCCACACTTGCACACTCACTCGAGCATACATACTAGACAAAAAAATTGTGCAAGATCAAGCATCAGTTTTCTACTTTAAAAGCCTTAATTAAAAAAAATGTAGATAGGCTCACTGCAGTTTCTTTAAAGGAATATTCAGTACTACAGTACTCCTTTAAAAGAAGTCATAACTCAGTGTTAAGAACACAGTAGGGAATTGCTGCTTGACAATTACTTATCGTTAGTGCCAGCTATGGGTATCAGCAATAAGGAAGAACCATCTGACAACATAAAGGAATAATCTGTAAGTGATGTCACCAACTCTAACAGATTTGTTAATAATATTCACCACAACATGATATTATTCATCTTTGCTTCATGAACACATGAACTAGTCCACATCTTTTTAGGTTACATACTGAAGAGCAGCTCTTGCCCTACTGCACAAAAAAAGGTTGCCCACATGGATGCTCTAAAACCCCTCAATGTATAGCTGAGAGGCCTTGTCCTACTCAGTGCCAAATGTTTGCAGTGCAGTCACCGCTTGAGTAATGGCTGCACATTAGTAGGAGTAAATAAATGTATAAAGTATTCCCTTAAAATGATAAGGGGGTACTTCTGCATTCGGATGTAGAATACAATAACCCAGGAAATGGAAGAGGAAAAATAGGAAATAGTCCTTAGGTTACTGATTAAAGCAAAGTTTGATACAGATATCCCCTCTTATAGGCACTCAGCGGGTAGAATGTAGCCACAACAAACTTCCCATCAAACATCCTTCCAGTCAGTAATTTCTGAGCAGCTTTGGAATCACCAGCATTTGCATATTCAACAAAGACCTGTAAGAGGACACAGAAAACAAAGTAACTTCATTTTCATCAAAATCATTTCAGAACCATGCCTCTCCAACTTTAACGTATATGTATCACTTGGGGACCTTGTTACAACACAGACCCTGCTTCAGCAGGTCTAAGATGGGGCCTGAGTCTCCGCATTTCTAAACAAATTCCCAGGTGATGCCAGTGTTGCTGGTCCAGGAACCACATTTGTCAATTGCAAGGTTTAGAATACTTCCTTAGACTCAGTTCAGTTCTGAAAGAATTCATCAAATATACATCCTTTGGCCAAGTTTATACAGGAGTGCTGAACACCACCAGACACTTGACAAAGATAGGGCCGAACAGCCCAGACAACAACTGCATTTCAACAGTGCCTCATAGGAGATCTATAGAAGCCATAACCATCGTAAGAAGTTTAAAACTAGGTAATTTCCTTTTCTATTGGTAGAAGAAATAGCATAATAATTTATTAGTTCTTTTTGATGATCTATAACAAGTTACGGGGAAGTGAAATGACTTGAAATGACTTGTCCTCAGTGACCAGTAAATCTGTGAACCAGGAAAAGAACTGCCTCTCCCACCTCAGCCTCATTCGTTACATCAGTATTCTTCAAGCTGAGGGGTGAGCATCCTAGGACACTCAAAGACAGACTTTCAAAGGGAGTGCAAGAATAGATAGTTTTAAGATTCTTCAATTTCCAGATTCTTAACTTTCATTTGTACCTTTTCCTAAAATTGGATCTACCTAGAAGTTCAGGCAGGTTATCCTTTTTCATTTTCCATTTCACAGGAGCCTCTGCCCTACTTGGCAAAGAAAAGTTATTTCCGAAGGGTATAAAAACCTTCAGGGCATAAAAAGAGGCAATTTCAAATACAGTACTTTTTTTTTAATGGACTCTTCTTGCATTGGTAAATAATGCACCATGCCCTGCCTATGACTGGTCATTCCCTGTCTCGTGCAAATATTTCTGTTAAGGTTGACGTGTGACATCAGACCTGGGGTATTGTGGCCAGTGATGGGATTTTCTGAATTCAGTTATTGTAAAGTGGAGAGATGGAACTGACTTTGTCTCTTCCATTCTATAACTATTTCAATCTATACATTACTCTTGAAAACAAAGTGGAGATCATCCAGTGCTAAAAATTGCCTTTTTTAAAAAAAAACATATATAAAGGTAAGTGGCACTTTTCAGCTATTCACAGAACCTATCCCTAAACTGTTGGCAGTGCCTAGAGACATATTTAAACATTTGGCAGTGCCTAGAGACATATTTGACATGACAACTGAGGAGGAGGGTGGGAGTAGAGCACCTAGTGAGCGGAGGCCAGGGATGCTGTTAACTGGAAACCAAAGCACTTCCAAATGACCAAAGCAGTATAGTCCATCAAGCTGTTTAATTTAAATCTAACTGCATGGGGAAAACGATATTGGCAAAGCTTTATGTGCTTTCTTTCAGAGTAGGTACACTTCACATAACAAGGTAGCGAAGACACATATCACTGAATCATGAAATATATCATCTAATCACACAATACTCATTTCATTCATCTTAGATATATACATAATATTTTATATCTCATTTTTTATAAAAATAAAAGTATGTTAGCTGTAGTTTCTAGCAATATAAACTTTTTCATTAAATGCAAAAGGAAAATTAGAAGATGATGTCCAATTAGAATACTGAAATTCTTTCTGAATTTTTTAAATTGATTAATTAGTCCCAAATCCATACACCAAAGTTCAATGAGTAGACATGCACTTACAGAAGGACTACCATGCTTTTTATCATATTCCTTGCTTCATAGAAAACCTATAATTTTACACATTACATCATTCTAAATTAGAGGAAACACATCTTGTTTTATAATTTATTATGAAATTAAATAATTATATTAGAGCCATTTCAATCTTGACTACTTTATATAATTATAAGATGCATCCCATAATCTATTTTCCAGAATTTTTTGTAATATTTCTTTAAAAAAATAACATGTTAATTTGAACTGAAAAATTCAAACTGGCTTTACCAAATAGGCAACAGACATTTTCAATAATCTAAAGAAGCTAAATCTGTGATTCTAAAAGTTTACCAAAACTTGCTTTCATTCTCCTTTAAACGTCAGTAGAAGCTTCTTACTTCTCTCGCTGATAAAGCAAATGCCTTCTTGCTCATAAAGACTTATTTTTTTCATATCTTAAACATGAATATTTCTCCCTTGAAAATATTACTCCTATTTCTCTACTGTGTGTCTTCCATTTCATTTTGACCACTCAGGTTAATATCAAGTCAGATCATGTCAGTCTTTAATTCAAAATCTTCCAATACCTTCCCTTCTCATTAGAGTAAAACCCAACATTGCCTCAGTGGCCTGCAATAACTTTTCTTTGCCAAGTAGGGCAGAGGCTCCTGTGAAATGGAAAATGAAAAAGGATAACCTGTCTGAACTTCTAGGTAGATCCAATTTTAGGAAAAGGTACAAATGAAAGTTAAGATCTCCTTGATCTGCCCCCTACACGTCCATACCTCCCTGATCTAATTTCCTACTAGTCCCCATTTTTCTCACTCTGCATAGCCACACTGACCTCCTCAAGCCCACCAGGCATACTCAAGGCTGCATGTCCTTCCTCACCTCCCCATTTAAAACTGCAGTTCATCCCACCACAGCACTTTAAACCTCTTCTCCAATCTCTTTTTCTCCACAGCACTTATCACTGTATATTCTTTTGTCTGTTTTGATCTCTATTATAACCCTGTGCCTAGAACATAACAGATGCTCACAAAATATTGATTTAGTAACAGCAATGATGTATTTAGCATGTTCCTGACACTGAATGAAGTAAATGTTGCTATTATCAGACTGGCAATGAGAACTTTTCACTAAGGCTAGAATGCGATTTCTTTCTTTTCTTTTTTTTTTTTTTTTTTTCAGTTACTAAGAATTTTCATAATACTGAACCATAAAAAAAAAAAAAATCCAAAACCAGTGGTGATTTCACACACCAGGGGACATTTGGCAGTGCCTAGAGACATGTCTGATGTGACAACTGAGGAGGGGGGTGGGAGCAGAGCACCTAGTGAGCAGAGGCCAGGGATGCTGCCAAACATCCTCCAACGTACAAGACAGCTCCCCAAAGAACTGCCCGGCTCAGATGTCAGTGGTGCTGAGGCTGAGAAACACTCAGAGTAAAATAATACGCTGTTTCCTGAAGAATAAAAAACCTACTGATGAAAGAAAGATTTCTCTTACATTTGTTGCCATATAATTTAATAGTTTTAGCCTGTACATTTTACAGATGAAAAAACTAAGGTTCATCAAAAAGCAAGTCAAGTTGAGACTAGAGCTCAGCTTTCAGGATTCTCACCTTGTTTAAAATTATCACTGATAATTCTATTACAATCAGAACCTAACCTAAATCATTTTCTAACTATACTTAATTAGAACAAAATTAGGCCAAATTATTTCTGTAGCTGGCCCTGACCTAAATCAGCATATGATTCAGTTGGCCTGTTTACAATGGCTTAAAAGTAGATTCATATTCTTTAAAAACAAACTAACTGATTTAAAAAAGCACATGCATATTATACAACTTTTCAAAAAAGCGAAAAGTACAAGAAAATAAAAACAAACGTAACGTGAAATTCATGATCCCCCATAACATCCAGTGCATATATTTCTACAGAACTAAAACATTTTGTACAGGATTTTAATGAGCTCTGCATCATTCTGGAATTAAAAAACATCCACTTACTTGTCCTCTGCCAGGATTTTCTTTTGGAACAAGCAGAGATACCACTGGTCCATATTTTTGACACTCCTCTTTCACATCTTCTACAACATCTGGTTATTAATACACATAAGAGTAACCATATTTATGTAATTAAAATGCATTCATTATTTTTAAATTTTAAATTAAAGAATTCAAGAGTCCATATCTAAGTAATGAAGTCATTTTCTGTAACTTAAAATTAAGCCTAAGTTAAGAACAATATAAATTCAATGCATTTATTAATTTTCTTTTTATATTTTAAATTTGTTTTGAATAGTTAATACATTCAAATGATTCCAAATCCAAAAAAGTGGTCTTCTTCCCAAATGACCTTCCAAAATGTCATTCTGTTCCCCTTCCTGAAGACAATAAACATTATCAGTTTCTTCTGTATCCTTCCATAAATATTATAAGCTTATACAAGCAAATATGATCATTTTAAGAAAAAAAATTCCAATCTTGCTTTTTCTTTATTAACATTACATTTTTAGATCTCTCAATATCTTTCAATATCATTACATGAAATTTTCTTATCTGTTTTTATGACTATGTAGTATTTCACTTTATAAATAGTTGACAACCTCTCTAATATGTGTCCTACTGCTGATTAATTAAACTATTTCCAAACTATCTGCCATCATAAACTATATTGTAATAAATAAACTTGTACATATCTCATTTCACTTATGTATTTCTAAACCGACTTTCTAGAAATAGAATTGTTAAGTCAAAATTGATATGAATTTGAAATTGTTAGAATTACCAATTTGCCTTTCACAAAGGTTCACCAATTTAAACCCTCTCCAGTGAAGTATGAGAATATGCTTTCCTATACTTTACCCACAAGACAGTTATCAAGTATTTATTTCACTGTCAATGTGACAGGTAACAAAGATACCACAGTATGGTACCAGCATTTCAATAAATGAGAATGAAATGTGCATGTGAGATACACTGTGCATACCTTCCTATGAATTGTCTGCTTCTATCCTTTACCCATTATCTACTGGCTTGAGTTATAGAGCTTCTGTCTGTGATAAGACTGTAAATATTTTGTCTGTGGTGGTTTATGTCAAGGTAAATTTTGCTGAATTATTATTTTACTGCTTCTGAGTTTTGTGCCATAGTAGTAAAAGGCCTTCTCCACTCTAGGAATATATGTTTTTAACCTCCCATGATTTTTCAGCTAAAAATTTCTTTTTTCCTTTCTTCTCTCCTTCTTGCCTGCCCGTCTTCCTTCCTTCCCTCCTTTCTTTTCCCTTTCTCCCTGTTTTATTCCCTCCCTTACTTCTTTGTTTTGTTTTGAATACTCTAACCCATCCATGACTTGCAATTTATTTTGTTCTAAAGTAGAAGGCTTGAATCTAACTTCTTCCACCACCAAGACTGTCTCAACACGTGATTTCTAGCTAGGCAAATTTACTTAAAACTAGTGTTATCTGACGATGACCTTGCTAATCAGAACTAACAAAGGCATTAATGGCACTGCATTGATCTTTAATTCATGCAAGACTCTTAAGCACTTAAGATTTAATAGCAACATATAAACATTAAAATACTCAGTGTATTTAGAAGTAGAAAAAAAGGTATTACACAGCAAGATACACAGAAAACAGTAGGTATAGTCTACCCTAAGATTTATTCAAGAAGTCCAAGCTTGAGTTTTATAGAGATAAAAATTATTAGGAGACAGAATAAGGTGACGAAGACAGTACAGTAGGCAGACAGACCTGAAGGACATAAGCAGTTATTTTGAATTAGATGCCAAGAGAGCACGTAGAACTACTATACCATAATGATGTGATTAAAACACTGCTGAGGACAAGACTATTCTTTCAGACAAAGAGGAATCCTAAAAAGCAAAGGCTGGAGATTCTTAAAACTGTCAGAGTCAAAGAAATTGTGTTTGTTTCATTTGTCAGGTAACTATATAAAGCTAAGAAACATAAAATGGTTTACTCTTACAAGATACAGTGTGGTAAAATCAGCCTTATCTGTAATGGTTTAATTTTCCACAAAGAAAATGTTTAATATCGAGCAACTGATATGTTTAAGTTTGGTCCTGCTTTTCAGGCCATTTACCACACTGCTTCCAGAATGCTCTTATTAAACACAAGTTTGACTGCATCTCTCTTCTAGTTTAAATTTTAAATGGCTCTAACTACATTCAACAAAGAACAAATATTTGTTGAGTACTTGTCATAAGCCAGGGACTACTCTGTCCCTGATGCAAAGTTCTTTTGTGCAGTTTCTATTCCAGTGTTACTATCTCTGGGATTAAAGTCCAAATTCTTAAACAAAGCAAACAAGCCTATTAGATATCTGTATTCTGGCTACCTCTTCAGCTTCAACTGACTGCTCCTAAGATACAGCCATACCAATCTGCTGTTCTCTGAGCATGCCACACTTTCTCTCATCTCTATGTCTTTGAGCCACTTTTAGCTCAAACCAACTTTTAGCCAAGCAATGCCAATACCTAACGGAACTCAGTACCTCTGTAGAAATGCCTTCATGTATCACTCAGATTGAGTTAAGTACCCTTCCTCTCTGTCTCAGTATGTCACCCTACCTTCAGATTTAACTAAACTATAATTGTTTATATAACTGTTTCCCCTATTACACTAAAGACAGCAAATAATCCCACAGTGGCAAGCACATATTCAGTAAATGTCTTGAGTGAATGAGTGCAAAAAAAGAAAGCTAAAAAGAAGTGGAAGCATAGGTCAGGACTAGAACAGACAGAAAGAAGTTGCTGAAAAAATTAATCTTCTTTATTTATTTGGTAAAAGCTTATGAGATGCAAAAGAGCTAAAAGGACCTTAGGGACTGTTTTAGCCTGCTCGGTCTGCTATAGACTGAGTGGCTTAAACAACACACATTTCTTTCTCAGTTCTGAAAGCTGGTACTCCAACATCAAGGTGCAGGCAGATTTGGTGTCTGGTGTAGACAGCCGCCTTCTTGCTGTATCCTCACATGGCAGACGGAGAGGAGAGGAGTGGGAGGGAGGAGAGGACCGCTAGCCTGTCTCTTCCTTTTTAAAGAGTATTAATTCCATCTTGAGGGCCCATCCTCATGACCTAATCTAACCCCATTATCTCCTAAAGCCTCCAACTCTAAATACTATCACATTAGGGATTAGGGCTTTGCCATAAGGATTTGGAGGGGACACACTCAATCTACAGCAGGAATCAAAAAGTGGGAGTATTTTGGAGATTGTATAGTTCAATATCCTCATTAAGTAAATCAGTAAAATATGAGAATCTTATGAATTGCTATGACTATTCCACACTTAGTTAGGAAAGATGTATTAAAATATAATTTAGGAAGAACTGACCTTCGTATTCCTCTTCGTTCTCAAGATAATCATCGTCCAGCACATTCAGCAGTCTTAGCACTGGCGTAGGAAGCATCACCAAATCTTCAATATGAGGGGCTGTCAAGTTCATTACAACATAGTTAAATGTGAAGTCCCTCCAAATAAACTGATGAGCAGCAGGCAAAGGAGCTTGGAATATAAATTAGTTCTGGTGTCATATTTAACTGTCAAATGACCAAGGGAAAAATAAACACACGTACAACTTACCAAACGGAATGCTAAAGAACGGGCTGCACAGCGCCATTTCAGCGGGGATCCTCCTGCTGGGATCATCGTGAAGCATGCTGAAGCACAAAAACAGGCATCCATATGACTTCTGTGAAGTCTTTGGAAAATGCAACCATTAAAGAAAATAAAAATGTCCAAATGGTCACCATTGCATTAACTATATGAGCATTACTTACTGAATCAGTCATCTACAAAAAATATAAATGTTATTTGTGAGTAAACAGTCCAATAAAATACTATACATTCCCAAGGCATATTTTATTTTAATTTAAAATGTTTTTGATTAATAAATACAATATGGGAAAGTGATCCACGCCCTATAACACTGAGTGAAAAAGGCTAGACGTGGATTTGGGGTAATCCAACTCTAAAAAAAAAAAGAAGATAGTGGTGAGATGACTTTCAAGTCTTATCAAATCCCCCTAATAATAAAGCAACTTGATAGCCAACCACAATCAATGGATAACATCTACAACAAAAGTAGGTAACCCTAATAAACCCAAAACACAAGGGGCCAGGGACAAACCATCAACAGCAGTAGACCTGCACCATGCTGGCATCTATGTAGAAGGAAGCAGAGAAAAGCAATGGTTGATCTGAGGAACCAAAGAGAAAAAGAATCCCAAAAGGCCATGAGGTATTCATGTAAGTGAATTTGAGGAAAGCAGCTGAAACAAACCGGGGTTGTACATTCTAATTCCAAGTGAATGCAGGGGGTCCAATGTAAGACCTGAAGAGGTCAGAGTAATCTAGACACTAGGACCTCTCAAAACTAACCAGCTGAAGCTCCCTTCCAAGGCAAAATCCTGCGGAGAAAAAATATCTTGGGAAGAGAATCCAAGTTGATGGAGTAAATGAAAATTGAGAAAGAAAGAAACAAATACACCAGGAAAAATGTAGGGGAGGGGAAGAGCCAGGAGATCTCAGGGAAAAAAAAAAAAAAAAACTTAAAAAAAAATAACACATTAGAAGAAGGAGCCTCACGTAGTCAGAAAAGCTGTCACAACTACACCTTCTTCTATAAATTTAGGAAAACGAATTTCATATAAAAATGAGCCACACAAAAAGTACTATTAGCAAAGCTATTATACAAAAAAAGACAATTGCAAAATAACATCCCTCAGACAACGAACACATGCCAGAAAGACAAGACCACAACACAGATGAACACTATAATCTGCCATTTCAAAGGGAGCTGAAGGCATTTTTTAAAAGATACAGGTATGAAAGAGCAACATAAATCAAAGTTAGAAAAATTCAAAAATTAATAGAACTCAGGGAAGAATTAGAAATACAAGGAAAATAAGATTAAGCTGGAAGAGACATAAGGATGAATAAACACAAGTGACAATGTGGCAGAAAGGGTATAGCTCAGTGGTACAGCGTGTGCTTAGCATGCACGAGGTCCTGGGTTCAATACCCAGTACCTCCATTAAAATAACTAAGTAAGTAAGTAAGTAAATGAATAAATAAATAAATCAAACCTAATAGCATCCTCCCCCCAAAAAATGTCAACTCTGAATTCTGTGACCAGTGAATATACATTTCAAAAAAGGTAGCAAATAAAGGCATTTAAAAAAAAGAAAGAGATAAACAGAAGGTAGAAAGGAGAAAATTTGTTTAAATCTAAACAATAATGAAATAGATAAAAAAGATTTAAGAGAAAGTGATAATACTGAACAGAGTCAAAGAAAATTCAGCATATGTAGATTAAGAGTGCCTGAAGGAGAAAACCAAAGCAAAGGAACAGAGCACTAAAAACTTTAAGAATATTTTCCTAACACACACAAAAAATCTGAAACTACATATTTTCCTGAGAATACTGACCCAGAACAATGAAAATTGATTATTCTGGTAAAAGTCACCAGCCTTTTAAGAAAAACATGAAATCCTTTGGACAGCTAGGTAAAAAGACAAAATGACTTTTAATATAAAGACAACTGAAGTGTCATCCGCACTCTGTTTTCCACACCAACACTCTATGTTAGAAGAAAACAGAGCACAGTTGACCCTTGAACAGAACAACGTGGGGGTTAGGGGCACCCCCTCTTCCTTGCAGTAGAAAATCCATATAACTTATAGCCAGCCCTCCATACCCACAGTTCCTCTGGATCCACGGTTCTGCCCCCACAGATTCAATCCACCGCAGATTGTGAAGCACTACACTATTTACCATTGAAAAAAATCCACGTATAAATGGACTCACAGTTCAAACCCATGTTGTTCAAGGGTCAATTGTAATATATTTAAGATACTCAAAAGAAAAATGTATGTCAATAATGTTTATACCCAAACAGACTTTAAGCAGTTTAACTATTATTAATATGCAAGAACTCAGAGAATATTAATCCTTTGATGGAGAGATCAATCTTTAGTAAACTAAAATTAGAGAGACAACAACACAAGGACCAGTGGTGAACATTAAATATCTAGTTACATGTAGAACTAAGATAAATGAGAGTGTTTGAAAACAGAGAGTGTTATATAACACTGTGGTCTTGAATTTGAATTGGAAATGTCAGAATGAACTCTGTGTACTTAAAAGGCCTAAAAACAATGACCACCTCAGTAGCAATGAGTATTCCTAATACCCAGACTGTGGTTTTAAAAGACCATTTCCTACTAAAAGCAACTAGGCTTCTTGGAGAAATGCCTCCTTCCAGGTCTGGGGCAGGAAATGTGTAAGATGAGTGGGAACATCTTATCACGCCAGATAGCAATGAAGCTGTCAAAGATAAGGTCTGCCAAAACCAACTTTCAGAGTCTCACATTCATCAAATATGGGACAATTTCCACTTCAATTAGGATAACAACTGCAATGGACAGAAATATACCAAATATATTTAATAACATATTAACTAATGATAATGGTACTTTGACCTTTCAAAAAGGGGATGATCCCCTTTGGAAGATGACTGGGAATCAACTCATTATGAAAATTAGTAAATAAAGAGAATCAAGCATTTATTTTGCCTTCAGTTAGTCAAATGAACAGAAAATGACAGAATAAAACATCACCATTCCATAACCCCTAACAAAGTAATGGATCTAGGCACTGAATATTAACAGTTGTTAACACATAAAATGGAGACGGCCATATTATGTGCGGACATATTATGTGCGGACTTATAAATAAGGGAACAGGAGGGCAGGAGACGGAAAGGGACCTTTTAGAGTAGGAGAAACTTAAAAGGGATTTTTCTTTTAATAAAAGAGCAACACTAAACCATAGTGTTTAGGAATGCACACATAAGTAATAACACTATAATGAAAACAAGGAAGTAATTACCATGAAAGTCAGGGTAGCGGTTACTTTTATGGAGAAAGAAGGGGCTTGATATTAGAATGGGATGCACAGAGGACTTCTGGAGTAGCTGGTAAATTTCTATTTCTAACCTGAATGGTGGATACAAGAGTATTCCTAAACATTCATTAAATTACATATTTGTTTTCAGTATTTGTGTTTTACTCCACAGTTAAAAAAAAAAAGGCTCAAATAATTTGCATGCATGCACAACAAAATACGAAGAAAAATACTGAAAAGAAATACACTGAAGTGCAAACACTAGAAAGTGGGTGTACAATTTTTATTTTCCTCATCACAATTTTCTGTAGCATCCAAATCTAGTATTACTTAGCTACAGAAGGGGAGGAAAAATCCAAATAACAAAGTCAAAACTACAACTTAGGAGATTTACTTCCATCCCAGAATCCATCATATAATTTTACACTGCCTCTTTTCAATATAAAATGCAACATGTCATATCTAATATCAATCAGATACTAACAGCTATTTAAAACTACTGTCATTTGTAAAACACACACACAAACACACACAAATAAGTGCAAGTAAAATTGGTGAGATCTGAGCTCCGTGGACTGTAATGTCAATTTTCTCATTCTGATATTGTGCTACAGTTATGCAAGATATTACCACTAGGGGAAACCGGGTAAAGGGTACACATATCTCTCTGTAACATTTTTGCAACTTCCCGTGAATCTGTAATTATTTCAAAATAAGGAGTTTAAGTTTAAAAAAAACTGTTTGGAAGATATATAAGGTCAGTATTCCAAAGAAACAATAATACTCTGACTTGATCAAGAGATCTACCCTTTTGCAGCATACTAATTATTTTATTCATTGCTAGCCCATAAAGCCAGAAATGTGAAAAGACAACTATTTGATAACACATATTGTTTATTTTAAAATATCTATTATGATTGGATTTACTCAGAAATCAGAAACACTGTATCTGTTCCCAGAGTTTCCAATGATAATTATTTAAAGTGTAATTTGAAACTTTCTTTTTAGTAGTCCAAAGCAAACGTAGACTTTAGTTAATAAGGACTCTCTTAAAAAACCTATTTTCCATCAAGTTTACAAAACAGCCAGTGCTATGAAAGGCCAAAAGTACAGTGGCCCACCATTCATCTTCCAATGAATAAATGGCTGCTAGGAAGAGCCTAGTATCTGGTATTCACCATGAAAGAGGAACATTCCTTTGAAAATAAATTTAGTAAAACAATTTGATCACTTTGTTTCTTATAGGAAGCTAACCTGTATAAAATATCTAAAGTAAGATTTTTAATTCTAAGGGAATAAAACCTCTACATGATTAAGCAAATCAGAAATAATAATATAAATCCATCCAGGAAAAAAAAAGCTTCATACAGCAAACGTAGAAAAGCAAGTTTTAAAGTACACATAACGTACCTTTTGATAAGGTCTCTTAGGTGATAGGCTGGAATTGCGGCATTCACCACTGCTTTACTGGCAAATATGTGATCAATAATAGCAGAACTGTTTGCCTAAAAAGACAGAAAAAAGCCTTTCTTTGGTTATTCAACTCAGTCTATTTATTGACTACTGGGCACACAGCATTGAACTGCTTGGTAAGTTAAATGTAACAGAAAACACTCTTCTGAGAGCTGACAATACTAGTGGAGGAGATTATGTATGTTATTATAAACTTCTAGAGAAGAGGAACATTTTTTTCTCCATTCTTAATACCTGGCACTCTATGAACATTTACTATGTGAATGATTAAAGAAACAAATACAACCAGAGAGATATGAATATAGTTTAATGCAAAGTGAGAAAGTAAATATGTGGGAGGTGGGTCAGAGTGTCCTAGTGATGAATCTTCAAATGGTTTTCAGATAGATATAAAATAAACTGTCAAAGAGAAAACAGGGTGGTATTTAAAAACTGCATCTGTCACATTATTCATACCCTAAATCCTTGAGAAACACATTTTATTCCTGAGTACTATGCAAATGTATACGTGAGCGAAAAGACCCGATACCATCGTTATCACTAAACCTTACCAAATACTTAACCACAGGCTACACACTAGGCTAAGAACTAGGTATCCTTTTTTTTAATTAACCTCAATAATCTTATGAGACATATGCTGTTATGATCCTCATTTTACAGAAAGTAAACCATGGCTTAGTAATATTAAATAACTAAGTGAGAGGTGAAGGCCAGGTATGAACCCTAAAGATTTGACTTCAGAGCCTATGCTCATATTTAGCAATTCTGCCTCCACAGAAAGTGATAAACTATAGAATAATGATGCTCTTATCTAGGGATAGCATGTTGGCGATCCCCCCAGTACATCGTGCCTCCAAATTTCACACACACACAAAAATGCCTAAGTGTGACCCAGCTCTGATCAGCTCTGGCCCACGCAGAAATAGTCCAAGAGCTCAAAGCTAGTCAAAGCTAATGCAGGTGACTGATCTGTATCTGTATTAGCACTAGAGAAAGAATAGTCGACTGGGAGTACTCATGATAAAGAATGACACCGGTTTTACTCACATGGCAGCACTTTTTATGCCAAAAGTAAACATCAGATACACCCACTAGGCCATCAAAGTATTCCTTCTAAGAATTGTTACACCAGGTATCAATGACTAGACGTTTAAAAGAAACAAAACCCTGTATGGTATAATAGCCACACACTATGTATTAGATGCTCAGAAAAATGTGCTTAATATCAAAATCAGTGATAATTCCTAAACATTGCATTATCAAACCTCTGGCCTAAAGGATACTGACATCACCACAACATTAAAGCCCCAATATGTTTGAAGACATAATGCAGTTAATCCCTAACTCATGAACATACAAAAAGTTAATTCTCATGTCAGAGGTTTGGAACCTAGAACCCATGTTCCCAAAGAAACAATGTTATGAGCAGCAGTCACTTTATCGGACAGTTCACATATGGAGTACATATAAATATGGAGCAGTGTAGAACCGTGGACAGAACACTGCACTTTGAGTAGGAGGAACAGAATCTGGGGCCTAGAACATCCAGCTGTATGATCTGGAGCAAGTGGTTTTACATTATCTGTGCCTTCAGTTTTGAAAGAATAACCAATATCCACTCTAACAGTCCTCATAGAATATTATTATATTAGTAATATTTTGGAAGGTAATATAACTATATTACTAAACAAAATAAATCACTTTTGCTTCTTCAGGAAAACACATCCATTCAAACATTTTATCAAGCACTCATGATATGCCTCAGGCTAGGAACAGTGAGCACACCACACTCCCCAGCATATCTGCAGCTCCGGGAGCGAGGAGTGGCAATGAAGGCAACGTGAACGCAGGAAGAGGAATACTGCGGAGATGAGGCAGAGTCCTCAGTAAGAATCACTGTAAACTGCGTACTCTCAAATTGGGATTAAGGACCTCAAAGCAAAACACTGGTGTAGTTTACCTTCCATTCCTGAGATCTGACTGTATGTTTCAGTTTCATTCCTGAGAACATTTCCAGTAAAATGATTCCTAGGCTCCACAGATCCACAGCTGAGGTACATTCTGTATCACTCTGCAGGCCAGCCTGGGCCAAGCAATTCTGCAGTTCTGCTTCCGGAGCCCGATACCCGTCTGTCTGAATATACTTTACATCCTAAAGAAGATGAGTAAGTGTTATAACCAATAAAAACCTGCCCATTTTCCACCCATCTTTACAGTGTATTCACCTCTCTAAAAGTGCAGTGAGCCAAACTGAATGCCAAATTTTTTGGCCCTTGGCTACCATAATTCTTTGGTTCATTAACTGAGCAGTTCTCACAGGCCAGCTGTCCACTTTCCAAACAAAAGTGCTCATTTCTTTAGGTAGTGTCTTGCCTGGTAGGCACTGCTGATAAATAAGGACACTCTGCAAAGAGCCGATAAACTATGGAGAATGTAGTGTTTGCCAGAACTCTCACATGTGTTCTGCCATTAGAGAACAGTAACTCAGCAATTAACCAAATGCTCAAAGAAAAAAAAAGCATACTATATAGATAAAAGTATTTTTAATAATTTCAGAGCCCTCTTGTACTAGCTCCCCCTTGACCTGACCCAAACATATATCCTTTTTTAACATGAGTATGGCTATGAAATTCTTTTTATTTGCTTCATTCCCAGGCATTTCAGTATTTTAGATAGAAATATCTCTTAAGTCTCTACTAAATCATCTGTTATTTAAAAATATTTGGCTTAGACCATTGTCGGGGTAGGGAGAGAAAGTATATCTTACCTGATTGCCTTCTTTGAAGCTAAGTCCAAAGTCAATGAGCTTAAAACATTCATTCTCGGCACTCCACAATATATTACGTGGTTTGAGGTCTGCATGGACATAACCCTCATGATGAAGAAAAGCAAGGGCCTCTAGAACATCTCTGGCACAATGCTGTATCATCCACATGGAACAACCCTGGTGACTGGAATATAAAAGCAATTCCGAAACACTGACATCCAGGAGTTCAAGCAACAGACAGCGTGATGGCACATTTGGAGAGAAGTGGATTGTAAAGACTCCATATAAAGTCACTAGAAAAAGAAACAAATTATAATACTTTAAAAACCAGACTCAGAGTAAGTGACTACTAAAGCAGATACAGATTTGGGATAGTCCAGATAAGGATAACTCTGATGAGCAAGCAAGCTCCCACTGTAATTTATTTTTCCCATGAGTAAGCTTTTTGGGCAACTGGGTTATTCCATTTTAATAAGGTAAGATGAGATGACCTTCAACAGCGGATCACTATTCAAAGATATTAAATATGGCACAATAAGCCAAACTGTGTTTCACCAAGCACTCAATGGTGGGTGAATATGCACTTAGGGTGCCAAGCAAAAATGATCAGAAGAAATATCCAAATACTAAGTACTCTCAAGGCAAAAGTCACAACATGCAAAAGCAAACTTGAAGATTGGTTCTTGTACAAAACAGCACTCTACAATATAAATATTAAAAGGAGAGATCAAGACTTTCAAGATGATATTTTAACCTAATCTTGTAGAGATTCAACAAGTTCTTAGGCCTGTAAAAACTAAAAAAAAATTTCCTTTTAAATACCAGGGTTATATACACCATTTGGAAGAAAGAAAGAAAACAGCAACACTAGTGTTAAGAAATTCTTTTCCAAAATGGTAAACAAAAAGGTCACTCTTCAAATAAAATATGGATCATGCTTGCTAGGAAGACACTTACTAGCCAAAGCCATAAATAATTATAAGCTCTCTGTTGGGTTTTCACAGTTCAATCATTAGTAATCATTACATATTTTACATTCTGAATATCTGAATTATGAAACATGGTCTTACCTGGGTAAAAGCATAAAGTGCAGATGTATCAGCATAATTTTCACACTTCCATAAGGACTCCTATGTAAAATTTAGGAGTCATTTCTCCCAAATCCATACTAAATATGTATCAAGTAACATCTACATGAGTTATCAGCACTGACGTCACAAGTACTAGAAATATTTCCCATTTTCTCTGGTAAGGAAAGATTTAGAAATTTCCGTACAAAACATGACCATCTAGTAAAGCTATGCCTCCTGTTCTCTGTGCTAATAGGGGCAGCATTCTTCAGTGAGAACTGATGCAAAACAGAACTTAGCATCTACTATAATGACACTGGGCAAAGCAGACCACCAACTTCACGGTACTGCAGACAGTAAACAACAGAAGGGGGATGGTAAAGGGCCCTGGATCGAGAGATAGAGAGCGAGCCAGACCCACTTTTCTCGCCTAAAGACGGAGCGCCAGGCTGAGAGAGGGAGTGTATGCCTGGACAGGGACCCGGGCAAGAAGAGAAGGGAGACAGCGGCAATTACCGATGTTCCTGTGACCCTGCAACTGCTCCAGCGCCGCCCTCTCTTTGCGGAAACCGTACTCCGCGGCCGAGGCCGCTGCCCCGGTGGTTCCCGGCGGTAAGAACTGCTTGAGGGCGCCGGGGGGCGAGCCGGGGGTGCCGCAGCAGCGCACCCGGTACACCGAGGCCGAGGAGCCGCTACCCAGGCGGCTCTGTACCTGCCACAGCCGCCCGAAGGCTTCCAGAAACCGCGGCGGCTCCGCACCCCACGCGCAGCCGGATCCCGCCATCGGTGTGGACTGAGGGCACTGACACGGAGCTGACGCGACGCCCGGGGCAGGCCGGCAGGGCCCGCGGTCACATCCCCGCCCGCCGGACCAGCGGCTCCGCAGGGAGGGGCCTGCAGCCGCCTCACCGACTGCCGGGACCTCAAGCCGCCATGACACCGGAAGCCGTATGCGCCTGGGTCTCAGAAGCCGGAAATGGAAGAAGAGCCAATCCTACAGCCTGAAGGAGGCGGGCCCAGAAGGGGCGGGGTCTAGAGTTGATTAGGTGAATTAGGTTTGGAGGAAAGGACTGGAGGGTGAGATGGTAAACTTTATTGAGTTTACTACTCCAGGCCCAGTGTTAACCGCTTTCACACACATTACCTAAAACTAAACTGCCCTTTTCTTTTCGAGGCACCTACCTCACCTCTGGGAACCTAGGATAATAAAACCCCGCCTACATGCCTCACAGCTGGGATCCCAAGGGAAGTACACCAGGTACTAAAGAACGGGTTTACCACCACCTCCACGCCCATGGTCACTATTGTCTGTAATTCTGAATGCTCAGGCCTCTGTGCTCCTCTTAGTCTACTTTGCTTGTGGCTGACTCATCAAAAAGCATCCACACTGGGCAAACGTGGATCTTTAACACATTTTTATTTTTCACTTATTTATTCAATTATTTCACTCATTCAACAAATGTTTTCTGAGTATCAAGGTAGCAAATAGGAATCTCAATGCACAAACGAGGGTGTGTAATAAATGTAGCCTTCCTTATTTTTCTGTTATTCAGCTTCTTCTATTTCAAGTTGCATTCAGACATGGTGGCACAAACTCAGCCTCGGACAATTTACTCCCATCCCCTTTTCCTCAGGTTTTGTCTAAGTTTTCAGGTAGGTAGGGTGGCTTACGTAGTGCAAAGTAGAGGAGTTAAGGAGCCATCTGCTTTTTGGTATTATCAGTCATCATCTTGACTGGTTGCCATCGAAGTGTGCCTTATTTCTGTCTGCATGGCCCTTTCAGGGTTGGAGTAGGGAGAGCTCTGCACATGTGCTGCTATTTCTAACAAGCATTTCCCCCTAAATCTGAAGTCCATACTAATCTTTTGGGAGCTTGGACTTTTGGAATATCAAATCAAAACTCACAGGCTCCTCTAAGGCGATGAGCACAGCTGTTCTTTGCCTTTATAAAGGGGAAGGCAAAGCGGGGAAACTGAGGAGTGGCGAAGAAACTTAGTTCCTGAATAGAGGAAGTTTCAGAATAGAAATGAACTCTGTTTTCAAATGCCTTGGAATTAACTGAATGAATTAAACATGTATATCATTATGATCCAAGGTTAAGGTAAAAAAGGACATGCAGGTAAATTGCTAGCTCTCTATGGTTGAACTCTGAGCAACTCACATGTTAGAAGAGTGTAAGTAAAAAGAAGCATTTTGTTTCAGTCTACCTTGTTGAAATAGAGTATATTGTAATCAGGAATAGAGTAAATGCTGAACTTGGGTTTAAATGGAATGGTATTCAGTGGTGCCTCGGTATCCACAGGATGGGTGGGTTCCAGGACCCCTGTAGGTACCCAAATCTGCAGATGCCCAAGCCTCTTAAGAAAAATGGCTCAGCCCAGCTGCCCTCCATATCCGTGGGTCTGGCAGATTCAACCAACCCCAGAGGAGATTGAAAATCACAGATTGTGAGACCGAACATGGGGCACTATCTTGAAGCTGTCAGCTTGGTCTAAGCCTCCACCACTTCTTGCCTAGATTATTGAAACAATCTCCTAACTGGGCTCTCTGCTTCCACTCTTGTCTTCTACAGTCTACTCCCAACACTCTTTCAGGCCATTCATTTCACTATCTTTCCTTCCTCACTTTCTCTGCCAGCACCAGCTCTTACAAAAGCCACCTTCGCCGACAGTGACGTTTGTGTGATGTGGTCTTCTCAACCTCTCTGCTCTGTTCGCCACCTTCTGGTGGGAGAGTTAATAAACAGTGAAAACATAATCGGCAAAAAGCAAGGAAAATGAAGAGCCTTCATGATCCAGAAATTGCACGAACAGTTATATATAGTTAAGAATTGTCTCTAGATTCAAAAGTGTTGTGTTTTTATTCCTGATCCTGAAATAATGAAAGTCACAAAAGAGAGATATAAATCATCACGTGTCACTGTTTACTTGGTATCACAGACACGGCCTTAATTACTAATTTGCACTAAGAGCTGCATTATTATTATTTCAAATGCTAACAACTTCTCTTCTGAAAATCTAAGATTTTACTTATAAATTATTGTTCTTATTCTTACAGCCTGACCACGTTTCCATTAAACCCTTTTTGTTTCATGAGTTCATGTGTGATGTTAAACTACCGATCCTTGCTAAATTACCATTACTTAGTATAATATGGGTAGTATATATTTTAATGTTGTATCTTTTAGTAGATTTTTATATCATACTTATTCTTTTGGAGAGGGGTGGATGCAGAGTGAGAGTTAGCAGTTTGAGATTTTGGGGGGTTTTTGGTTTGGGGTACTTTGGGGGGGATTTTGTTTTGTTTGGGTTATGCTGGAGCTGTATTATAATATAGAACACATTGATGAGATTTTGGCAAAGAAACCTAATTGATGTCCAGTGGAAAAAGATAGATTTTTACTCTACCCATTCCCATCCCAACCCTAATGAGGAATAGCAACAGTCCTTCAATATGATAAGGATGGATGAAGGTGGAGCAGAACTTTTTCTTTTCCCCCAGAGAAATCTTGTTCCTCTCTTACTAAAGCGTTCAGCCCTCTCTCCACCTGGTAGCAGGACAACTCCAAGGTCTGACTTTCAGCCTTTCACGTGGTGCGTTAACAGAGCCTACCTTAAGGAGTCAGGTGAAGGCACTAAACTTGTCTAACTGGAGCATGTGGAGTTGGGGGAAGGGCAGGGTTAGCAAATTCTTAAAGAGAAAAATCCATCAATTAGCCAATAAAATTTCTCACGAAGAGAGCGTCTCTGGCATATTCAGTATTCATCATCTAGAGTCTCTGCCCTGCAAGCATTTAGCAGGTCCCCGCAGAACCGACAGTCAGGCGATACCATTTCTTCGTGGATGATGTAGTAAGACATCCAGGGTGGCGGCTGAAAGCTTAGGCTCTGCAGCTGGACTGTCTGGCTTCTAATCCTGCATTCACCACTTTGCCATGACATGTGTGATCTTGGTCAAGTGACTTCTCCTGACTAAACCTCTGTTTCCTCAACCGTAAAACGTCGTTGGGTTACTATGGAGACTAAAAGAAGTACTGTGTTTAAGGAGCTTAGCATAGTGCCTGACACAGAAGAAGCCCTCGATAAATGCTAGTTATTCTTCTCTGGATTTTGAATTATCTACTATGGTGACCCCAAAAATGCTTGGGAGAATCAGACTGAAGAATTCTATAAAACTGTCTTCCTGGTTGGTACCTATAGATGGTGCTATGACCTCATCTGTTCTGTTTTCTAGGATGGTGGTAAGCATTCACCAGAAGTCCCTCAGCAAGACCCAGGGAGTAAGGAAGGACAAGAGCCAGAGTGTCAGGTAGTGTAGTAGATAGGAAACTAAGCTGGTGCGGTGGGAAAAATCTCTTCTCTTTTTATCTTTGAGCCCCGTCTTGGACCGTTTTGTTTGAAATTTAGTCGGTGTGTTTTATTAAATGGGTAGGATTTAATAAATGGATTCCCTCCCACCCTCAAGTGATCGTGAACCTACGATATTACTCTTAAATTATCTTGTTTTTAATGCCACTAGTATGATTTTTAACTTGCCAAATTGGCCATGTAAGAAAACTTTCTTCTCCAAGATTTCTCTCCCAAGACAAGAAATCTTCATTAGTTGCTACTTGGTTGCAGCAGGCACCTTTACCAAAAGCAAGGATTTTTTTGTGGACTTCTGGTTGTTGTTACTACTAAGGCTCTAGACAGAATTCAAAGACAAATGGTTTTAGTGAATTTTAAAAAATCTGCTGATTCTGAAACATACACTATTAAATTAGGCAACTTTCTATAAATCTTTACTTTTACTTCAAAACTACTTAAATTATTAGACATATGATTTTCACATGTAAATTTTATTCTTTTTTTATAGACCATAAAGATTACCTGTATTAGTCTTCTGAATAAAGAATTTTGCACACTTAAAGGAAGATACTTTCTGCATGTGTGTTTATTTTACACGTGTGGTACTGGAAACTAATGGTACAATTCACTTACACATAAATTAGACAAAAGATAATAGATACCAAAAAGGGCGTGAGAGAAATATTCTAGTGACTCAGATATAGGAAGCAAATATAACACAAAAAGGGGAGAGTCAAGGGAGTTACAAGTTCATGAATTCATGTAGGGCTTCACAATTCATGTAGTGAAACTATTGAATGGTAGTGTGTTACAGAGCACTAATATTCAGTGTGGACTAGGCATGATTCTTTTGGAAGTCAATGTGCCTTAGCTCTTTTATTTCACACACAAGAATATCAAGAGTCATAAAGTGTTAAAAGTAGCATCTTATTACTTGAGAGGAAAGAGGAAGGTGAACATTTTAAGCAGTTGTAGCAAAATCCTAGGGGTTTTAAAAACTTGAAAATGACACTTCCGTAAAACCTAAAACTTAAGCTGTCTATGAAGAGTGCAAGCTACTTAGTAACTGATGGTTGTCACTGATCAGAATAGAAATACATTAGGTGGATGGGAAATGTATTCGGTTAAGGAATAAGTACATTCAATTTGTTCAGTTAGAAAGTTTATAAAGATACTATTACGTGATTTTATATGCTTGGAAATATTCTCCACGCTATGTTAACAGAAATAAAATGTACTTGGGAGACAATGTCTTATTAGCAAGATACATGAAGATACAGATGAGATGCTCCTGTGATCAATGTATTGCCTCTGATTCAAATCTGTTCTCCTCTGAGCTGCTTTGGGACACTGGAGCAGGACCCTGTAAACATTTTTCCACTACCAGTGGGCTTGGTTAGTGATAGAGGGCACTTCGAGAGGCCCTGCCAGATAATGCGGCTTCTCTCTCTGGGTCCAGAGTGCTTCGTTTTCCTCCTAGTGTGGCCGCCAGTGACATGAGGGAGGCCTAACAGTCTCCAGTGATTTTTTTCCTCCCAATTTCTCTGTTGCCCTGTGGGCTAAGCTGCTGCCACACTCTCTGCAACAGGATCTGAATTCAGCCTTGCGTGGCAGATGCCCTCATCCAAAGTCTTCATTTCCTCCTTGGACAGTCTCTCCCTTAAACCTGGAGGTGGTAGCTGCCTCCTGTATTTCCTGTTCTTGTGTTTCTTAGTGTCCTTTTTTATCCCTTTTAGTTAACTGCCTTTTACTACGTAATGATTCTTTATATTAAATTTTCCCTGTTCAAATTACTGGTGTGGTTTCTGACCCTCGAATAGAGCCTGAATAATACATGAGATAAGGAGTGGGGAGGCCAATGCACTGTAGGGATCAGTCTTCTCAATCTGCTTACCCTGGAGAAATCTTGGAAATAATTTTCAGGTCTCAGGGAAGCCCTAATAATAGAAATTATTAAATCCTGGCTTATGTCACCAGGAAAGTGTAGATAATAAAGGTCAATGCTCTGTTTAGTAGCAAATGATGTTTCTTTGTAGATCTACTTCTTTTGACCCAATTGTTAGTGTACTTTTGTGTGGGGTTCCCCCCTTAACAACGGCTCACAACTCTAATGCAAGTCATTGCTGTAGATAGAGAAAACTTTCCCAAAGTTTTCCCTTTGTTTAAATGCCCTTGGCTATGCCTTATCCAACTAGGCATAAAAGTCTTATAATAAATTCCTACTGGGTGAGATGCTAATGAGGTATATGTACTATGTGGAATATTTTATGGGGAAGAGTAGCTTTCCCTGTATTTAAAACTAAACATTACTTTTTAGCTAAACTTTCTTAAAAAAATAGGTAGTTAAGCTTACCTTTCTTGAAATCAACCTTTCTTTTCATGATTTTTAAAAATTCGTAAGGCCGATAATACATTTTTGTTTGATGACTGACTTAAGCCAAAATGAGATTTAATTTCCTAAAGGTAGACTTGTTTGATTTAATTTAAATAAAAGCTATACGATTATTTTAATTAATGTTATCCGCAACATGGCATTTCATTAACACTTATTGAATAGTTAAGCTATTAAAATCATAGCCAAACAATCTGAATAAAAATTTAGTCGAAGATACAAATTTATACAAAAGTTAAAAAATATTTTCTTCCTGAGTGACATGATCGGGCTCAAATACAAATGCAGCAGTTATAAAATTGTTATGTGTGATTGTTTTTATAGGAAAATGTTATTTTTGAAACTATAAATACAGAATACAACTTATTTCTTTTTCCCAAATAAAGTAACATTTGCAGGTTTGGGGGAATAGAGAATGGGCATATCTTTAGGAGTCGTTATGAGCCCACCAAAACGGACTAGAACAACTTGGATTACCAGCCCATGCAAAACCCACTGATAATCAGCCTTCATTCTAAGGATGGACTTCTTTTATGTCCTTTACTGCACAAGTGCAGTGAAATGATTCAGATGACTGTACTTTTGTTTTAATCGCTAACCTCAGCAGAACTTTCCATAGGCATAAGTTTAAACTCTTCCTCTTTCATTTTATGCCTCATCTTCAAAAATGGCCACACGTGATCATCAGCCATCTTGGCAAAACATAATTGCTAATATAATATAAAATGGAAGGGTACAAAAAAGTAACTAAATGAGAAAATTGCAAGGAATATGAAAACTTCACAATACAATTTACTTCTAACCTAAATAATCCATGTTTTGCAATGTTTACAACAATTGTAAAGCAGCAGGGAGCAGCTGAGTTGTGGTACAAGACAGTTCCTTCTTTAGAATGAAAATTTCCCTCTGGTTTTCTATCGTGCCAGTAAAGTTTGTTCACTCTGGTTAAGACAGCTGGGGGGTGGTGGCTTATAAGGGGTGGTTGGGGGGTGCCTTGTGGAGAGGAGGGGCTAATGTCATCAGCCTACAGTCCTCCCTTCCATGCGACACAGAACTCACCATTGATCACACTGAAAACTGAGAACAAACCAACTAAATGAACATGGTCCTACTGTGCCAACCAATGAGGCCAAAATATCTCCTAATGAAATTGTTAACAGGGCCGTGGGGTCACTGTCCCTCACTGCAAGCACTAACACTGGGCAGCACACAACACACAAAAATGATGGGTTTTGTTTTCAATCACAATTTCTTGCTGAACCCACATGTTAGGGTTCCATGGAACCTGGTTGTAAACTCTGATCTAGATTTTTGTGACTATAAAAGTGAAGTAAGCCAAGAACACCTGCTTTTTAATTTTTCTTTCTTTAAAGTACTTATATGTGCCAGGCACTGCTCTAAACACTTTATATATATTAACTAATTTAACCTTCAGAAGTACCCCTTAAGGTGGATATACTATTACTATCTCCATTTTACAGATGAAGAAACTGAGGCCTTGAGAAGCTAAGTAACTTGCCTACGGTTACACAGCTAGCTTACTTACTGGACTCTGATAACACTAATGACAAACCAAGTAATTCCAGATTGTGAATGACCCACCCCCTTAACCTCTCCAGAGATGTAAAGATGATCCTATAATATGTAAATTAAATGAAGTATTTTTAAGTAAAATTACAGATTAAAACATAACATATATAGAAATATGTCCAAGTCATGGGTATATAGCTGGATGAATTTTCACAAAGTGAACACTCCCAGGTAATGTGGCACTCGGATCAAGAAGATATTTTCAAACTCAATTCATCTGGCAGTCACTTACCTTCTTCCATTGCTAAAACCAAGGACAGAATCTAGTTCACTCCATTTTCCCAGTCCATGAGTTAGGTAGCCAAGGTAGAAGCCACTGGTCTTCATAATAATGAAACCTATCTCCCAGGTCTGTGTATAACCTGTGTGTTCTTTGTCATCTTTTGGGTACCACAAAAGCTTAAACACTTTCTAAAGGTTCAGCTCCGAGTTCTCCTCCACCATGGAAGTTTCTGTCTTTGATGATGTCGTCCTGCCAGTGTTTCCCCTCTTCAGTCTTTCACAGGACTCTTGCTAAAATTACTCCATTGCTCTTTAATCTATGTTGCTTTGTACATCTAGGCTTGCACGATTGCCAGGGAAGGAAATATTTCTTATAGATGATGATGGACACTCAAGGAATATTTCTGGGCTTGTCTGCTATATATTCGCCACTCACTTTGCATATACAGGGAGAGAATGGATGGTGCCATGAATTGAATACTTGTGCCCCCCTAAAATTCATGCATTGAAACCCTAATGCCCAATGTAATGGTATTAGGAAGTGATTAGGATTAGATGAAGTCATAAGGGTAGAGCCCCTCACGGACGAGTTTGGTGCCTTATAAGACTCACAAGACCTTACTCCCTGTGCTCTGCTCTGCATCATGTGAGGATACAACAAGAAGCTGGCAGGCTACAACCCAGAAGAGGGCTGTCACCAGGACCTGACCTTGCTGGCACCCTGATCTCAGATTTCTAGCCTCTAAAACTGTGAAAAATAAATCTCTGTTGTGTATAAGCCATCCAATTTATGGTATTTCACTACAGAAGCCAAAATTGACAAAGACAGATGTCAGAAAGGGGTGGGCCACTGAAGAGACGATTGTATGGGGTTTGCAGAACAAGGGTATTGCCTGGAATAAAATTTCAGAATCCACATGTGACTTCTGCCTAACATTTTACACATGTGATAATTTACAGTCTCAAGAGTTACCAAAAGAGATGGGACTGCATGAGAGCGTTTTTACTTATTGTTTTAGGTATAATTGACATATAACATTAGTTTCAGATGTATAAAATTAATGATTCGACATTTGCATATATTGTGAAATGATCACCACAATAAGCTAGTGAACATTTGTCACCACACATGGTTACAAAGTGTTTTTTCTCTTCCTTGTAAGAGAGATATTTTTTAAAAATCTGAATATGTATCTGTTTTATCCTGGTTAAAATGTTAAAATGCACTTTGTAGTGGTCACTGCTTTAGAGTTGTCAATGATGGTGGCAATTAATAGTGTAAGCCACAGTATGTAATAATAATGTCTTGTTTATTATTATTAAAATTATTATTTTATTATAATTAATAAGTTTGCCATTGGGATCTGGTTAAGACTAACTTTCCAGGGTTAAATTTGATGGTATTGCCATTCTTATCTGAAGAGTCACAGAGTTTGACGAAGACAATGAACTTCTAGATCAAAGCAACCACGAAATTACTAAAGCTCCATTTATTCATATATTTTTTCATACTCTCTATTGGAAAGGCATTGTATTAGCTGTTGGGCAAAAGGAAGAGATCAATATGGGGAGAGAAGGAAGAATCTTTATACTAAAATCAGAAGGACGGTTTATGAAAGGAAATTTAATTCTCACTCATGAACCTAACTGCAAATATCTTAAACAAGGTATTAGCAAGATTATACTGCATGAAAAAGGCCTTATATAAATGAGTGCTTACCTTATGATTCCAGTTATAGGAAACTGTTGAGCAGTCAAAACTAATCTGTGGTGAAAAAAATCAGAACAGTGGTTGTCTCTGGTGGTGTGGGGGGGGCAGGAATTAATTGCGATGAGACACAAGTAAACTCTTAAGGATTATAGCAAAGTACTGTATCTTGATAGGAGTTTGGGTTTCAGAGGCATGTACATTTGGAGTTGAGGTCATTTAAGAATGCTGAAGCCATCCACCACAAATATGTTGTAAAATCATTCAGGTGATATAATGCAGAGAATGTACAGGAAGAGGGTGAGACTCCACTCATGCATTCAATGAACTTTTATTGAATACCTGATCTGTGCAATGTCCTGTATTAGGTGCTAGGGAACTTTTTAAAAGTAGTACCATAGGATTCTTATCTTTGAGAAGTGGTTCTTAAACTAGAGATTCTCAGTACATGCCTTTGGGGAGCTAAAAAGAAATCAAAACCAGACTGAGTATAAATATAGCATAAACATAGTTATTAAAAACAGTTATTAAAGAAACAGAAGTTAGATTGTAAAGTGTTAAAGAGAGAGGAGGAAGTGGATCCAGTGGATGTAGAATATATGTGAAGTTCGGTGGCATGCTCTTTCTCAATTCAGGAAATTTTGCAGTTAACAGCCACAATTGCAACATGCTTTTATTTTTAGCACTTCCCAAATGCTACATTGTGCAAGTTTCTAGTGAGTTTGGATAATAAGCTATAAGAATAATTTGTTTTTTTGAGCTTTTTCTGAGAACATAACTCCCTAGAGTAAGTAACAAAAATGTATTCTACCACTGCACTCTGCAAATCCATGTTCTCAGAAGGACCGTGTGAAAAAGGTGTCAGGATCGTTCATTCATTTATGCATTCATTCCACATAAACTTCTGGTATGCCCATAGAACAAACACTATTCTAGACATTGGGATATATCAGCGAACGAAATAAAGATCCCTGACTTTTGGTTCAGCTTATATTTTATCCCACTCAGACAACAACAATAAACTTAATAAATAAATGAGTAAATTATGCAGTACGTGTGAAAGATACAAGAGCAATGGTAAAAGTGGAAAAGAAAAGGCAGAGTGAGGAGAACCAAGAGTTCATGGAGGTGGAGTGTGGGAAGCTTCAGTTTTACAAAGAGCATTCAGAGTTGGCCTCATGGAGAAGATGACATTTGAACAAAGACTTGGAGGATGTGAGAGAATTATCCATGTGAAAGAGGAAGGAGCAATTGAGCGACAAGAATAGCCCACTCAAAAGCTTTCGTTCAGAGGCGTGTCTGGTGTGTTCAGGAGTAACTAAGGAGGCCAGTTTGGTTGGAGCAGAGACAGCAAGAGGCAGAGGAGGAGATGAAGCCAGAGAGGTGAGGGGCAGGGGAACAGACCTGGCAGGACTCTTTAGGCTCGTAGGGTTTCTGGCATTTACTCTGAGTGAAAGGAAAAACCATCTGCAAAATTTTGAGCAATGAAAGACGTGAATTTGACTATGCTTTTAAAAGATCACTTTGGTGAATGTATTAAGAAGAGACTGAAGAGGGGCAAGACCAGAAGCAGAGAGGCAGTAGGAGGCTATTCCAATAACCCAGGGATGGACCCAAATCTGTCGTCCAGCTTGGTCCCAATGCCCATTAAGGACACTCAAAGGGCAGGCAAAGAAGCAGAGTCATTATCACTGAAGGACACGGTAAAAGAAATAAGCACAAATCTGGGAGGGGGCGTGTACCAATAGCATATATAAATGGATTAGTTCATCTGGTGAGACCCCGTTAGAGAGAGAACTGCTCCCAGGGGTGATGCCCAGAAGACCGCTTATGCCTGAGTGTGATAATGCAATATCCGAGGATCGGCAAGGCAGCATTGGGAATCCTGGCCAGAGCTGGGAAAACAGCACGAGGAGTCTACAGACGAGAGGAAACAGTGATGCTGAGGGCAAGCTTCATTCATTCAAAAGATATTTATGAGTATCTGGTGTGTTCTGGGAACTGTACTAGGCAGTAGAGAGAGAAACTGAGAAGTTTCTGTTTCAGGTAGCCCCTGCCTTCAAGGAGCTCACCATCTTGTCGAGGAGATGAAGAAGAAGACAAATAACTGCAAAACAGAGAGCCATATTTGAAGTGGGATTTGGGCACATTAGTGGCACAGAGGAATCATTGTCTAAGCTTATGCAAAGAAGGTTTCATATGAGAGAAGATATTTAAGTTTGATCTTTCAGGATATGTTTTGTCACTTAATCAAAGGGGACTGACATTCCAGGAAGTGGAAAGTATATGGTATAAATACAGACATAGATGTAAGTGGAAATGTAGATGTATGAAAATGGGGTTATCTGAAAGAACATGTTCTCTTTGGGGAAGTGCAGGTAGTTCTGTACGGCTGGATCTTATGTATGCAAAGAAAAGTGGAAGGGAGGAATCTTGAGGGACAAGCAGAGGCCAACACTCAAAGGGCCTTGTCAGTTAGGCAAAGGAGTTTGGATCTTATTCATGTAGTGGTCTCGTGATTTTCTACTCAATGTCAACTTTGCACAACATCTGTCGTGTGTCATCCAAGTGGTATGAAGATTGATCCTTGGCTTTCTCTCTCCATGAACATCATACTGTAAATGTGAGTGCCAAAACTGCTGCAGACACCTTACAACCAGCCTGAAGAATGAAACAGACACAAGAGAACTGCAGGGAAATGGTGCTGGGACCACCAGAGTAAGTCAACACTGAAGTCTGCTTTCCTTCTGAACTTCATGTTACATGAGCCAAGAAGCTACCTATTGAATTTCTTTATTTAATTAATTTGACATAAGTTTTCTGTTATATGCAACATAAACCATCCTAATTCATACTTTTCAGTAGGGAAATAGTATTTTTTTTTTCTTTCAGAAAGCTCATGCTTGTGATTTGGAAGAGGTGAAACTAGAGGTATGGCTTAGCAGAGAGATAACTGACTCATACAGAAAAGATGATGAGAATGTACATTTAAGGTATGTCATGAGTATGGATGGGAAGGAATGGTTACAAGACTATTTAGGTGGTAGAAAGAGCATGATTAATCATTGGATGTAGGGATAAATGAGAAGGAATTTGGAATAATCTCCAGCTTTGGGGAGACTAGCTGAAGAGTAGTAACATTACAGAGAGAACAAAAACAGGGTAAAATAATATTAATGGATCCCTTAATAATGGGGGTGACCATGCCTACTGCTTACTATGGTTGGATATATTCATCCAGACAGCATATCAAGCACCTGGACACAGGACATGCTCATAACTAACAATAATGTTACCCCACTACTTGTATTCCTCCTCTTTTAAAAAAAGAAAAGTCTTTCCATCCTTCAAGATCAAGATCTCAAATGCTACCTCCCTTGTGAAATATTTTCTGCTTTCCAAAATTAGATGTAGTATTTCGTATCATTTCACCCTTCCTGATCCCAATCCTGTTCCCATCCTACCCATGAGACAGCTCCAACAACTGCACCCTCTTATCGTGACACCACCTGCAGCTTTACACATGTGATATACACATGCCAGCTTCTTGGCATGCTCCCAATTCCTTCTGTTTTCCAGGAGACAGTTAGTTCTTGGGGATTTGTAGAAATCCTGGGGATGCTTCCCCAGATCATTAAGTTGAAGGATTGAGGAAATTCTATCTAAATTTCAAATACTAGCGAGGGCTTCACTGCAACCTGGGGCCAATGAGGCAGCTGAATCATCATTGAATTCCCAGGCAAAGCAATATTTTATACTTGGGAGATGCTATGTTTTACTTGGGAGAGCCTCCCCTATTCCCTTGCCCTTAATGTACATTCCAGTACTTTAGTTCATCAAGGGAGCCATGGGACACCTTGAATTCAGAAGACAGACTGATGAAGGGGAGGACACAAATAACAGGGAGATCTGACTGTCAGGAGCTTCCTGAGGTGGGCTCAGCGAGGGGAGCCAGGAGAGGAGAGGAGAAAAAGGGGTTGCTGATGGCATACATCACTAAGCACCTACTATGTGTACGGAACCATGCTAGCTGGGCACCAGGGGGTCTGAAGATGCATTTGGGCTTGAGGCACTCAAAGCTTAGAAAGGGAGAGAGACAAAAAGGAGATTAATTTGAAAACAACAAGAAAAGTACAATAGTCCTGGCATGAAATATGTACAGGAGTGACATGAAATTGAAGTGAATGCTTTTTTTTTTTCTTGAGTGTAGAACTGAAGTGAGTTTTCTGTTTTAATCAAGTATGTGATTAACCAACTGCTAGAAAGAATGCAAAGTGACGTGCTTAGATGCTTTGTAATTTCTTCACGCACTATATTTTAAAACAGTAACAAAAACCATAGTATTCATTGATGTGTCTTTGTGTTGGGCACCTTACTTAGAATATTTTGAGGAATTTATTACTTGTTTTCTTTTTTCATTACTGCTTTTTTGAGGTATGAATGACATACAAAAAGCGGTAGATATTTAATACTAGTGCCCTAAACTTATCCATCACCTCCAAAATTTTTCTCCCACCTCACCTTTGAAATAAAAACACAGAAGCTTTAGCCTCTTAGCAACTACATAAACCTTTTACATATACAATACACTATTGTTAATCATAGGCCCTGTGCTATGCAGATCTCCAGGCTTTATTTATTTTGCGTAACTGAAATTCTGTACCCTTTGACTAATATCTCCCTTTCCCTACCGTCTCCCCATCCCCGGCAGCCACCATTCTACTCTCTGCTTAGATATAAGTGAGATCATATAGTATTCATCTTTCTGTGTCTGACTTATTTCATTCAGTATAGGGTTCTTGAGGTCCATACATGTTATTACAAAAGGCAGGATTTCAGAAGTGACTACTTTTGACGGAAAATCGGGGAGACTTTATGGAGAAGAGGATATTCAATGTTTTATATTGTATAAATGTGCGGGTTGTAGACTGCACTGAATGGCATCCCCCTGGAATGTGCAAGGCACCACCTGCATAGCCAAAGGCAGTGTCCGTGTGAATGCCTGGGTCTCAACAAATGAAATTTCCTGAATTTCCTGTTTGTTGACAGCAGCAACATGCCCATATCCTCAGCCTTGTAGTCCCTTGCCCGCAGAATAATCTCAGTCTAGAATTTGCTCCCCTCCACACTTCCCAACCCTTCCCTTAGGAGTCTTTACTCATTTATCTCTGATAAAATATTGTTCCCTTTTCTACACCTATGTTCATAGCAGAATTATTTACAACAGCCAAAAAGGCAAAAGCAACCCAACCCAACTGTCCACTGACGAATGACTGGATAAACAAAATGTGATGTATCGCACACACACACACACACACACACACACACACAATGGAACATTATTCAGCCTTAAAAAGAAGGAAATTCTACAACCTGGATGAACCTTGAGGGCTTTAAGCTAAATGAAATAAGCCAGTCACAAAAGAACTAATACTGTATAATTCCACTTATCTGAGGTACCTAGAGTAGTCAAATTCACAGAGACAGAAAGTAGAATGGCGGTGGCCAGGGACTCAGGTGCGAGGGAAAATGGAGAATTATTGTTTAATGGGTAAATAGTGTCTGTTTTGCAAAATAAAAAGAGTTCTGTGGATGGATGGTGGTGATGGAACACAATGCTGTGACTGTACTTGATGCCACTGAACTATATTCTTAAGAATCGTTAAGATGGTGAATTTTGTAAGTATTTTATCACAATCAAATATTATTAAGGACATTAAAAAAGGCTTTTCTTGGAAAGACTTCCCTAATCCCCTGTAGCAGTTAGGGCCCTCATCATACAACCGTGCACTCCAACATATTACCTATCACATTCTGTTGGAATTTCTATTGCATTGGTCACCGTCTAATGATGTTTAGCTTTTTAAGAGAAACATCTATGTGAATGTGTTTTATCCACCAAAATCAACTTCCTCTTTGGGCACACAGCTAGATTACTTTGTCAAATGCTCTCTCACTTAAGTTTGGCTATAATAACCATGTTCTCCTTAATAAAGTTTGGTCCAAAATAATGTATGCCACCTCTAGGCTTGGTCCAAGGACTCTCCCATGTGTGTTCTTGGAGCTCACGTTCCCTGGATGGCAGTGTTGATGCCAAGGGTGCCGTGGGGAGCCATGTGTTGAAGATGCAAGGATCAGTGTCAGAAGAGGTCCCTAAAAGACCATGTGGAAACACGCTGACCTGCTGGCATGAACTTCCATGCAGGACTTTCATGTGAGCAAGACATAAAGTCCCTGGAACTTTGGGAGTCTATTTGCTACCATATCTTAGACTACTTTATTCATCCTCTATGTAAGGCACTCAACTAATCTGACTTCATCACTTACAGCTGAGTGAGTCAGGCCATGTTACTCAGCCCCTCTTAGGGTCAGCTTCTTCACTGGCCACATGGGTATAAGACAGTCTATTTTATAGAGTTTTGGTCATAATTAAGGAAGCAATATGTTCTAGCACTCACCCACAGTAGGAGCTTACTGATGATTACAATTTCACTCTAATGGGCTACTGTGGCCCTGACTCCCCCTGTTCTCTCATCTCTAACCATCAGCATTCCTTGAAGTGCAGTCCTTAAAATGCTCCATACTTCAGAAATTTCAGTCCTCAAATCTGGATATTAATCTACATGGAAGCCCTGCCTTTGTATTATAGCTACAGTATTTCAAGAATTCTAAGACCTTATGGATTTTTAAAAGCAGGATCATTTTAATAAAAAGCCTTTTAAGAGAAAAATACATTATCTCTTTTAGCTACACACACCAATATTATGACTCATCTCGATTTCAGAAACCTCAAATTATGGAGGAAAAGTCTTCTTAGACTAGAAAACATGGTTTTCATGCAGTTATTTTATCTTTTCTTGCTAAAACTTCCTCATTCTCATGCAGTGTGTGTGCATATGGGCACACACATGCCAGGATATGAAACTGGCCTTGGAAAATATATAGCAGTGCACCTTGAAAGGTATACATGTCAGTAAATGGGACTCAACTGAGCTATGGAGGAGTGACGGCCTCATCCAGGACACAGCCTGACTATTCTGGGGCACTAGTGATTTCACTGCCCTGAATTGACTTGAGAGGTCTACTGAGTACCTGTGTCTGGAAGTGCCAAGTTCCTAGAACCCCCAGGATACAAGGAGAAGCCCCTTCCCGAGGAGAATCCATGTCACTGGTGAGAAAGTGCCTGTAGTTGCCTTGGAACCTGAAGGAGAGAAAGCAGAGTGAGTGAGAACAGAGCAGGTGTGGATACGTGGAAGGGGTGTTGTTGGCAGGTGCTGAGAGCTGACCATCTATCCTCTCCAGGCCCTTCTAATGATTCTCAAAGTATTCCCCAGGAGTCCTAGAAAGGCTTGAAGGGACCAGTTACCTGCACAAAGCTGCTGAACAAGGTTGAGGCTGGACGTGCTGTTGCCAACAGGGTTCGTAGCTGTGCAGGTGTAGTTCCAATTACAGGAGTCACTGAGGACTGATCCTTCCTGGGTCAGAACAGTCCTTGGTCCTGTTTTTGTCCACTCATATATGATGTTCTCTCCTCCTTCCTCCACAGAACACCTCAAGGTGACAATACAGGTGCTGTGCTCACAGGAGAGGGAATCCACTTGAACTTGAGGCCTTGGCAGTCTCTCTGTTTGAAGCAATAGTTTTAAAAGATACAAAGAGCAATAAGGGGCCTTATAGGACATCCCAGGAGGAAAGGACTCAGGGAATAAAGGAGAGAGAACAGAGCAAGGAATCCACACCCCTTTGGATAAAAGGATTCCTGACCCTTCCATTCCCAGCCCCTAAGCAGCAAGTTGTGTGATGTTTTTCAACCTGCCACAACCACAGCCATCAGCCAGAATCTGCTGGTAACTGAAGAGGACAAAAAAAGAATTAGAAAAGGGAAGAAAAAGATCTACCTAGGAGAGGTTCTGGACCGGCCAAAAGAGTGAAACCAAGGGACAGTCTTTACCAAGGGTCATCTAGCCCCCACCCGCCAGCTTACAGGATGACCCTATTCACCCTGGCCGGTTGAGAGCTGGTCCTCTATGCCCGTACTCACTGAAAATCCTCAGATCATAAGTGGACACCACTGAAGAGGTCATTGTGGTTATGTGGGTGCTGTAAGATCCTGCGTCTGCCATTGTCAGGTTGCTGATTTGCAAGGAGTAGGAGTCAGTGACACTCAATCGATTTTTCCATTTTGGATCAGTTATATATGTCAGTGAACTTTGTCCTTCTAACTGTGTGAAGGCGATAGATATTCCGTTGTGAAGCCAGATGATAGACATGATCCTCTTCTCTGCAGAAAACTTCAGGGGAAGCATTACTGACTCCCCCAGAGCCCCATTCACAATTTGTGGGGTTGAGCTGGTTTGTGAAACTGTGAACACAGAAAGAAATGACCATAAAAACTGGCCCTGATACCCTCCCTTTCCCTTAAGTCTCCCAGTCATTCACAGCTCTCCCAGCTAGGGGCCCCAGAGAGTGTGGGACACAGCAGTGGTGCTATGGCTAGAGCTGGAAGTGGGCAAAGCTGGGATCAGGTTCTCCATCCCAAGGGCTGAGTTCCTGCCGAGGGCTGTTGGCCCTGGAAGATTAGAAGGGAGACTGCAGGGGAAGTCAGGGCCCATCTCACCCTGCCAACCCCCTCTTTTTCCTTATCCCTAAAGTTTGACTCTCATGACTTCCTATTTTATGAAATGCTCCCCCAGGTCACAGCCAGGGTTTCAATATCACCGCTGTTCTGGTGGCTCAGTAGTGCATGGTCTAAAGACCTCTAGATGACAGTCCAGATGCTGCCTCTTCCTGTGCAGTTTTGGAGGAGCCCGGAGATTCCTCCAGGCCTTGACGCTTCTTTTATAAAACAATAGAGATGAAATATAAAGCCTTCCAGGTTGCTTTCAACGCTGACATTCCCAGTGTACCCCCAACAATTCTATGTACCCCCTACTCGTTTCCTCCTCCTTTCTCTCCTTCACACTCTGATCAATCTTTCTCTCTTACATCCTTGAGTCATTCAACTTTTTTTTTTCTGCCTGGTCTCTCAATCTCTCTGACAAGGGGCTCTCAGTTCCAGAAAAGGCCCTCTGGGCAGTGCCCACCTGGGCCCTCTGCCCCTTGGAAGGTCAGGCTACAGGGGAGGAGCTTGTGACCCACTCACCTTGAGACTGGAAAAGCAGGAGGAGGAGGAGCTGAGCAGGTTTCATGTTGGCAGGACTGAGCTGGTTTGCCCTGAAGATCTCGAGGAAACATGAGGAAAACGGAAAGAGCAGGACGTTTGTGTTGCAAACCACTTCTGGTAGATCCCATGCTGATCATTTTTGCTAAATACTTTCCTTGCTAGCTTCTCTTGATTGGCCTTTACACCTACCTCAGATTCTGTCCTTAAAGTCAGAAAGAGTTCACAGATACGAAGATCCCACTTCAGGAAAACTGGTACGATTTACCAAAGTCTTTGCGCTGCGTTTTGTTATTGGACTTCATAACTATCTTCTGATCCAGAGAAGTTGGTGTGCCTCCCCTCCTCCTTTGTTTTTGTTTTTTGGAAGGAGATTTATTCTCTTTCACTCTTTCTTTTTCTTTTAAGTATCCTTATAAACTCATAAATTTTTGTATATGCAATGTATGCCAACTGCAATTAATATTTTGATGCTTAAATTTTCTCGTCTCTGGCCCATATGAGACCCTTCATGCTGGCTCCTTTGCTCTTTTGACATGGCTGCATCTTTTAATTTCTTTGAATTCTTGCACAAGAAGGTGTTCTAGGCTCACCTTGTTTATAACCTTCCACAAACATAAAAGCAGCCATTCCTCAAAAGATCCCTGATTCCTTTAATGAGGGAATGGTACTTAGACACCACAATTTTGTCTCTACCCATACTTGTTGATATTGAGTTGTCACTGCTTACAGACCCTTTCAGTTGGATGGAATTAGGAAATACATATTTTAAAAAAAAGAAATAAAAATTTGAGTGTATTTTTCCAATTTATGCTTAAATTCTTTCATCTTGAACATATCTCTTTCTTTCACAAGAGAAAGTCTTGGTTCCTAACAGCACTAGTGTAAAATGTGTTTGTTTTATCCTGGAAATATATATATATTTTAATATATATATATAGTTTTAAATATATATAATAATATCAGAATTGTTAATAGCAACAATAAACGCTGAGTGAGTTTAGGATTTCTTTGCAGATCTCTTCAACCTTAGGTATCTTCCACTCAGAATGCACAATGAAGATGTTCAAATCATCCTGGGATACGAGAGGGCTCCGCATGGATCTGCCTTACTACCACGGCCCTCTGTGCAAGCGAGACTGCGAGACCCTGCTGCTCGAGGAAGGGGTGGATGGCAACTTTCTGTTAAGAGACAGCGAGTCTATGCCAGGCGTCCTGTGCCTCTGTGTCTCGTGAGTAGTCCTGTATTCCACACATTTGGAACCTTATGCTGAATGTAGGACTGACAGCCAAGTGGGAAAGGCATTGCACTTGACTGGCTTTGCAGCCCAAATGAGCAGAATGAGAAATGGATCAATACTGCCAGGAGGGGATGGGAGGAATGTGTCTGCCCAGTCTCCTCCACCTGCCCTTCCCTCCTGGTGCAAAGCCCACAGGAGCAGACTCTGTGGAGCAGCAGAAGGAGTGGGGGTGAAGAGAAGGGCTGCAGGAAGCCGGGGGCGGGGGGTCCGGGGATGCAGAGAAGGCAGCCGTGGGAGAAAGACGTCTCCTCCAGATGTCTGTTTATTTAGTATGGAAAAGGCAAGAAGCTTTTTTTTGAAATTTCAATCTCAGAGACCAATGTTTACATGCATTCTGCCACCCCTGATTGCCATATTTAAAATGCTAATACTATTTACATTTTATTTAGATTTATAAAAGGCTTTACCATGTATCATTCATTCTTGTCTCTCTGGGTCTACTAAGGTAAGTATAAATAATCACTATCATTTAGATGAATAAGCAAGGCCAAAATTCCTCAAATGACTTGCTTTTGCTAAAATTCACCTGATATCAGGCCAAAACGCCAGAACTATGCTACCAGAGTGATTACTTAGAGCCTAGTGTAGAAAGCAAAGCTGAGTGGATAATCACTTTAGCCTCCCAAGAAAATGTGGACCACTGAAAATTTTTACCTTTTACTGACTATGGAAATTAAAATCAAGTGTGTCAATCTTACAAAGAAGATATATATTCCTCTCTGGGGATACAGAGATGAGACAGGTAGCCCTAAGGTGTTCTGGGTCTAGTGCAGGAAAGTGAGTTTAAACAAATAATTATAATATTGTATCTTACTATATACTTAGAATTTCCAACTCTTGCCCATTTTCCTGTGCCAGCGTTGTCATCTACACATGAAACCTCTGACCTTCTGGGACCATTTCTTACCTGGGCCACCACATATATGCCAGGCCAGGCAATGAAATTACTACCAAGCCTCTACTTCTATTACCACCTGGGGTCTCAACCTGCTTCTGCATTGAAGCAATTTTATTACTTGGGACTTCATTTCTCTTCTTTGTCTTTTCCTCTGGGACCCAGTTCTTCTTCCCTTTTCTTACATGCCTTTCCACTGAGCCTTGTGGACCCCTTATAACATCATTAACAAATTCCCACACATCTTTTATCTAATTGCAGGATGTTCCCTTTATTAATTATCCATAACCAGAATCAGGCTGGCTATTGACAGCATTCTAATCTACTTCTGGGGCATCCCATAACAGACGGAGTAATCCAAGATCCTTAGCAAGCCTTATGAGGACCTGCCATTGTCTGATTTGTCTCTTCAGCCTCTTTCTTACCCCTCCCTGCCTTGCAGCTAAGACCCCAACAACTGTAAAGTGCTTACATCTTTCCCTGTGCTGTGGTCTCTCATCTACATTCCAAGCTCCTGCTAGGCTATCTGAATACTCTTCCTCCCACCCCTTATTTCTCCTTCCCCTCCATAGGGTAACTCTTAATCATTCTTTGAGAATCAGCTAACATTTACTGAAGACTTAACTAAATGCCAAGCACGTGAATGTTCTCCCTCAATCCTTTCAGCACTCATATGCAGTAGATTTTCTTTTTTTTCTTTTTTTTTTTTTTCATTTTCTAAATGAGGCAAGTGAGGCTTTGAGAGCCCTGGGACCACTCTCTCCAGGAGCATCCCACCCACCAAACAGTGTTAAGTATTCCTTTATTACCCTATGAATATTTTTATCATTGTACTTAGCACATTAGTATTATAGCAATATGTGTATATGTTTTCTTTTTCTCACTGGGCCAATGAATTCCTTGAGAGCAGAGATTATTTCTTACTTATCTGAGTTCTCAAACCTAGGAAGATGACCTGATCAGTGAATATTTGCTGCATGAATTGTATGCATGGATGATGGGTGAATAGGTACCATAATACAGTCTGCCCAACTACTAGGAAAACACAGAGGAGGTAGTACAGACTGCCTAGAAGCAGTTTAAAAGAGGGACTCAGAGAGGAGATGACACCTCAAATGAACTTGTGTGAAGAGTAGGAGGTATCAGACAAGGGAATGAGAACACAGCAGCAGCTTCAGTGTATGTCATGTGCAAAGATCCCAGATTTAAAGTGTCCCAGTGTGTCTGGGCAAGGCTGAGAAATAGGGTGTGTAGATTTAAAAGCAGCAGGAGATGACAATATAAAGGGAGAGAAAGACCAGATTATAAAGGGCTTTGCATAATGTACCTTGAATGATTGTAAGCAGGGAAGAACCTGATTAAATTATTTAAATCATCTATTAAGACAGTGGGTGGAAATTGGTTTGAAAGGAATGTGGAGTGATCTAGGGGGAGTTAACTGAAACCATTCAGGATAAAGGAAAGGGCATGAGCCAAGCTGATGGCAGTGAAGATGACGAAGATGGGATGGATATGAATGACAGGCTGCAGAAGTGACTGAACTCAGTGGCAGGCTAATTGTGGGAGGTGTGGGAGGTGTGGGAGAGGAAGCAGTTTCAGATGACTCCACAGTTTTTGGTTTGGGAAATGAGATCAGAGCAGTGCTATGAACTAGTGGTGAGAACTGGGGGGGAAAAAAAAGGAAGAAGGAGAAGGACAGCAAGTTTCAGTGGCAGGAGGCACAGACAGATAGAGAGGAAAGATAATGAATTCTGTTTAGGGTATATTGATTCTGTAGTACCTATGTGATGTCCAGACAAGCCATGTGCATTAGCTCATGTATCCTTCGCAAAGCCATCTCCACTAGGTAATATATCCCTGTTTTGTGGGGAAAGAAACTGGAGTTCCTTATTAAATAACTTGTCCAAGATCAAATTGTTAATATGTTGTTATGTTCCCTCTCTTACCAATGTCCCCAGTTCCACTGAAATATGTTCAAGGCGGTCACCTTGGGACTGTGTTATACAGTGTCCACGCAGGGCACTTGAGGGCTTGGCAGTAGATCGTGACGTGTGAAATCTTGTCATTTTGCTCCCTAGAGATGAGCTACACTTCCTTCTTTGCTGGGTGAGAATGGCAATATGCCAAGTTCTATGCTTTCACGATCTAAATGAATATACTATGGGAGAAGGCTAGAAATAAAGGAAGGAAGTCACAGGGAGAGTTGACCTAACAGCGTATAGCGCCGACCAGAAAGCTATGTGGTAGCCGTGGACAGGAAATGCTACCTGATCTCACAGCCTGACAGAGCATGCAGAGAACACCAACGTGCAAAACACTATGTAGGTGACTTCGTGAGTGTAGAAAGTTGGAAGTGGGTCTGCCTTTACAATCAGCAGAGTCAAAATGGAGTGGATATTAGGAGATGCGTGGGATTCACCACTTGGGGTGTGGAGGGACTTCCTACAGTCATAGGAAGGCTGCAGGAGAGGAGAACCTGAGCCCTGACTTAGGGTGTGTCCTCACTGAGGAGGATAATGGCAATTGAAGAAACGGGTAGGAAAGGCTCTTAAGAAGTCTTTGGGAAAAAAAAAAAAAGAAGTCTTTGGGAATTCTCCAAATTCCAGAAAATAAGACTTACATTTTACAGCAGTTCATAGAATAATCAAACAAAATATAAACTCATAAAGCAGAAAGCAGAAACCCTCTCATAAATGATCCTTGTCAATATTTTGGCAAAATCTTTTCTAGGCTTCTCTCTGTGCATACACATATCCACATACACATAAGCATTTACACACACCCACACACACACACACAACCACACACCTATGTGCATAGGTAGAATCATCTGATTTGCTGATCTGCAACATTTTGTAGCTCAAAAAAAAAATCCTGGGAATCTTTTTACATCCATGAAAGCATATACTCATAATCCTTTTATAATTACCTGGTATTCTATTGAATGTATATATTGATTTACATAAAACTATACTGTAAGTTTTTCTCAATAAATAATGTGACAATAAAAATTTTCATACTTATATTTTTTTAAAGTCTATCCAGCTCTCTCTTTAGGTTAAATTCCTAGAACTAGTAGTATTTGGTCAAACACCTGTACATTTAAGGCTTTGATAGGCATTTACAAAGTTATCCTGTTCCCCAAATATTATACCAATATACCAGGTGGAAAATCCTTAAAGTATTCTTCATTGACTTGAATTTCTCTTGTGTCATGTCATGGAAAAATGAAGGTCACATAAATGACATCACATGCACACACACACACACACACACACACACACTCGATTTTATTTCCTCCAAGTGACGTTTAAAGTTTGTTAAATTAAAACATGAGCATGAACGTCAGAACAGAAAGTGAGCAGGTTTCCCCTAGGATGCTTGTCATCTGCTGCTGGTGAGGGATTGAGCACAGGCTCAGAGACTCAGAGACACAGGCACAGCCCCTGTATTTACTCTATAGAAACAGGATGGACCTCCACCCCAGATCCAGATGTCAGGCTAATGATGCCACACACACACACAAACACACAAACACACACAAAAACACACACACACACACACACACACACACATACACACACACACCCCAAGAGGATCTGAAAGGTTTACTACTTACATAATGAGACTTTCTGGGTAGAGCAGAACCATCTTCCAGAGCTGGCCTGAAAATGAGTGGAGAGAGCAAGAAAGTGTTAAAGTCAAACACAAACAGAGACGAGTCTTGAAAATTCGCTGAGAGGACAAAACCATTTTAGTCATTTAAGCAAAACCTGATTTTTGCAAGATGAATGTGGTAACTTGACTTGGGTCACTTCTTGCTTATGCCTTCTTGGAGAATCATAAACGAAACTTAAATTGTTTCCCAAAATTGATACGAGGTAACCACTACTCAATTCTCCTTCATTTAAGAAAAGTCTAATATTGTAACAGATCACTGTGAAGGATAAACACTCATTGCCTTCACATTGTATAAGCAGCTTTATAACAATATACCTCTAAGCCTCATTCCGTGTTTTGGTTTGAGTGCTCCCAGTTTATAAACTTTTACTAATTAGCACTTAAGCGATTTGTTGGTTTTATTTACGTTTTCAAACGCACTTTGGACAAAGGAGACCGGCTTGGGGCTTTTGCAGTACATCAGGGTGGGGCCAGTGTTAGTGCTCCTGCACTTGGTCAGAGGCTTGTGTGTTTTGAACGTCTTGCTTGTGACAAAGGAGGGAGCACCCAGGCTATCTTATTAGCTTGATCAACTTGCCCAGATGTGGGGCAGAAGTGAAAAGGATGAGGTGAGGCTCAAAAGCTGTTAGCAGTCAAATATCAAAAATATCATGTCAGATTCTTACTGCATTTGCAAGGTCAAAGTTTTGTCAGAAAGAGCTTAGCAGTTTCTTGAAGAGCAGAAATGTAGAGGGCCTATAGTCTTTAAAACTCAACTGAGAACATCAAGCCAAAGATTGACAAATGGACTGTATAAGACCTATGGTGTTCTCACCTCTGAAATAAGAGAAAAGATTTCCCCTGGAGAACTGATAAAGCAGGTACCAGGAGCCTAAGGCTTGCAAACATTAGAGAGAATTTCATCCTTCTTATCATATCTAGGGCTGTCATCCACTGAGGTCCAGCCAACATCTACATATTGAAGACCAATAGCAAATATAGGAAATCTTTTTTCTCCATAGAGCCAAATATCCACCAAGAAGACATCAAGATCCATATTTACAAAATCAACTCCACTTGTTTTATGTTATAACAAGAAATTTAAAACGTTCCATTTGTAGTTTTCATATTAAGTACAGGATACATACATTTTTAACCATCTTTAAATAACAATATTAATGAGAACATATGACATTTACTGAACACTTAACTTTGTGCCAGGCATCCCATGTTTATTGCACATTATTTACAATAGCCAAGATATGGAAGCAACCTAAGTGTCCATCAAAGGATGAATGCATAAAGAAAATGTGGTGAAGATCTTCCTTGACTTATGATGGAGTTACATCCATCGTAAGTTGAAAATACTGTAAGTCAAATATGCATTTAATACACCTAATCTATCGAATATAATAGGTTAGCCAAGCCTTCCTCAAACATGCTCAGAACACTTACATTAGCCTACAGTTGGGCAAAACCATCTAAAATAAAGCCTGCTTTATAATAAAGTGTTGAACATCTCATGCAAATGTTTCAATGTTATATGTTACTCATAATTATATGATACATTATATATTAAATCTGTTTCATTGGAAGGTAAACCTCTTCATTAATACTTTTGTCATAAGCTCTATTTTGTCTGATATTAATGTAACTACTCCATTTTTCGTTTGGTTGATATTTACATGCTATAATTTTTCTCTCTGCTTTCACATTCAGAATTTCTGTGTTCACGTGTCTTATGTGTTTCTTTAGTAAACGCTACAAAGTTAGATTTTGTTTATTTTAATCCTATCCATCAATTTTTGTGTTTTAACTAGAGCACTTAGTCCATTTACATTTAATACAATTACTAATATATTTGAGTTTATGATTCATATCGTTCACCAATTTTGTCGTTATTTGGCTCTTGATGATTTTTCCAATTTAGGGGTATTTGGAGAATATTTAGTAATTCATGTCACACTTTTTAATTTGCAGTATTCAGAATCTTATTAAATGTAACCTATCACTACATTTGATATACAAGTCAACAACGTAATGTTTTTTGAGTTTTCTTGTCTCCTTTTGTCTCTTTTGTTTTTTTTTTTTTTTTTTGCTTATTTGTTTGGCTGATTAATTTGCATATCACTGTGTACAAAGAAGGGAGATATGACTCTGCTTGTGGGAAAGGAGTAAGGATGCCAGAGAATTCTCTCGGAATATTAGTTGGCTAAAAAGGCACTGTGGGCAATCAGAATGTCTAAATATATTTCCAAGTCATTTGTTGTGGAGTGTGCAAGGCAAACCCCTCTGCCCTTACCTCCTATGCAAATCTTCAGGAAATTCTACCTTGCTCACCAATCCTTCCTTATGAGTGAATTTTTATTTTGTCAGGGAAAGGCATTAGGAAAAGTGTTGCAGTATTGCTTTCTAGGTCTGCAAGGGCAGTATTAGGAGAGCATGTGGGGCACAGGGACTTGGAGGCAGAGGAGATGGTGAAAAAGTAAGTCCTTAGGAACTTACAGAAACACTGGAGAAGTTTCTCCAGGGCATGGACTTGGGGAGTGGAGGCAATTCTACCTAAATTTCAAGTGCTAGGGAGGGGTCCACTGTAAACTGTGTATGTATCAGTGGAGTTACTCCTCTGTTAGCCAGTCAGGCAGCTGCATTGTCTCTGAAGTCCCCAGGTACATATTTTATACTTGGGAGAGACCCCTTAGACTTCTGCCATTAGTACATCTGGGCAGACATTAATTAATTAAATATATTAAACCAATGGTCTTGTGTCCACAAAACCTCTCAGGACTAACCATGCAACCACTCCCTGCCTCGGGTTAGTCAAATGGATTTGCTGAGCCTTTAGAGGGACTGCCTTGCCCAGGGCTAGCCAATTCCTAGAGATACTGAGCAGCTCACATTTAAATGCAAAAGGCAAATAATCCAGAGTCCTAATGACCTCCTTTATCTCACATACTTCCTTTATCTCACACTCCCAGCCACTACCCACCCGCCCTAACCAGCCAGGGCCAGGTGCCAGACAGCTAGGAACAACCCCTATGTCCCAGAGCCCACTGAAATTATTCAAACCAGCCAATTCTAGACCTGCTTACCCTGCCTTGCCTGTTCCTTCCCAGGGAAACCAGAATGGAGGGTGTGGCCTGCAGTTCCCAGCTCACCCTGCTCTTACACTCCTGAACTATGTTTTCCTGTGTGTCCCCTCCTCTTGGGAACTGTAATAAACTGTTTTTTTCAAGGGCAATAGTCTCCTGATTGCAGGCCTTACTGATCCTTGAATTTTCCATGAAAACACTATATTTTTAAACAGCACCATGTCTGAATATGACAAATTCCTAAGGTGTCCAGGATCACAAGGGGTGGGAGCACTTTATCCAGGAAAATCCGTATCCACCAGGCAGTAAGTACCCGCAACTTCCCTGCCCTTAAGATGCAAAAGAGGCCAGAGCACCTATGTGGAGGGCGGGGCGTGTGTGAGTCGGGGGAGACTGTGTGTGTGCTGGGAGTGGGAGCATCCTCTTCTCAGCACTCCTCAGACCTTCTCAGATCATTTCCCAGGAGTCCTGAAGATGCTAGAATGATCAATAACTTGCACGAGGCTGCTGGGCAGGGATAGCAGAAGTTACTGTTCGGAGGGTTGAAGCCTGGCAAGTGTAGTTCTGGCCCAGGTCACAGAACCTGAGGAGTCACTAAGGACAGACCTGGGACACAGAATCCTCTGGTCCTGTCAGAGCAGGTAGACAGCTAGAGATGAGCAGAGAAAGGGGGGCTCAGGCCAAATGGCAGGAATTGGGCAGAAAGGAGGGACACCGTCCAAATGCAGGAAACCATGCATCATGTAAGCACCAGGGGTCCCTGGGCAAAGAAAGAAAAGCAGGAACCTCTGGGCTGATAAGTGGTCACACCTTTTGGGGTGATGAGCAGCCTGGAGGCCCGCAAAGAAAGGTGGGAAAAGGCAGGAATCTCCAGGGTCTGAATGTAACCTTTTGTTCATTATGCCCTTATTTCAATAAAATTAGCCTTGCAGATTAAAAGTACCCATCATGTACCGACACCATGACACTTCCAATTCAGACTGAATGAGGACAAAAATCTCTCCTCCCTTTGGGAAGGTGGAGTTGGGATGAAAATTAGGGAATACAACCCCAGACCCTTCCCTTCCTAATGAATATACGCCCATTCATTTTTACACCCTATGTAAACAACTTGCCAAAGAAACTCTGGGCAGCTGCTCACCTGAGCCTGCCTGCTCTCCCCTGAGAGTGTACTGTCCATCCTTTAATAAATCCTCACTATACCTTTTTAACCACTGTGACTTGTCTCTAAATTCTTTTGGGGGCAGGACAAGAACCTGGACACCGGTTACATCTACCGGCAACAGGCCCACTGGTGCCCACCTGTATGCATGATCTCTCCTCCTGCCTTCCAGGAACACTTTAGGATAGCGTTACAATCCTGATCTCAAAGACCATGGATTCCAACGTAACGTGAGGCCTTCTTAGCCACGCTGTTGGAAGCAATAGTTAATAGAAAATGAAAAGCACAAACAGAATCCTCTCTAGGCCACCCCACGAGAAGAGGGAGAGAAAACAGCCAAGATTCCAGACATATCCTTATGCAGACTCTTCTAAACCTGGCCCCTGAGGGACTACATGAAAAAAGAAACAGTTCATCTGAGGTTACCCAGTCTTCAGCCAGGGCCTGTCGGTGAGTTTTGCTCACTGAGATAAAACCTTCCTGTGTTCTGGAGTTTGTCCGCGGGCCTTGGAGCTCATTTCTGCAGTTCCCATTTAGATGGAGCTCATCTCATAACCCACCCAGAGGTTTAGAAGAGGAAGAGAAGGTGGAAGAAGAGGGGAGTAGGAAAGTATACTGGATTGGGTAGTGTCCTCCAAAAATTCATGTCCATCCTGGAACCTTAGAACGTGACCTTGCACAGAAATAAGGCTGTGGCAGATGTAATTAGTTAACATGAGGTCATGCCGGAGTAGGATGGGTCCTTAATCCAGTAGGACTGGTGTCCTGATAAGAAGATGAGAAGTGACACAGACAGGAGAACACCATGTGAAAACACATGGGGAGAACATCATGGGATGATGGAGACAGAGTTTGGAGTGATGTAGCTGCCTGCAAAGGAAGGACCAGGATTTATAACAGACACCAGAAAGCTAGAACGAACACAGAAGGAGTCTTCCTATAGGTCTCAGAGGGAGCGTGGCCCTGCGAAAACCTTGGTTTTCAGACTTCTGGCCTCTGTGAGAAAATCAATTTCTGTTGCTTTCAGCCACCCAGTTTTTAATACGTTGTTACGGCAACCCTAGGAAATGAATGCAAGGGAGGAAATAAGAAGTCTATCCAGGAAGCATTCTGGCTCCACCGCCACATCAGTGAAACGGAGGGGCCAATCTTAATAAAAGTCCTTCAGTCCCCGACGCCCTGAGGGGACCTTTCCAAGCTTGCCATCAGTGATGTCCTTCCATCCCTATGCACTGACGGCCCTCAGGATTAGGACCAGGACCAGGATGCTGAGCTGCAAGGAACAGAGCTGGTGAGAGTCAGGCACTCTCTCAGTAGCACTTGGTATGAAGTTTTCCGGCTTTCCTCCCTTTGGTCTGATGAGGGCAAGAGATAGGTAATGGCATTAAACTGCTCTCCTGCAGGAGACTTCAGGGGGAGACACACCGACTCCTCCAGACTCCTGCTCACCACACGAGGGGTTCAGTTTGTGCAATTATGTTTCCTGTAAGCCCAGAAGGAAAACATCTACACAACCATCTCTTGCTGCCACACACCACCACCTCCACTACCACCCGCTCCCGGCCCACTGCTCACAGGTCAGAGCGGCCTCACGGTGGAGCCCTCAGGAGTGTCCGGCATAAACGGGTATCACAGTTGTGCTGTGGCTGGAGCTGAAAGCGGCCAATAATTATAGTCCCCTTCCTGCTGAGGAGCATCACTGTTCCCCACCGCAGGGGCTGGGCTTCCATTGAGGGCCAGGAAACACAGTTAAAAAGGTGGCAGAGAAGGCAGACCCGCCCCAACAGCCTGGGCAGCGAGGCAGACATCTGTCATTTCCTCAGACTGACCGCTTAACCACTGCTGTTTTGTTTTCTCTTCTGATTTTCCCTGGTGTTTGTCTCCACTTCTTCTTTTGATTTTCTTTCTTCCTTTGATCATGTCCCTAACGGTAGCTGAATTATGACCACCCTCCCTAAGCCCTGGATCCTGTGAATATGTTAATTTACTTGACGAAAGGGACTTTGCAGATGAAATTAAGATGCTAACCAGTTGAGTTTAAAACAAGAGGGTTGTTCTGGGTTGTCTGGATTGGTCCGATGGAATCCTAGGACTTTTTAAAAGTAGAAGAAGGTAGAATGCTGCTTACAGATGTGCAGTGGAAGAGGCAGGCAGAGGGGAGGTCTGAAGTGTGAGACAGACTTGACCCACCATTGTTGACTCTGAAGATGGAGGAAAGGGGCCATAAGCCAAGACGCATGGGAAGCCTATAGAATCAAGGAACAGACAGCAAGTAAAGGGGTCATCAATCCTGCAACTGTATGAAACTGAGTTCCACCAACAGCTGGAATGAGCAAGAATGTGGATTCTCCCTTCGAGCGTCTAAGAAGGAACACAGGCTTACCAGCATCTTGATTGCGGCCTTGTGAGATTCTGAGCAGAGTCAAGGCTGCCTGATTTCCCACCTAAGGAAACTGAGATAATGAATCTGTATTGTTTTAAGGGGCTAAGTTTGTAGTAAGTTACAGCAATGATACAAAATGAACACACCTAGCAAAGCTAGTTCCCTCAGGAAGTAAATCCAGGTTTCTCTCATGAGGATGGAGCAGATTCCCTTAACATCACTCTCCTCACACATCTGTCTTTACATGGAGGAGTATGATCCTCTTTGTTATGAATCAGCCCGGCAACCGAGCCTCGTTGCAGGAAGGATATTTTAACTTCGGTTTCTCCTATGTTGTTCCAAGAAGGCTCAAGCCCACTCACCTAAACCAAACTGCATGGGGAAAAAAAAAGTTACCTAAGGTTTACTCGCTTAATGAACAAAATCACATCTTCTTCTAAAATCCATACTTACCAAGTTTACCTTTTATATTTATTGGGATGTCTCAGCCCCTTTTGAGGTATTTGTTTGCATTCTTCAGGGTTTTCTTTCTTCTTTTGTTTACTTCTGAGTATTTCAATTTATACACAAAGTGATGCATCTAAAAACTGTTTTCCAGTATATAAAATAGCTGAAGCAGTAAGATGAGAATACTCTCTGTATCCACCTCTTAAAAAGTTCAGAAGTTTACCTGCATGTCATAGGTATGCTCATATTAATTTAACACCAAACTAGTTTTTTCAATAATCAATACAATTGTAACATGGGTTTTAAATTTTTATTTAATGAGTAATAAGAGGAAAATAAGAGATAATCAGTCTGTGGTAGAGAGACTTCAGCAAAGCTGACAGGTCAAGATATGGGGAAACCAAAAAGCTGTGGGAGTTCAACATTACAGGGGCGACATCTACACACTGTTTGCTGATGAGTAACATGTACTACATTAAAAAAAAAAAAATCACTTAAGGTAGTATCTGAAGTAATTCAAAAATGTAATGCCATGTGTCAGTGTATCTATCAGGATAATTTTTGCTGCAAAAATGAGCCTCAATTCAACTCAAATAGCTTAGCCAGGGAGGAAATTCATTCTCCCCACCACTGCAAATCCAGGGGAGGCACTGGCTCCTAGGTCAGTCGGTTAAGTAGCTCAATGCCATTATCAAGGACCCAGATTCTTTCTCTCTTTCCACTTTGGCCTTTGCAGCAAACAGCCTGGCTCTTGTGGTCCCAGGATGATTGCCAATGGTCCAGGTGCCCCATCCAGACTCAATATCATCCAGACAAGGGCAGAGATCGTCTTGTTTGGAATTCTTATACATGAACAATAATAAATAGCAAAGTGAGCCCTAACTATGTGCCCTAAGTGCAAGGTACACTCTGTATATATCCTCATTTAATCCTCTCAACAACCCTATGTGACGAATATCATAATTATGATCCTCACTTTCTAGAAAATGAAGGCACAGAAAGTTATGCATCCTGCATCAGTTACTAAGTGGTGGAATTAGAATTCAAATCCAAGCAGTCTGACTGTAAAGCCCGGTGCTGAAACCACTATGCTACACTGCCTCTCACGTAGCCAATTCTGCCCTTAACACCTTGGAGGGTCCAGAAATATTGGGGTTCCAATTTAGAACATGTTCATGAATGATGCTGGTGCAGTGGGTTAACTATTCGAGGAGATAGACAAAATGCTATCTTCTAAAATAAGACAGTAGGAATCAAATGGGAGATCCTACACTGTCTAGGCCTCTTTTGATAAGCACAACACACTCGCTCACCATGCTGTTACAGTCAGAGATGACTGTGGATATTCTGACACACACACACTGTCCAGTTTCTACTCACATAATCACGAAACTCATATTTGGCATCATGCTCCCCTGAACTTGACAACAGAATTTTGCCTGTAAGGCTGGATTTATTTGACATCTGTAGCAGACAATACAAAATACCAAGTAGTTTATGACAAAAGGGAAATGTATTAAAATGACAAAAAGCCCAAGAGCAAGAGTGTAGTCAGACTTCAGAAATCACTGGATAGGAAACAAGATTCCTGAGGAATCTAAGTAGGACTGTCTCTTCCTTTTTTTTTTCTTTCCCTTTTATTGAGATATAATTGACATACAGCTCTATATAAGTTTAATGTTACAGCATAATGATTTACTAGTATAAATTATGAGATGATTACCACAGTAAGTTTAGTTAACATCTGTCATCTAGTATAGACATACGCACAAAAAAGGAGAAAAAAATTATTTTCTTGTGATGAGGACTTTTAGAATCTACTCTTAGCAACCTTGAAATATACCGCACAGCAGTGTTAACTATAGTCATCATGTTGTACTTTACATCCTCAGTAGTTATGTAGCTCAGTAGGATGTAGTTTGAACACCTTCAGCCAATTACCCACCCCTTCATTCCCCACCACTGACAACCACAAAACTGATCTCATTTTCTATGAGTTTGGTTGTTTTCATTTTTGTTTTTTTTCTAATTCCACAGATAAGTGAGATCATGCAGTATTTGTCTTTCTCTGTCTGACTTATTTCACTTGGCATAATGCTTTCAAGTTCCATCCATGTTGTTGCAAATGGCAAAAATTTTTTCTTCTTTTTAATGGCTAAGTAGTATTCCATTGTATATACTTACCATGTATTCTTTATCCTTTCATCTGTTGATGGACACTTACATTGCTTTCATGTCTTGGCTATTGTAAATATTGCTGCAGCAAACATGGGGGTGCAGGTGCCTCTTCAACATAGTGATATCATTTCCTTCAGATATATACCCAGAAGTAGAATTGCTGAAGCATATGGTAGTTCTACTTTTAAATTTTTGAGGAACTTCATACTATTTTCCATAGTGTCTATACCAATTTGCATCCCTACCAACAGTGCACAAGGGTTCCCTTTTCTCCACATCTTCACCAGCATTTGTTATGTCTTATCTTTTGATAATAGCCATTCTAAAATGTGTGGGGTGATATCTCACCATGATTTTGATCTCCTAGCATTTCCCAAGTAATTAATGATGGTGAGAACCTTTGCATGCACTTGTTGGCCATTACTATATCTTCTTTGGAAAAATGATTGGTGAAAGATGTTATCTCTATGTGGATTCAATTTTCATTTCTCTTATGATGAATAAGGAGGAGGCAACTGGGTTTTGAAACAGGAAAAAAAAAAAAAGGCATGAAAGCCCCTGTGATGATAAAGACCTTGAGTGTGTATCCAATCATTTCCTCCTTATGTCAAAAAATATCCTCACACCAAGCTTGGTCCCCAATTTCCTCTTTCATCAGTAAAATTTCCCTCCTCAACTGCCATAATTCCCAGGAAATTATATGGCAAATTGCCCAAGGTCACACAAGAGAAATGGGGATTTGAAAGCATATCAATCTGGTAATAAGTTCCTTGATTAGGGTCACTCCATTATACCACATTACACCAACAGCAGAGTAGTGGGACTTTCAAGGAAGAACAAAAATCTGCTACAGGGAAGTTCAACGTAAGACAGAGCCCCAAGAGTGGGTAGACAGCTGGTAAACAAAGACACAAGACAAAGTAATCATTTGAGTTAAGAAGACTGTAAGAGAAGCAAGGATGGGTCCTGAGCACATAGTTCTACTTTTATAGATATGTACTTGAGATACGTAGCAAGTAATTCCCATAGATAGTTGGATAAAGCAGCTGAATAGGGAGAGAAATTTACACATAGCTCATACCAATTGACATTGTGTGATGGTAATTGTGAGAGTTGAACAAATGTAATCCAATTTAAAACTTTGGATTATAGATACGCTATTCTTTCTGAAATTAATTAATACTATGTAGGATGGTTTGGTTGCTCAAAAAGACTTGGGGGAAACAGGGCATTGTTGGTCAAAGGGTACAAATTTCCAGTTATATGGTGACCAAATTTGAGGAATCTGATGTAGAACATGGTGATTACAGTTAACAATACTGTATTATTTACTTGAAAGTTGCTAAGAGAGTAGATCTTAAATATTCTCGCCACAAAATAGAAATGGGAAGTATGTGACAAGATGGTGGTGTTAGCTAATGCTATGGTGATAATCATTTACAATGTATAAATGTACAAAATTCGTATGCAGCACACCTTAAATTTACACAATGTTTTATGTCAATTATACATCAATATAGGTTGGGAAAAAAGGACTTAAGAATTACTCTTAGGGCTAACTCTGATCCTTAGATAACAGAAACTACCTTCTCCAGGAGTATCAGCCGATCAAGGAAGAAAAGTCTCAGCAGGAAAAAAAAACGGGGGGAGGGGATTTTCTTATCAACACCAGCGTGTCTAAATGTGTCTCAGGGTCTCTGGTTGGATAGACTTTTCCTGGTCTTTATTTATGAGGACACATCACTGCAGTCCTGCAGGATGAGAACTTCAAAGGACCTGAGGATCTTCAAACTCAAGTTGAATACATTCTTTTCTTCCACCTGGAGAAGCATCCTGCAATAAATTTGCATACCCAGATATCCCTCCCACCTTCACCAGCTCTTTCCCCTAAAGACACAATGCTGGAGGATGTTAAAAATAACCTTTGGTCAACAGTGGCTGGGAGTCTTTGCCAGTGGATGGGCTCTCCTCCACCACGGTGTCCAACTGCTTTCTATTGCCACTGCTGTCTTCCATTTTTCATGTCATTTGACCCATGGATGTTCTACATTTTCAGCTGTTCCACTGTGTCTGGATATACCTGGATTCATTCAGCATCTGAACACTTTTTGAACAGCCATTCTGGGCAAAGCACAGCATAATCATAGGCAGCTTCAGCAGAAAATGCACATCCAATTCAGCAAAAAGCAGTAATATGATCTCTGGAAGAGATGCCATGAACCAGAGAAGGTGAAAACTGGTGACTGAGGGTGAAGGACAAGGCTACAAGTCAGTTCTGGGGGGCTTGTCTTCAGCTTGAGCTCTGGCCATGAACATCACTGATTCCACTGTGTACTCAAACATACTTTAACCCACTCCTGTGAGTCACACTTGGGCCATTTACAGGCTGAAAAGTCTTGGTCACTTCATCACCCCCACCTCTCTCATTTCCTGAATCTTGTGAAACTCTCTGAGTTCCACAGAGCAACTTTATCTCACTCCCACAAGACAGAGGAGGAAGAGGTGTTTCCACAGGCCCCACTAGGCCAACTGCCTCCACTCCTCATCTCAGAGCCATACCTGGACTTGGGACTGGATTTCAGGGATACGAGGGGGCTCCCCATGGATCTGCCTTACTACCACGGCCCTCTGTCCAAGCGAGACTGCGAGACCCTGCTGCTCAAGGAAGGGGTGGATGGCAACTTTCTGTTAAGAGACAGCGAGTCTATGCCAGGAGTCCTATGCCTCTGTGTCTCGTGAGTAGCCCCATCTTCCACACATTTGGGACCTTATGCTGAATGTAGGACTGATAACCAAGTAGAAAAGTCATTGCACTTGACTGGCTTTGCAGCCCAAATGAGCAGAATGAGAAACAGACCGATACTACCAGGAGGGGATGGGAGGAACGTGTCTGTCCAGGCTCCTCCACCTGCCCTTCCCTCCTGGTGCAAAGCCTGCAGGAGCAGACTCTGTGGAGCAGCAGAAGGGGTGGGGGTGAAGAGAAGGGCAGCTGTGGGAGAAAGGGCCTCTTCTGTAGTGGCTGGCTTATTTGGTATGGAAAAGACTAGGTGCCCTTTATGAAATTTTAACCTGAGAGGCCAGGTTTTTACACAGATTCTGCTGTGTCCACTTGCGATGCTTAAAATACAAATAATATTTCAAATTTCTTTAGACTTGTAAAAAGGCTTCAGCATACATCATCTCCTTTCATCCTTTCTGTAGTCTATCAAGGCAAGTCTAAGCAGCCATCGTTTTATAGCAGAGACCTGGGATTTCTCAAATAATTTGCTTGTGTTGAAATTCACTTGGTGTTTCCAAAGAGGCTGAGCTCAGTATGAAGTTCCAGGCCAGAGTATCAGAGCTGTCCTGCTGAGAGGAACTTGTTTAGCCTAGTTTAGAAAGCAATCTTGAACAGACATCAGCGGGAATCTCCTGTCTTTAAGGATTCTCCTCTTTGGGGAGACCACTGAAGTTTCTCTTGTTTGTTGTGGGAATTAAAACCCAGGTGTCTCCAAGAATGTGCTTTAGTGTTTCTTAGCATTAGGAGCTATGAGGACAAAAGTGATTGCCATTCCTAACAGAATAGGCATCTTTCTTTATATGATGCCAGGAATCCAGATCCAAGAATGGGAGCCTTAAGATGTTAGCACTTTGAATTTTCAAGTTACAAGTGATGTTGAGAGTGTCTCCATATATTTTTTAGCCATTGCTTATTCTTTCGAGAATTGCACAATCATATCCTCTACATATTGTTAGCTTAAGTTAATCTTCTTTTTGCTGATTTTTTACAATTCGTATGTAAGAAAGTAAAATTTCTTTTTCAAAAAAAGAAAACTACAGATCAACTTCATTTAATATCAACTTTCAATGAACCACTAACAAAATAGAAGCCAGTAACATATTAAAGGAAAAAATACACTATGCTCAAGTATGGTCCAATCCAAGAAATCAAGGATGGTTCCATGGTAGGAAAATTCTTAATTTAATTACATGTTAACAGGTCAGAGGTTACAAATTTCGTGGCTCATTCAGATTTGCTTAAAAGGTGTTAGATAAAATTCAGCATCCACCCCTCATTTAAACACTCACTTGTGTGCACTTACACATGCATGCACTTACACACTTCCAACCGGACAGAGCTGGATAAATGCTTCCTTAACCAAAGGCCAGATGAAATACTAGGCGAATTACCCCTAAAATCATGAATAAGCCAAAAATGCTCATGGTAAGCATCTTTGTAACATTTCGCAGGAGATATTTGCAAGTGTAATTAGTCAAAGGGAAAAAATGTGAAAGTTGAAAAGGAAGATGCAAAATTATTATTATTTGCAGCCAACATGAGTTTTATACCTGTGAAATCTAGATTTTACTGGAAAAAAACTACTAAAAACAAAATTCAACAAGGATATCTGCTTATACATTTGAAATTTAAAGTCAATAGCTTTCTATTTATTTATGTTCTTTTTTTTTTTTTTAAGATTCCATATATGAGTGATTTCATATGGTATTTTTCTTTCTCTTTCTGGCTTACTTCACTTAAAATGACATTCTCCAGGGACATATAAAATAGAAACAGAGTCATAGACACAGAATACAAACTGTGGTTGCCAGGGGGACGGGGGTGGGAAGGGACAGACTGGGAGTTCGAAATTTGTAGATACTGACATGTGTAGAATAGATAAACAAGATTATACTGTATAGCAGAGGGAAATATTTACAAGATCTTGTGGTAGCTCACAGCAAAAAAGAATATGACAATGAATATATGCATGTTCACGTATAACTGAAAAATTGTGCTCCACTCTCGAAACTGACACATTGTAAACTGACTACAACTCAATTTAAAAAATATTTAAAAATAAAATAAAATAAATAGCTTTCTGATACAGAAACAATAACCAATAAGAAGATATAATAAAACATCTCATTTACATCAGCAAAAAATAATACCCACAAATAAATGTAATATGAAATGTACGAGACTTGTACATAAAAGCTTAAATATCTACTAGGGAGTTTACTAGAAGTCTTACTAGAAGGGAAGGATTCAATTTGGGAGCATATCAATTCACCATAATTAATCTATAAATTCAGTATGCTTCCAGTAAAAAAAAAAAACCAACAGAACTTTAAAATTTTTCTTCAAAGATAGTAAAGTTTATCCAAGTGGGAAATGAAACATAGGGAACCTACCAGAGAGCCAGAAAGTTTTTGATCAAAAAAAAGGGGACTAGCTCTATCAAATATTAAAATACATCATAAAACCACAGTAATCACTACGGTAATTAAACGAATTTGGTCCTGAGAGATCAATGGAATAGAATACAGAGGCTGGTAGAAATAAAGCCAAAAATATATGGAATTTAGCATACAATTAAAAAAGCATTTCAGATCAATGAGGAAAAGATGAGTAATAATTAATAATGTTGGGACACTTGGCTAGTCATCTGGAAGAAAATAAACCTGAATCCCTTTCTTACTTCTTGAAGTAAAATTAATTCAAAGTGGTTCTAATGCATAATTTTTTTTAATGAAACTATGTATTTTAGAAGAAAATGTGAACTATTCAAAAATATCCTGGAATTGAGAAGGCCTCTGTAACAAGGTATAAAACCCAGAAACCAAAAAGGAAAGATCGATAAATATGACCATTATTCAAAAAAAAAAAAAAAAACAAACTGTTGTTAAAAACAACTTATTCAAGATCTTGTGGTAGCTCGCAGTGAAAAAAAAAAATGTGACAATGAATATAAACATGTTCATGTATGACTGAAAAATTGTGCTCTACACTAGAATTTGACACAACATTGTAAAATAACTATTACTCAATAAAAAATGTAAAAAAAAAAAAAAAGAAAACAACTTATTGACAAACCAACAGAAAAAAAAAACCAAAATTTCATTAACATATAAGAGCTTTTAAAAATCAATAGAAAACTAGGTAAAGTGCAAGAGGAGATTCTCTGAAATGGAATGTGAGAAAGAATGCTATGGGGAAAAAAATGCTAGTTCTCACTCAAAACTAAAAACATACAAATTAAAAGAATAATGAGATAGCATTTTTACCTATTCAAGGGGCTAGAATTAAAACTATGAAAATACCCAGAGGAAATTCGAGTGCTGGGGAGCAGACAGGCTTGCACATGCTAAATAAATGCAGCTTCTCTGGATGGGAATGTGGTCAAAACATAAACTGCATGGATATAACATGTAACACAAATTTTCACTAATAAAAACCCATCATGTAGTTATGACTGCACAAGTATGTACAAATTGGCATTAACAAGATTGAAATACGGTATGAAAAAGCCTCCAAGATTTATTGCTGTATGAAAAAGGCAAGATGCAAAGTACGATCCCATTTGTGTAAAAAAAAGTATGTGTATATCCTTGTACATTCATAAACAATTTTTGGAAGGTATATAAGAGACTTATAATAGTGGTTACAGCTGGGAAACTTAGGAGGTGTGAGTAGGAAAAAGGTGTCGGATTCATTCTTTTAATTTGATAACTTTTTTGCACTGTTTAAATGCTTTGTATGTGCATGTATTACTTTGATAATTTTAAAAATGTTTACAAAAATGTACTGAATCCCCATTATCTATTCAAACACTGTGCTAAGGCCTGGGGAGATTCCAACAGGGATCTTGCAATTTTTTTTCAACATAATAAATAAGGAATAAATACAACAAGGGTGAAGTATAAAATCAGAGAGCTTTATACAAATTCAAGGGCAGAAGAGATGAGCGGGAAAGTCTTCTTAGAGGAGGTGATATCTGAGCTGGGACTTAAAAGAGTGGATAAGATTTGGTTACACAGAAATGGGATGGAAGGCACTGTAGGGAGGGGAGAAGGCAAGAACATAGATCTAGACGTGGGGTATTTTAAAGCACATACGAATCATAAAGGGCTCTGGAAAGGTAACTCGGAAGCCAACTTTTGAAAGAGTCAGTTTGGGATAATATTATAGGGTCTTAAAAATGATTCTATAGATAATGAGGAAACATGGATCATTTCTGAGCATGGAAATGACAAGACTGGTGCTGAGTTTTAAGAACCCCAATCAAGTAGAATGAACTGAAGCTGGCAGGTGATGACAGCAGTGAGCCTGTTATGTCTCCAGATGGGAGATGGGGAGGAACTGACTGTGGCGGGACCAGCAGTGGGAACGGAGACTAGAAGAAGGTGCATGGGCTGTGACAGAGATAGGGGAGATCTCCATCAAGATTTCAGGGTAGATAGTTGAAACCTGGATTCTCTTTAAAAAATGACATTTATTCTCAACTGTTCTGTGATACATCTTCCTAGTTTATACGTTCATCTAATGCAAAAGTCACTAAGAAATTTAATAAAAATAACAACAAATCAACTGGAGAGGTAAGAAAAATTTGTTAGACACCTGCCCCTGATCAAGTCTCACCCTCTTCCCTACCCATGTCACTAAAACACATGTAAAATATTAGGCACCCTGAGGCTCAAGGCTCAGATCAAATGACCCGCTTCACAGCTCTTGTGAAATTTTGTCATCACACAGATCGGTACAGACCATTCAATTCTAGTTGTTCAGCAATTGTTTAAAGTCTCCTATATGCCAGGCACTGTGTTAGATACTTTGTTGATAAGGCAGAGTCTAGTGAGGAAATTAAAGAAGTAAATGGACACTGTGACGTGTGTGGTAACTGATGATTTACAATCAGGGGATGATGGGAACTTGAGAGGAAGGAGTGAATCATTTATCAGGGAGTGGAAAGCCTACATAAAATCTGGGAGCTGGAGAATGAATAGAACCTTTATTTTTTCATTCAACAAGCATATACTGAGCGCCTGTTATGTCAGGCATGGTCCTAGGCATTAGTGAAATAGTGATAAATAGTATTTGACATTGGTCCTGCCCTCGTGAAACTATATTCCAGTGAGAGGAGAGAATGTGGTGAAAAGAAACAGGCATTTTACAGAGTGAGACAGTCTGCTTTAGGTTGGGTACAGGAAAGGTTCCTCTAAAAAGGTCACATAAAGCAATTTATATTCCAGTATATAACCCTATGTGAGCAAAGCTAAGGTGTCTACAACACGAGTGTTAGCCTTGTTTTCTACATCTTTGCAGCAAGAGCCACCCTGAAGGAGTTTTCTATGAGCCAAAAACCATGTTGAGCTTGTTACATCAATTATCTCACTTATTCTCTGCAAAACCATCTTCAGTAGGTGACATATCCCTACCTTGTGGGGAAAGAAACTGGGGCTTCTTATTAAATAACTTGTCCAAGATCGAACTGTTAATATGGTGTCATGTTCCCTCTCTTACCAATGTCTCCAGTTCCAATATGTTCAAGGTGGTCGCCTTGGACCTGTGTTGTAAAGTGTCCAAGGCAGGTACTTGAGGGCTTGGTACTAGAAAATCCTGACATGTGAAATCTTGTCATTTTGCTCCCCAGAGAGGAGCTACCCTTTCCTCTTTGTTGGGTTAGAATGCCAATACGCCAAATTCCATGCTTTCACAGATCTAAGCAATTTATATTCTGCTGACAGAGGCCAACCTGCCTGCTTCTGCCCTTGCCCTTGCCCCAGAGACCGCGGGCAGCTCTGAACCCTCTGCAGGCACTGTCCGACAGCGCCCCGTTTGCTCCAGTCCCTGAAAGGACCAGGGCAGAGTGACCACATTCCAGCACTTTCCCACCTGACCCCTTTCCCTTTCCGTGGCTCCCCCAATCAACTATTTTCGCTTACTATGATACTATGGGAGAAGGTTAGAAATAAAGGAAGGAAGTCACACGGAGAGTTGACCTAACAGCATATAGCACCGACCAGAAAGCTATGTGGTAGCCGTGGACAGGAAATGTTACCTGATCTCACAGCCTGATAGAGCGTGCAGAGAACACCAATGTGCAAAACACTATGTAGGTGACTTTGTGAGTGTAGGAAGTTGGAAGTGGGTCTGCCTTTACAGTCAGCAGGGTCAGATGGAGTGGATATTAGGAGATGCATGGGCTTCACCGCTTGGAGTGAGGAGGGAATTCCTGCAGTCATAGGAAGGCTGCAGGAGAGGAGAACCTGAGCCCTGACTTGGGGCATGTCCTCACTGCGGAGGGAACAACACAAAGAAGGAGGGAGAGAGATCTCGAGAGACATTTCCAGCTCTCAGACTCTGAGATATTTGGAAAGACTTTTAGAGTTCAGAAAGAAAAAAATCAATTCAGACTTTTTTGTTGTTTTAGAAAAATCAAGCATAGAGAAAGGTACAAAAAAGAGAGCAGAAATGATCTCAGTCACACTCAGAAATCACCATTTTTGATATTTCAGTCCACGTCTCTCCAGAGATGTATGTCTCTATGTATATGCATATATAAGCAAATGTTGTATATATGTACATAAATGGTTCATTATATAAAAGCTGATTTACTACCTGTTTTTTTAATGTATAATATGTATCTTTCCACATCAAAGAAAGCCAATATATCTCATCTTTTCATGATTCCTTCCTATTTTGTTGACTGCATCTATCATAATTTATATATAATCATACATTTAGATGTTTCTTTAATATCATCCATGTTTCTACTTAACAAGCTTTTTCCTCTAGATTCTTGAACATCTGAGATAATTTCAATAACTGTCTTATTGTCCTTGTCTACCAAGGTGGAACCTGATGGTCTCCCTAAGTTGACGAGATAGAGCTCAGAGTCCATGAAGGCCAAGGTGCCTAGAGTTTACGGGCAGGGAGCAGGAAGGCAGAACACAGAAGGAAAGATACTCTTTGAATGAGCTCCTGGGATCTACAGACGGGTTTCTTGAATCATCAGCTTAGTGTTAAATAGCTTGTGTGCATTAGGAAAATACCCAAGGCTGAGTAAAAAAAAAAAAAATGACCCAAAAGAAGCCAAGGGAACAATCTCTGGAGCTCACACTGGTCTGAAAATAAAGTTTGTGTTCTCACCAGAGTAGAAAATTTTATAATTCATGGACATCAGTTAGAGTAATCAGAAGCATATTGACTCAGTAGTGGAACAGAATTAGTTCTAGATTCAAGGCTGCTCTTGTGCCACCTAAAAAAGATTTAAAACAAGCCTCCAGAAGACTGAACTATTTCCAAGTAGCTTAACTGCACCCTGGAACAAAGTTCAAGACTATTTACAGGAGCACAAAAATACGGAGCACCAAATAAAGTAAAATTTGCTATGTCTGGCATCCAATCAAGATTTACCAGGTATAAACACAATCCATAATGAGGAGAAATGTTAATTAGTATAAACAGACCCAGAAATGAACCAACGTCATACTTTACAGGATAAGATAATCAATGTCCTTCTGGGCTATCTTATGCCAGAGAAAGAGAACTGACACATACCTGAGGCAAGGCCATGACTGTATAAGGCTACTGTTATCAGATGAAGGCAAACTCGTTCTACAACTACCTTGCTGTTAGGAATTTTAGATAGCTAGCTAGCTAGCTTGCTTGCTTTTGATTTACAGGAAATCTTTCCCTAAATGTAGGTGCCAGATCTTTGATCATTTTACCCACGAAAACATGCACATCTAGAAGTGCAGCTGTAAATATGCTAACCTTTGATTGAGGCTGTAATAATTCACATTCTCCATGGTATGTCCACTGCTTGTACTGGCCAAACAGGTGGTTAAATAAGAACGTGGTATGAATCAATACACGTTGTATTTCATTATTTTGATGGTTCACATAGACATTTCTTCCATCTCCTTTTATTCCATGAGGAGTTTGATTAGGTCTCTTGGTAAGATTTCTTCATACAGGCTTGGCACATTTCTTGTTAAGATAATTCAATGCATGTAACAGACTGTACTTCAATTAAAAAGAAAGATATATATATATATGATGTGATTTTTCTCTATATTAACGAAGGAAATTTAAAAGAGATAGTTCAGCGCAACTCAGTCAACAGTTATTGAGAATGTACTGAGACAGGCAATGTGCTGGAGTAAACAAAGAAAACACGATCCTGGCCTGCGTGTGAATTGTAGATGTGTAAATGGATAATTAAAATTCAGTCTGGTAAGTGTTATGCCTCCATAGTAATGGGTGACTTTCTTCAAAGGTTCCCTTCCTTTTCCCCCGATGGAGCGCCCCACCCCAGGGTGGCTCACTTAAAGCACTAGGTGCCCTGAATCAACTCAGTGCCCTGCTTGACCAGGTTTTTGGGCAAAGCCTGGGTGGCAGAGACAGCCTGTGGCTGGAGGTGGTGGTATGTAGACAGTGAGGAGACTGTGATATTGATTATCATAGCTTTATAAGACTTGAGACCTGTTAAGACAGGAATATGTACACCAAGCAAGCCCTGAATACCCATCACTCCTCTTCTTCTCCCATGAGAATCAGCCTGAGGTCATCCCGTCCCCCATTCCATCTTCCTAAAGGCACGGGGGGAAAATCAGAGATACAAATTTTTACACTACATTCATTTTAGGTCTATTTTTTTGAAGAATCTAAAACATATTTCTTAATAGTAAGAAAGTAAAATCTTACTAAAAGAGAACTACTAGAGAATTAAAACATAGCTTTTACCACAAAATAGTATACTTCAAAAGGGGTGAGGTTGTTGGCAAAAATAATAAACACTTCTTGGTGGGCCCCTTCTATCTGTTTGTTTTGTTTCTGTGTTTGGATAGAGGCTGTTTCAGAGCCATCGGTAAGCATCTGCAATCCTAGTCAATCACTGAGATTCCTAAAGACTTGAATAACAAACTCTGTATCTTGCTTTCAATAAAAAGATATCAGTGCCTATAAAGATCCACAATGTTCAAAGTAGATTTTTTTTCAAAGTTGCAGAACCAGAGATGGAATCGTGTGAAGATAAGCAAATCACAGGAAAAGATTTAGTAAGCTTATACTTCTGTCTTTAGCCTTCCCCAGCTAACGTCAACAGAGCTTTTCCAACAGATGGGAAAGTCTGCACCAAAAAGCCCTCAGGACCTACTGATGGCATCCCTGGCACACCCTCCCTCCTGCCTCCCTCATCCCCTCCTCCTTCTTCTTTCTTTAATCTCAAAATTGCACTGAAAAAGCTATTTTCCTTTAAACTTTCACTACTAATTTTAATTTACAATGTTTTATGGAGTGTTTGTTATTTTTTGAATACTGTATTTTAATTAATGTAATCTAAAATAGTTCATATTAGAAAATACGTATTCATATGTATTTTTGATAATTTACACTTTTGATACTTTACAATATATTTATGATTTTTAAAGTAGATTTAAATGTAATAAATATATGATTTCACTGATCTTTGCTTTGTAATAAATAATAAAATGTTGGCATTGTCAGTTTTGTTTCAATATTGCCAACCTGAAACAGTAGACATTCAGGCTCGTAGATTATACATATTTTTCATCTTTACTAAATTTTGCCAAATTGTTCTCCAAGACATTAGTATCCAATTACACTCCCATTAATATCATATAAAACTTTGTATAGCTCCATACCACAGCCAATATTCTGATTAGTAAACTCTTACATCTTTGCCAGTCTGGTATGAACTGATATCTAGTGTGGCTTAATTTCCATTTCCCTGATTGACAGTGAAGTGAAGCATCTTTTCATGTTTATTGGCCATTTTATTTGTCTTTTTCTTATCGTACCTCAGTGCTCTTTTTATAAACAGTGTTGCAATTATCCTCCCCAATCTACGGACTTTTTCACTTTGCTAAGGTTACGATAAATAGAAGTTTTAATGTTAATATAATGAGTTCATTAATCTTATTTATGGCTTTTAGTTTCTGTGAGTTAAGAACTCTTTCCTTAATTCAAGGTCATTAAGTTGGTGGCTTACATTTATTTCTCTTAAGCTCAATGTTTTGTTTTTTTCACAGTTGGGTCTTATGTTAGATTATGAAAACTACTTTATCATTACCATTTAACAAATGGTCCATCTCCTTCTCACAGATCTGCTATGCCAGCTCTGTCATACATCAAGTTTTTATACAAATGTGGGTCTGTTTCTGGACTCTCTATTTTATTCCATTAATATCTTTTCTACTCTAGAGCCAATTCCTCACTATCTTAATTATAGCTCTATAGGAAGACTTAAGACAAGATAGAAGCCCCCACACAGACACACACACAGAGCAATTATTTTCATTTTTCAAAATTGACCAGATTTTTATGCAGAGGAGTGACATGATCTGACTCACATTTTGCTAAAAGGACCACCCTGGCTGTTGTGTACAGAATAATAATTAATGACATCAGAGAGAGAGGAAACAATCACTAGAATTATGTCCTTGACTAGATAAAAGCGGATGGCACCCAGTGGAAATAGGAGGGATTAGCTTTGCAAAGCAGCATGCAAAGTTCACCTACAGTAACAAAGGCAGGGTCTGTGAGTGCAGATGCAATCATGTGTGGTGATGGGAGTCTGGAAATTCTCTTCTAATGGCTTTAATCCTTTTGGTGAAGGCATCAGTTAGGAGTGAAATGTTGAACGTTTAAGAAGAAAGGAGATGGTGTAGAATCACTGTTGAGGAGAATAGGAAGATAAATGATTGCCTGGAGGCATTAAGAGCCCACTGGAGATTTGTGGTCACGAATTTAAAGTGAGAACAGTGAACATGGCCACATACAGCTGCAGAGAGTTGGGCTTAATCAGGATTCTGGTTTTGCTAGTTAAGGAAATAAAGTGAAAGTGCTAATGGGGTTGAAGGGAGTGATTATAATGATGGACAAGCAGTTTAACCTGGGTAGAGAAGGGAGTGAAGACACGTGAGTGAGAACATTGGAAAGTGGTAGGATCAATGAGTTGGAAGTTCTATGGGGTGAAGGGATTGCTGGGGTCAGTATACTAGGGGAAGGGATCTGGAAAGATGGAAAGCAGGGGAAGAGAGTGGGATGCATGAAATTCACATTATGAGAGGGTTGCCATTATTGACAATTACAAGGTCAAAGTTATGAGTGGGGCTGGCTTCATGGTGTGCAGCCTGTGCAGTCCCACAGGGTCTAGACTTCGAAGGCCCTGCACTTGGTTTCATGCTCTGCTGTCACCATTTCAAAATTCCTAATAATTCTGTAACAAGGTCTTTAAATTTTCATTTTCGCCTGGGCCTCACAAATTATGTAGCCAGTCCTGGTTAAGAAGATGGGACTGAGTGGGTGATGGAGGTGGAGGACAGGATTATTGGAGGAGAGGAGTGCAAGGAACTGAGAAACTGGAGTGTTGATGGATAATCTACATGTGAACTGAAATTGCCAACAATTTAGACAGGAAAGGTATTAAAGACAGTGACAGCGCGCTAGGAGCTAAAACCTGGAGTAATGAGTGGCAATGACCCAGAGGTCAGGAGCTGTTATTAATAATGACACCTTTATTGGGTAGTGGGTGATGTAATCTAATGACACAAAACTCAAAGTGGAGGATTGGGAGGAAGAAGGGAAATAACGCTGAAGAGCTGCAAAAGCAAGGAGAACCCTGGCCTCCCCTCCAGGCCTGTGGTAAGAGCGCTGGGGGAGAAAGCAGCAGCCTTCCAGCAGGATCCAGGGGAAGCAGAGCCAGGTTTCATTTAGAGAGAGAAGGTGACAGGAAGGTTAGAGAACAGGTGGAAGATACAAGAGCTGTGATGATGGCAGACCTTGAGTGCTCAAGACTACGTGGCAGGACTGCAGGAGCTGGGGAGAAGGGGACCCAATACAGGCTATACAGAACTTTGTGGGATTAGAAAAGAGGAGAAAAAATGACTCGCAAGACTGGGGTTCTTGCAATGACTCACAAACAGATTAAGGGTATGATGAGATTAGCCCATTGGATTCCAGGCAGAGAAAGTGAAGGCGAGACCGTGAGTGCTGGGGGATAGAGAGGGGGTCCCTCGTCACCACTGGTGATGGAGCAGAAGGCTTGGAGGAACACGGGCTTTTTACCTGTCTTCAGTGTGAATGCACACTGAGAAATTACGTATTTTTTCAAAACTTTATAAATGACATCTGTAAAATAATAACTAGACTAGGAGACATTTAAACTAAGCTTTTATGTTTACCCAATAATATTGTCATCATATAAAGTGGACACTAATCTCACTGCTCTGAAATCTCTTACAGTGCTCTTTTTTGGTAAACATTTCAAAATAAATTCACATGCGTATCACAAGCTCAATAAATCAATTTCTTATAAAGCATTGCTGCAATGTGGCTTGTTATTTCATTTAAAATACTTCGCAAAGAATAAGACTATATTTGAGCAATGTCCATCTTTATACCTTGAAGTATATGGCTTTTGGACTAATTAAGCCAGAACTTCCATTTGTTTTATTCTTTCAATTCCTTTAGGAAAGATTTTCTTAGGCTGATAATATAGCAATGTAATTAAAAATAAAGTCATTTATTTAAAAATTTAACATAGGCTATGTGATAACTGGGTTTTGAAAAGCCACATGATCAACCAAATACAATGTACGGACCTTGTTTGGATCCCGTTTTGAACAATACTTCTGTGAAAAGACTTTTTTGAGATCTCTTCCCAGACTGTGAAATATTTTAATCTGTCACATATAGACAAGGACTCATGTAAAAACTTTTTGTTGCTTTCCATCTGATTTAGAGACACCTACTAGCTTATTCTGGCCTCAGGAAACCCTGCAAAAGGACTGGGATTTGAAGTCAATTGTCAAGGTCTCCAGACAATCAGCAACAAAGTCCCCTGTACCTCAAAGCTATAAGCAGCTCTCTGCCTTCCCAATTCAGTCAAAAGATTAGTGTTTGATTCTTTGGTGTGGGTGCAAGTGAAGTGGTGAGGAGTGATCAATCAGATAATTGTCAATGTCTTTGATCCTCATTTTTTACATTTTAATATCTGTGTGGTAGCAGAACATGGTTAACAGTTGATGGAGGCACTCAATGTATGCAATTTTCTCCTTGGAATCTATTATTAAGTTGATACTTTATCCTTTAATTGAGGACATCTTAGAATTGAAGGAATATGATGTCTGTTATTATTTGCTTTGGAAACTGCTTGATTGGGTCTTTTATCTAAATTCCAGATTATTTAGCCAATGGCTTCTGTCCCAGTGAGGAACAAGAGCACAATACATCATTTCCTTGCACAAAGTTCACAACATTCTCTGTTTTACTTGCACTATCTCTAACGAGGTCAATGAATGCCATTTAATAAGCAGTAGAGGGATGGCTCAGTGGCGTTTTGTCTGTTGTATCAACCTAGGGCTAAGTGAAGAAAACTAGAAATAACAAGATGACGGAAATTGTAAACTCTCTCTCCTTAACTTCTTTGCTACAGTGCAGACTTTCACCATCACAATAAGGGTCCCCATTTCCAAACCTCTGTCTCTCAAATTTCCCACAGATGAGAAGGCTTGAAAGTGATCATTTTCTTCACGGGATCCAAGATTGACAGAGGCATTGCACACAAAATACAGTGGTAGATGTTACCTGAATTTGCATAGAAGAACATAATGATTCACGGAGTCATCTTTCCACAGGTTTAAAAATATGGTCTACACATACCGAATCTTCAAAGAGAAACACGGGTACTACCAAATACAGGTAAGAAGACATAAGAACTCCTGTAACAACAACAACAAAGAGCCAGGGGGAGAAGACCCTGAGACCACCTCTTGAACCTAAACGTGGCCAGGTGGAGGTACTCTAAACAGGGAAGCCCGGTGCGGAGTTAGAGTCGGACCAATAGTTAATCTTATCTTTCTTTGAGAGAAATAGAACCACACTAGAGCTGGTTCCCGTTTATTAAAAAACAAGGCTGGTGTTCAAAAATGTAGAAGCACACAGTTCCTCCAGTGGTCACATACACCAACCTGAACTCCATATAAGACCAATGTCGAATTAGAAGTCTAAACAAGGACCAGGATGGGTGGAAAGGGAAGGTGGGGAGAGGTCTGAATGTTGAGGAAGTCAAGGGGACTCCACAGCCGCATAAAAATATAAGGGGAAGTATCAGTCAACTGGTAGTCTTGGGGATTTCTTTAACTTTTCTCCTTTACCTAGAGTTAATCAAAAAAGCTTTTTTCTTTTGAAGCTGCTTTTCTGGCAGGAAGTAGAGTATAATAAATGTCATAGAATCTTTAATTATTAACAGAGAGTCCTCAAATAATCTTTCTGAAACATTTCCATTAAAGGTTAAGGAGACTTTTTTTTTTACTGCAAAATTTCTCAGAATCTTCATATGCTAATGTTTCTTGTAGCTACTTGAAAGAGATAAGAATATATAGTGATCCCCAAACACATACATATATAATTTTTCTTTTGCTGCAAAGAACATTATTAAGGCAATGAACAAAATTTGAATAAGGTCTGTAGACTAGTAAATAGTGTTGTATCAAGATTAATTTCCTAATTTTGGTGTGGATATGCAATGCTCTTGCTTTTTAGGAAATATGAGATATTATAGGGTTAAAGGGATATCATGTCAGCAACTTACTGTCAAAAATTTTTAAAAGATATATGTACATACATATATGCACATTTATGTACTTAGAGAGAACGAAAAACAGAATGACACGTTTAACATTTGGAGTGTGGAGAAGGATATACGCGGAAATAGTTTTGCAACTTTTCTTCAAGTCTGAAATTATTTCAAAATGAAACGTTTTCTAGAAGGCAGTTCGTTTAAAAACATTTATTTCTTTGTTGTGCATATTTTGGGACATTCTGGATAAGTCCTTAACACCCCATTTTGTCTCTTGCTTGGACACAGCAGAGAGGTATCCCAATCAGTTATAAATCAGACACGGGGCATTGCATGGCAGAACAGCTCCGGGCTCAGAGGCCTGGGCAGGATGCTGCTGTGGGCCGGAGTGACAGCCTCACGTGGGCCTTCCTGCAACCGACTTCCATGTCAGGCTGCGTCTGTGCTACGGACGTTAACCACACTGCACGCTGGCCTTCTGATCAGCACCCCTCTCTACAGACCAACACCATGGCCACGTGAGAATCAGCGATCATCAAGGAAGTCAAATCTCTAAGAGGAGACGAAGCTCTTTGTTTTTAAATTATTTCTATAAGATCACATCAGAAAACTGAACTAGGTTTCTACGCTGATCAACAGAAAACTATTTACAATTTACCTGAATCACACTGACGTTCCTATGTTCAATTTAAATCGGGATTTCTTTGTCTTTTCCTTTCACACAGATTCTGAATTCATCCAGTTTGTAAACTGCACATTTTGCACCTCCCATCAGAAGTCTGCCTCTGTTAGTCCCCTAGGAGAGCCAAGCCTGCCAGCACACAGAGGCTGGTGCAAGCTGGTAGAGGGTGCCCTCCACAGTGTATCTGCAGGGCCTGCCCCAACTTGCCCAGGATGGGGGCTTACTCCACACTGCAGACTGAGGTGGGGGGCCCTTCACTGTCAATCCTCTTTACTCAAAGTAGCTCAAGTCAGAGTTCTGTTTTAAACAGGAGGGTTTGTGTGCATCGTGTGCGGTGTGAGCACCCACGCATCAAGTGCCGGCCACTTGTGTTCAGCTCGCCACTCAGAGGCAGCCCTGAAAACCACTGTTTTGAGAAGTGTCGCCTTTCACACACAATTGCATAATGATTTCTTTCTTGCATTTTTGCAGACCACGGAAGGCACTAAGAGACAGGTCTTTCCGAACCTAAAGGAATTGATCTCCAAGTATGAAAAACCCAATCAAGGGCTGGTGGTTCATCTTTTAAAGCCAATCAAGAGAACCAGCCCCTGCCTGAGATGGAGACGATCAAAGATACAGTTGGACAGTATTTATGGTAAAAATTCTCACACGGGAGTCAGACAGGAACTTAAGTCCCATTTCCACCAATGGCCTACTTTGCAGAATCAGTACAGATAATTGCCCCTTTCTATGATGTTAGCCCTGAAAAGCTTCATCCTACTGAGAGCACTTTCCATCTTGCTGGGAAGCGGTGCCCTGAAGCTCCTGGAGGGGCAAACAGATAGAGCTCTCTGTGCTTGGAGAGCCCGGGGAGCAAGAGAGGTTCCTGGAAACTCTCCAAGATCTGACTTCAAACTCGTCCTGTGACCTTGTGCAAACCACAGCGGTTTGGGACTAGATGGTCAGTAGGCAAAACTTTCAAATGAGAAAATTGCTTCAACTCCCTCCCCAAGGCTCATCCTGTTACATTTTGCTCAATAGTTGCTAAGCCTTCATTTATATAGTGTTAGGGAATAAATTATTTCAGATACACCCCAAAAGGTATTAAGCCATGGTGGAAAATGAGAGACCATCAGGATGAGTGCAGAGAATCCAAACCACACCCCAAACAGTTACTCTTGCTTATTTACACACCCTTGAAATCTGCTCTCAGAAAAGAATCTAGTATCTGTCAGTTGTCACCGAGTTTGCATTTAACTCAGACTTCCGGGGACATTTACGGTTTAGCTCTGTTTTCTCATGGTGGGATGTATGGTTACAGCCCCAAGTAAAGGTATTTCAGTCATCAGTGGGCAGGTGATGGGGGTGGTGTGCGGATGTGCTAGCCAGGGAGAAGGGACCGTGCAGTCACGCCACACACATTCTACTCTGTCTGCAGCAAAGTTGCCCTTTAGGCTGCCAGACCAACCTTTTTTACCTCCCCCACAAGACCAAGCTTGTTAATTATGGCTTTTTAATTATGAAAGAAACCCTCCCCCACCATTGTTTCCTCTGTCCCCCTCCCCCCATGCAGAGGCGTGTGCACCCATGTACACACACAGTCACTTCCTATAGGCTCAGCTACAGATGGAGTTCGACACTTGCAGAAAGTAAAAGGCAAAGCCAGGCAGAGTAGAAACCCAGGAATGTACCTGTGCTGCATCCTTAGGCAAACCTGGATGAGCTGCTGAGGGGGCTTGGAGTTCTGGTAGTATTTGTCTCCACAAATATAAAAGAACCAAAAATCCTAAGAGGTGAACCCTTTAGAGTTTGTCCCCAAGAATTGGGTGAGAGTCTCACCACACCAATTGTCCATGCTTCGTCAGCCTGGGCAGAGCGAGCTCCCAAATCCTCAGCTACCAAAGGGGGAGTGTCCTCGCCTCCCCTCATCCTCTTCCTCCCCTTCACTTGGCCTCCTTAAAACAAGCCTCAGATGTTCCCATTCTGAGCGAGGCACAGGTTTTTCTACTGGTGAATGGGGGCATTGGGTGCTGGAAATTCTGATGCTTGATTTATAAAAAGACCCCCTAAGGGAGAGCTCCCTGTGGTACCCCAGCCCTTGAAGACATCGCTCTGATGTGGCATCAAGATCACGCTGTGCCTGGGGAGAGGTCTCCTTCCCCTGAGTGGTGTTGGTCAGTGTGACTCCTGAGTGTTGAGCCTCACGACTGGCCTTCTGCTTTCTCCCCCCAGAGAACAGTAACAGTGACTATGTGGACCCCTTGCCTTGAAGATAAAGAGACTGGACAAAGCACTTAGAGAAGAGATGGGGTGACAGCTCTCACCAGCAACCTTGCTTCTCCTGCAGGTGTAGGTCTGGAAGGCCAAACTCTAGGGGACAATTTGGATTCTCCTGGTCTGGGTGACTGAAGACGTTCTGTTCACCAGCCTCAGAGAAATCACTCCCCATGTCCCCGCCTGCCATGCACACAGCACAAGCAGCTTCTAAGCCCCGCTTCCCCTCTCACTCTTCTTGCTTGGAGTAGGACAGCCTGACTTGTTAAAGATGCCCCCGCTATATCGTGGTTAATGTCCTCCTTCTAACCAGGCAACCAGAGAGGCAGCTCCACACAGAAGAGAACACGCCGGTTGCTAGTTAAGAGCCTGCGTCCCAGTCCTGTGGCTATGTGACTTCAGACAGACAGCTTCCTTTTTCTAGGTCTCTGTTTCTTCATCTATAAGATGAGAGGCTGAGCAGGAGGATACACACTGCCCTGGCCTCTCTGCTGAGCCTGGCTGTGTCCGGTAGACATCCTGCAGCGGTGGACATGAACGCAGCACCAGCACGGGACTTGGCTCCCAACAGCCAGCACCTTCTCTGCACCTGCCTGTGCTGCTCTCGGTCACGGTGAGAGCCCTGACCCACTCCGGCACCCTTCGCCCTCCAGCCTGGGCTACTTGCCTTCTTTCTAACCTTGGATCTTTCTGCCAAACACTGCCTCTCTGATTCTGCCTAATTTTATGTATGCACTAACCACTTCCAGCAGCATGGATGTGGTTCTGCAGCATGACATACATGGGGATTTTGAAGCAACCCACGTGTAGTTTCTGGTCCCGACTAGGTTTTAAGCACCACCAAAGCACAGCTGGGTCTTCCCTTGAATCCTCCACAGCGTATAGAAATGTGTGCTGCCCAGAGCTGTGCCCAGTTCAGAGACATGACTGGAAGTTTATTCCTGAAGAGTTTGTTGCATTGGCTTTAAGGCCGTTTAAATTTTCCTGCTAGTTCACGATTTAAAGTAAGACCTGATTAGTGTGGAATGTACCAGATTGTACGCCCTTTCTCTCACCCGTCTTCAAACCGTAGTGAACCATTCAGCACCCCCTGGCCTTACCTTTTCAAGTTATTAAAGAGAGGAAACATGAGCAGACATTGTGGCTGGAACCTCAGTGTATGAGCCATCCTGAATTCTTGGGTCACGCAATCCACAGCAGACAAAAAGTGAAATGCAGCCTTGTTCAGACTGCTGAGGGAGACACGTCCTTCTGGCTGGTTCAGGAAAGGACATGAGAAGCAAGCCTGCTCCTTGGGTTCAGTCCTGGGTCTTTGATTCTTTCTCCAGGGTACAGAGAAGCATGTCCCAGTTGTCAGGGCCCACAGCAATCCTTGGCACAGAAAATATATTCAGTGACAATTTCTTAAATAATGACTAAATAAACCAACATATAAAATGTAGTCACTCATTCTGGATAGCAGAGATTTGTTTGAACTTCATATATTCCAAAATCTAGTGGAACAAGGCTATCATAGAAGAGCTTTCCATTATAAGTATCATAGAAGCAATTCCCTTTTTTCCTGAGCACTGGGCATAGCACATTATATGATGCATGGTCCCCAGTGGGATTCCAGCACATTTCTCAAACGAGCAAGCCACATTTAATAGCTGATGTGGATGTCATGCTATAGTTCCCTGAAATGTTTTAGAAGACCCTGAACAGGTCACGTGAAGACCAGCTTAAAGATCTGGGTTTGCGGGACTGGAAGAGGGAAGGCTGAGACCACAGCAGCTTTTTCAGTGCTGGTCTGTGACAGAAGATGCAAGATTCGCTGGGTTCAGTGCCAGCCAGCAGAACTCAGACCAATGGCTGGGTGTTTATAGGAGGGCAGTTTTAGCCAAATATAAGAAAGAACTCTAGCCCACTGGAGCTATCCTATATTCAAACAGTCTTCCCTCTGTGGTCATCTAAGTGGACTTAGGTAGGGGGAGTTGAGTTAATCACATTCCTTAGTTCCTAACTCATTATCACGATCCAGCCATACAAGACCCTTCTTTTATTTCATTTTTCTTTTATTTTCATTTTCCCCACTTCAAGATCATGAAAAAAATTACCCTACATTTCCTTCTACTGGCTTTATATGTCTACCCTCTATAGTTAGGGTTTTAATGACGGCAAGGACTTTTGTGTTTTTCACTGACATACATGCAATGTCTAGAAAAGCCTTTCACACACTGTAGATGCTCAATAAATATTCATTGAATAAATGATGAATCTGAGGTTAATCTGGGACCCATGGTGAGAGGTAAGAACCCAACTTTGTATTTTTCCATACACATTGAAGTAGTTTTCCCATTTCAACCTGTTTAATAATTCATTTTTCCTCTTCTGATTTATGGTTTCTCCTTTACATCACAACTGTTCTAACACTCTGGCTTTGTAATGTATTATTGCCTGGTAGGATAAGCGCTCTCTCTTTTTTAAAAAACCAATTTAGCTATTTGTAGACCTTGATTCCTCCGTATGCATTTTAGAATAAATAAGTTTCTCAAAACATCTTGCTGGAATTTTGAGTAAACTTGCAATGAATTTGTAGAGTACTTAGGGGAGAAATGACATTCTTGTGATGTTTTCACATGCGTAATCATTCATTATTTATTCAGGCCATCTCTTTTGTTCGTTAATGCAATCATAAATTTTTACCATGGAAGTCTTATATATTCTGTTAGATTAATTCTTATTTTTAGTTGCTATAAACTTATGTCATATGTTTTATTACATTTCTAGCAGACTACAGCAGTAGCAAACTATGCTTTCATTAGATCTACTGGCTTACCTGTTGATTCTACTGTAAATTAAATTGTAAATTCTATGTAAATGATTTTTCTCAGCTGTAAATGATAACATTTTGCTTTCTTTCCTTTCACCACTTACGCATCTTATTTATTTTCTATGTTTACTTGATTGGCTAGGACCTCCAGTATACATTCAACACTAGTCATGAAAGTGTTGCTCCCATTTTATATGAAATGCTTAGAAGTTTTCTCCATTTAAGCACAATGTCTGTTATAGCTTTAAGAAGGCTATCTTAGTTTTTGCTAGAAATGTTCTGAAATGTATTAAATGATTTGTTTCTGTATCTACTGAGATGGTCACATTCCTTTAATCTTCATTCATTAGAGGTAAATTACATTAATGAAATTGCTGAATGAATAATGAATTGTTACACCATCCTTGCATTGCTTAACTTAATCATATTATTTTAAATGAACTGTTGGATTCAGTAAGTTAATATTTCAATTAAGATTTTTGCATTAAAACTCATAAATCAAACAGAACTATAATTTGCTGAATCATGGTTATGTTAATCATATAAAGTGAATTAAGCAGTCTTTTTTCTTTTAGTTTTTCTTTCTTTTTTTTTCTTTGCAACAAATTTGTAAGGTAAGGATTATCTGTTGCTGGAAAGTTCATTAGTACTCTTATGAAACTGAGTTTGAAGCTCTGGTCAAAAATGGAGAGGGAGTCTTCTATAACTACATAAATGTCTTTAAGGTTTATTGGTTTATTCAATTATTTTGCCAAATTTGGCAGTCTTTGTTTTCCCAGGAATCTATCCAGTTTGTCTAAGTTTTTGAAATTATTGCTATATAGTTAATATTATTTTATTATTTTTAAGTCTATGTTGTGACAGTCATCATATCTCTTCACTCTGTATTTTATTTGCATCTTACTCTTTTTACTAATCAATTTTATGCATCTTTTAAAAATTTGATTTGTCTAGTTTTGCCACTTTATTTTGAGGGGGGGAGGTAATTAGGTTTATTTATTTTATTTTATTTTTTTAATGGAGGTACTGGGGATTGAACCCAGGACCTTGTGCATGCTAAGCACACACTCTACCACAGAGCTACACCTCCTCCCAGATTTTATGTGTCTTAATGGTCCTTTCAAAGCCAGCTTTTAGTTTCGTTAGTCATTTTTTAAAAATTGTTTTTAGACTGCTATTCTCTATTTCACTGATTTTTTAAATCATTTTAGCTTATTTGGCTTATTTTCAAAATGTATTATTTTCTAATAAATACATTTAAAGCTATGAATTTATTTCACAGTACTACTTTAGCTGTACCCCATAAATTTTAACATTGTATTTATTGCAAATTTATTGTTCAGGTCAAAGTATTTTTAATCCCTGTAAAAACGTCCTCTTCAATCCAAAGAGAATTTAGTAGTTTGTAATTGCTTTCAAATATGTACTTCAGTTTTTACTTTAGTATAGATTCCAAACTATGTAGTATTGAAGTTAGATAACATAGTTTGATTTCATTTCTGAGGTTTCTTTGATGACCTGCTATATGTGGACATTCTGAGGATATTTCATTTGTTTGAAGGAACTTTTTTTTCTATCCATTTTAAAGCTCACTCTCTTCACCCTCTCCCCAATGTATTCAAGACTATGGGTTATATAAAACAAATATTTTTATAGATTTCCTTTTTTTTCTTTAATCTATTTGACCTATCAGAATCAAAGAGAAATGTCTCTCATTTTAATCCAGTATATATGAGAGTTTAGTTTTTAATTATGGTAGTTGATGTATAGATTTGTCTTCATAGTTCTGTCATTCTTGTTTTAACTATTTTGAGGTTATATTTTTAGGTGTACAACTTCTTATAATTATTTCATCATCTTAATGTTTCCTCAGAAATGATTTCTCTTTGTCTCATAATTTTTTGACTTTAATTATATTTTAATATCACATTAAAATGTTAGCCTTTCTTTTCATCCATACTTTTTGATATATAATTTTTCATCACTTTGTTTTTTAATTTTTTTAAGATCTTTTGTGTTAACTCTGTCTTCTATAGACAAAATATTGCTGGATCTAATTTTTTCCCAATTTAAAATTTTCTCCTTTTGTTTGGATAGCTAAATACACTTATACTTGTTATAATTCGTTCAATTTGAATTTATTTCTGCCATTGTTATAAGCTGAATGTTTGTCCCTCCCAAAACCATACGTGGAAGCTCTGAGCCCCCAGTGTGATGATATTTGGAGGCAGGGCCTTTGGGAAGTAATTAGGTTTAGATAAGGTGTGCCCTCATGGTAGGATCAGGGCTCTTATGAGAAGAGAAAGAGACACCACCTGCCAGCCCTGAGGAAAGGCCCCATGAGGACACAGCAAGGAGTCAGGAAACAGTCCTCGCCAGACATGGGACCTGCTGGCACTTGATCGTGGACTCCCCGTCCCCTGGAACTGTAAGAAATGTAGTCTAGTAAAATGTCTGTTGTTTAACCCATCCAAACCTATGGTGTTTTGTTACGGGAGCCTGACTAAGAAAGAAATCTTATGCCATTCTTTCCATTTACTATACATTTTGTTTCCTTTTTTTTTCTCCTTTTCTGCTTTTCACTGAGTAGATTTACCCCTGCTAATTTGAAAGCTCTGTTTTTTAAAAAAAGCAAACGTTTTTGGTGGTTACCCATAGCTTATTAAGACTTGTATTTTTGTTTTCCTCTACAATATTTAAATATGTTGTTATAATTAAGCACACTCTCATTTCCTTTCTGTCACCATCATTAATCCCGCCTTATTTTCTGATCTCTAACATATGAATTATTGTTACCTACTCCTTTTGGGTCCTTTACCATTTAAGTTGCAGCAAGCTTTACCGAATCACTCATCCTCATTTCCTATATATTTCCAAACACACGGACTTCTGCGTTTTCTTCTTTTCTTACTAGACTATTTCCTCCAAGAGTATTTTCAAAGATGGTCTTTGAGTAGTAAACCTTTTGCAGTCTTATATGCCCCATAATGTATTTATTTTACATTCATTTAAATGACAGTTAAAATGAATGTAAAATATAGGTTTAACATTCTTTTCTTTCAACATCAAATATTAAGCCCTTAGTATTTTGCATCCAGGATTCTTATTGAAATGTCTGATGTTAATGTGATTCTCCTTCATAGCTGATCTTATTTTTCTGGAAACTTTCAAGGTGGTCTGTCTTTATGACCTTAAATTTCACTGTATGTCCAAGTATGAAATTTTCCTCCTCTTTCCTGTTTGAAAGTCTATGTGCCACTTTATTCTTAAGATGTTAATCTTCCTGTACTTTTGGAGAATTCTCATTTTTTCCAAAGATTTCCTTCCTTTATATTTTCTCTCTCTTGCTGGAATTACTGGGAAAGAAGTGTCATCTGTTTTATTTCTTACTCCACATACTACTTGTTGAATGATCTTAGGAAAATTACAAGCCTTTTCAAAAGGAGATAGTACTTATCTCATAAATAAATGTTTCTTTCACCATGAAAAGCTGCCTCTTGCAGACGTTAGTTGCCAGAAACTGCAATGCCTAAATCTAGCCACAAGAGGTCAGATAACCACCGAGAAAACTGGTACTGAGCTGAGGGTTTTTTGTTTTGTTTTGTTTTTTCAGGACCATGGTAGCTATAAAATCCAAAACATTCCTCTCACTAATACTCATCTCTCATTTGAATGCTTAATCTCCAGTGTCAATAACCGGATTAGTGTATGAGCCCGCCTTCCCTGAGTTTGCAATTTGAGATGCAATAGAAATACTTCTGCCACTCCTGCTTGGGGCTGGAATTCTTGCAATCCATAGAGCAGATTCATACCAAAACCTTTCAGAATGGATGTTTTCAAGAGGCACTAGATTCAATTCTGTCACTTACTGGTAGAGTGACTTTGGGCAAGTTGCTGAAGCCCCCTAAGCCTCTGGTCAGCTGCATCTAGAAAGTGGTGTTAATAACTCTTACTGCATAGAGTTATTGTGGAGAATCAGAGACCACGCCAGCACAGGTTAACACTGAAAAACTACTCTTTGTTTTCTCTTCTGTAAAATCAGGGGCTGGTGAATGGGTCCTTAAATTCCCATCCTACATGAATATTCAGGGTTTAATGAAATTGCACTCACCCCTGGAGAAGGTCCAACTCAGTAAGTTATTTCAGGGCCATGAACATTTCCTGGAAATTTTTATCAGACTGGTGTGATGGAAACAGAACCATGTGGTGATGGGAAATCTCCTTAGGTCTAAAAACCTAGGCCTTCAGGTCTAGTTCTGCTCTTTATTGGTTGTAAGACTCGGGGAATCTGCTTAGTCAACTCAGTCTCAGTTTACCCATCTATAAAATGGGGTTGAAATAACTACCTCACCAGGCATGATGATTAATGAGATTACATGTGTGAATTCTTTGAATGCAGTATTGTCTGAATCTAAAAAATGGACTTAATAGGACTTTTCTTGCAGGGCTGTTGAGAAAAACAAACGAGATAATGAATGTAAATTGATTAGCACAATTTCTGGACTATATGAGAGCTTAGAAATATAATTACAAAGAACCAATTAATAGCACTAAAGCCCAAAAGGGTAAAGTACAAATATTAAGGACTGGAACTCACAGCAGCTGAAGGAGCGGCAACCAGAGGTGAGTAGGTGCCTGGCATTGGAGTGCGATGCTTCTTACATTAGGCTGCATTCAAGTGCCTGCTTCGCTGGCTCCTTGGCAAGGTGCCACCTGTCCAGGGAGCAGAATTAACGAAGGATCTGGCTGGAGAGAAATGAGCGACACACTGGCCTATTAATCATTTTCCACTTTGAAAATGGCCTCCCTCAATCCTTCTCTGCAGTGGATGGTCAGGTACAGAGACCGCCTGTGGGTGGAGACCTTGAGGAAGGAGGCTGAACGGGGTGGGGTTGGTCTACCCCAGACCTCAGTGAGAGCCCAGTCTAGTCTGTTCCACACCACTTAGCACTTGACTGTATGTGTGTACATACATATAAAACCTCCCAAATTAAATGATACATTCTCTGAGTTAAGTTCAGCTCAGAGTACATCATTATCAAGCTCCTGTGAGGTGCCAGGAGCTGTACTGGGGACTGAGGAGTCAGAAATGATGATGACAAGGCCCCTGCCCCAGGAGCTCAGGGACTTAGGGCCGAGACACCAGGAAGCAGCTACCTTCCATGTCATGTGGCAAGTGGGGCCACAGTGGAGGAATGCACAGGAGAGCAGAGGATGGGCTGGCGGTGGTGCCTGGGCAGGGATCCCAGAGGAAGGGATACCTACACTGAAATCTGAAGGATGAATGAAGATAGCCTGACAAAGTCAGAGGAAAGAGAAAGAAAGGCAGGGGCAGAAGGGCAGTCTTGAACAAAGGCATGGAAGCACTGCTGAGCAGTTTGGGGCAGAGGGGTACCAGAGCAGCAAGGCAGTAGTGCCAGATGAAGCTGGCAAGGTAGGCTGGGCTGGATTATGGACGGTCTAGAGCACAGAGAGCCTGGGTCACCCGTCTCCCAGGTGCTTCCCAGAAAAGTCCCCAGCCTGTAGCCATGATCAGTACCATCTACATAACTGCCGACTGATGAATGCAGGGGTGGGGGGAGCAGCATGGGCGGGGCTGCTGACCGTGACCACAGCCTCATCCCTCAGCTTTGTCGTACGTGGAATCATTTCCCAGGTGGCCTGTACAGCCTCTCCAGAAGATCCAGCTCCTAGAAATGTCACACCTTGGTCCGGCCTAAACGGAACCCACCAGTTCTGCTGCAAAGACTTTCTGACAGTCCCTAACACAGAGGACCCATGATTTAAATTAAGCCAGGAAGGCAGACAAACAGAATTTACCAGATACCCAGAGACTGTGGGGAAGGTAATATAAGATGGGCAGTGCAGATGCGTTCCGTTTTCCTATCCAGCAACTGGGTCCACCTGTCGTGGGCCCAGGATGCAGAGGGAGTGCATTCACTTGCTGGAGCGGCAAGCCCTTCCCAGGGCTGACGGAATGTATGTCCCTCCATCTCAAAGGCCAGGCTTCCCTTTCACTGGCCTCATAGTGGCCTGGACCAGCCAGAACCACTCCGCGGTAACCAGATGAAGATGTTGTAAGTTGCCATGGACTAGCCTGTGAAGTAGGCTGAACATTCGACTGTGCTGACGCACCAGACCAAACCAGCCGGCGTTACCATTAAATAACCAGGAGAACAGAGAGGATGCGGTGACAAACATGGAAGGTGCTCTAAGGAAGGAGGTGGCTAAGCAGGTGGCACTGGAAAACGCTGACTGGTTCAACAGTAAAACACGAAACAAAGTTGCAGTTTGTCGGGAGGTTGCTTTTTGCTTTGGGGGATTTTTTTTCTTTTCTTTTCTTTTTTGGGTCTTTTCCAAGGGAGAAACACTGGCAGCATTTCCTACTCTGTAACAGATTCCTCAGGCACCTCCCATGGGAAAGAAAGTAGCCTGATGTGTCTGGGTAGGTTCTTAAATATTTCTCCAAGCGTGATTCCCTGACTGTGTGGTCAATAACCAAGTGATTCGTTCCGTGGGGTAGAGCTTCTCCAGGCTCCCTTGAGCTGGACTATTTATCATGGCAGCAGCTGGAGATAAGCTGGACACAAAGAGGATTTGTGTCTCCGGGGGTCGGGCCCTAGATACGAAAGCAGAGGAATTTTCTCATTAGTGGTAAATCAGTGCAGGGGACTCTGAGAATGGCAGCAGGGCGGAGGGCATCCTGGAGGGGCAAAGCACTGGAAGATGCTTTCACTGGACAACTCAAATTAAGGTTTCCAGAGTGGATTTCCTTGGGAGAGAGGAAAGACATTAAATGTCACCCACACTTGGGAAGCTGCTCGGGGGAGGTGGGGATTCCTCTGTGTGGACTTAATTACCTGTTCCCACCCAGAGCGAAGCCACAGCGTGAGCTCCAGACTGGACACCTCAAACCTAGCGGTGGGCGCAGCAGGGTGAAGCCCAGGGGACCCTGAGGCCCAAAATCTCAAAGATAAGCCATTGTTGGGTTGTTACCAGCAGCCACCAGGCTGGAGTGGGGAGCTCTGCAGTGGAGATGTGAGTGGAGAGAGGACACAGTCAAAGCACAGACAGTTCTACCACACTCCCAGGATTCACCGGCTTCGAAGGGATTCCGAAGAAGTCTGAGAGCAGAGCAAATGGACCAGGAAGGAAGTCTCTGAGTGTGGAGCAGGATCTGAGGCGCAGCCCTGGATTAGCTGACTCCATAAATTCGGAATCCCGAGGGGGGGTCCCCACCAGCACATGCACAGACTCTAGGAATGAAGCAGGTTTCCCGATGACCTCTGATTTGTTCATTTCCTTCAGCAACTATGAGAAGCAGAGTAAGCTCCGAGGAAAAGCACCTTCAGCTAAAGTTACCACCCGGCCCCCTTTGGTGCTTGCATCTGCTTTCATGCTCTGTTAACCTGTTAGCATAACAGGGGGGCAGGTTCCATGGTGTCCTCACCCACTGTGCTCATGGTTAAGAGGTAGAACCAGGTCTCCTTGTCCACCGATGTTACGGCTGTGCTCCAGACAGCACTGTGCCCAGGAAGGGGCTTGGATATTTGTCCAAACAAATGCATCTTTGTACCCCAGATTCTAGAGCACTTAGAGCACGGCATTAAGAAACACGACATGCACATCCTTTTTGACACTTAAAAATTTCCTCAAAAACATTTTTTTTACAATTTTTCATATTCGATCTTGGCCCAAAATAACTACTTTGCATAATAGTGAGAAAGAAAGGCATATTAAAATCACATGTCACACCTGAATACCTGCAGAAACCGATCCTGAAGCCATCCAATGGGAGAAGTCGCCAAAGATTAGTCCCTGGAGCTTACCCTTAAAGGAAAAACTTGCTATTGTAAGTATTTTCAATGCCTTTCCCCATGCATGGAATATGCTGGACTTTTTTGCATGACTCCCGCCTTCCTGGAACAACACAGCGCACCCCTCTGCAGAGCGAGTGAGCAGCCTGAACGTCCGCAGTCCTCCTGCTAGTCCTTTGAGAAAGGAAGTCAGGAGTGGAATTCAATGCAGAAGAGGCTGCAGGCTTAGCCTCATGCCTGAGACATTTCGGACATGCAGCCAGGGACCCCTGGCATGGTCATGGGGGCAAATGGCAGCGCTGGGCAGACAGACCCCATCCTTCCCCCTTTAGAAATGGGTATGGCTCCTAAGAACAGACTTTTTTCCTTCCCCTTCCTGTCTCTTCTCCACACTCTCCCTTTTAGTGGGTTAAAAGTCTGGCTGACTCTCAGCTGGGAGTCCTTTGGGTCCTCACCAAAGACACCAACCAGGGGGAAGCAAGGGGGTCAAAGGGGCTTCAGGCCAGTGCTGCTCCAAGCTACGCTCTCTCAGTAAGGAGCATCGGGGTCACTCCGGCCTGGGGAAGTGCCCACATCAGCAACTTTGGGTGTTTCACTGACACTTACTAGGGACTGTGACTCTGATGGCAGCTCTGGTTCCTTTCTGAAGAGCGTCTGCGTGCACACCCAGCTCCGTCCCCTACTTGGTGGAAAAGGGCTGTGGTGGACCCCAGGTTAAGTCACCACCTAGAGGACCATCTGGTGGACACTCCAGTTTCCTCCGTGTTTCCCCCTGATGGGGAGGGTCACACCTGAGCACATGATGCCCTGAATCAGCTGTAGAGCAGGTTGGAAGCAGAATGACTTCCACAGTGGACAGCTAGTCAGGGCACAAACGAGGGTGCATCCCCAGAGATCGGCTCCCCCCAGGAGTCGCGGGCCGGAGGTCTGCTGGCAGCGCCCGACATCCTGATGTTTCTACCCTACTCACGCCTCCCTCTTCAGGCTCACAAAGCAAAGGCCAATGCTCTCCATGCCACAAGTCAGGCTTCAGAAAGACCAACCAAGCCCCACCAGTCAGGACAGAAAAACAAAACCAGCAAAATCAAACCAAATGATTTTATTGTACGGTTTCCTTCTACCAGAAAAATTACTAAAAATATAAATATAAAATCTCTAGAAAATCCTCAGAATAGCTCTGTAGTATCCTTCGTCCCCCAGCCTGAGGCCAACCTCTTTGTTCTTTAAAAGTTGATGGATTCTTCGAATGTTCGTCTTCCTGTCACCCACACTCGTTAACACAGACACATTTCTCTCCCTGCCAGGGAACACGCCACCCTCCTGCCAGGTTCTGGAAGCTCACCTTGTATCTATCAGGGTAAAGCTGCCGCTGAATCTGGGGACACAGGGCATGGGTGAGCAACGGGGAGAGAAAAGACTTCCTTACATGGACAGAGAAGACAGACCTTTCATTCCTCCTCGGTACCCTGCCCTTGAGCACACTGGGCCACTCAGAGAAGCCGGACTCACCATGGCGAGGGGTGGTCAGGTGGGGAGGTGACTGCCATGCTGCAGGCACGGGACATGACCCGGGGGGTGGTCAGGTGGGGAGGGGTGACTGCCATGCTGCAGGCACAGGGAGCTCAGGCTGTCGAGATGGACACAGGAAGCCAGGTGGGGCTTTGGCTAGAGGCCTGGTCTGAGCCGAGACCCTCAGCAGGACAGAAGTCGTTGTTCTGCTGGCTTCTGGGTAACGCTTAGCCCCAGGCACCGGCACTACCTGTGGCATCTAGGACCAGATTTCAGCCTCAGAGAGTGTCCCCGCCCACCTCGCCCCACCCCTGGTAGCAGTATCACCCCCCCCGCAGAAGGATGGCTGAGGTGATCAGAGAGGCCAGCTAGAGATTGCAGCAGAGTCCCACAGACCCTTATCTGGTACCAGACATGAATCTGAGTGGCCCTGGGAAAGCCTGGTAGGACCCCTGTGCTAATCCCGGGTTGGGTGGCCAGGACTTCATCGGATGCTGGATGTGGCGTAGAGAGCAAGGCACTTAAGGCAGCCTGGCCCCGCAACCTGTAACCTACGGTTACAGTATCACCTGGCCAGAGCCACCCTGGTCTTAGCGGAGGAGCAGCCCAGAGTGCAGGTACCTGGTAAGCTTCCCATCAGAGAAGCAAACCAAGCTCCTGGTGTGGAAGCGCAGGGGAAACTGGGCTTGCTCCCAGCACGTGTGTTTATAGTTCTCTGCCCCCGGCCCCCAGCTCTGCATTTTGTGCAGAACCCCAAGCCATTCTGGAAAAACTCACAGGTCCCCAAATCCTTGTGCTGTTCCTGGAGTAAGTCACGATCTACTCAATTCAGCAACAGCATTGCTCACTTCACCACGGCACCCGGCGTGCCTGGACCCTCCTGAGGACGGTGAAACAAGGCTCCGCTGTGCGAGACGGGGTGGAAGGGGAGGCGGTGGGCGAGCTGTGGCAATGCGCATGGCTGCAGAAGCAAGGATGCAGGAAGGCAGCCTCAGCCTGGGGGTCCCGAGGCTCCCAGGTCTGCAGGAGTTAGCTTGGACACTTTATATGGCAGAGGTGGTGGGGACGGGAACAGAAATGGGGTGACTGGGTGAAGTGGGAAATGAGCTCTGGGGCCCCCAGGGTAGGAAGTGGAACAATGAATAGAAAAGGGAGGTGGCAGGAATCACAGGAGGAGGACTGCTACACTGCCCACCCTGGCCAGACAGGCCACTCCCAGCCTTCTCCTGGGACCAGCCGCTCTGCTCAAGAAAAGGCCTGTTCTCTCCTTGCTGCAAAGGCCCCCAGGGTGGGGATCAGCCCCCGACAGGGTCTCCTGGCCACAGGAAGACAGCACGACAGGACCCCTGGTAGGAGACAGGAACACAAAAGTGGGTTAACCCAGGAGGGCAGGAGCCAGCGGGGCTGGGTGAACCAGGTCAGTCCCTCACAAAGACCCCGAGGCAGGCACGGGGCGGGAACCTTCTGCAGGAGAGCAGAGTGCTTTCTACTTAAGGAAAAGTAGCCTGCCCCGCGGTTCTCACCGCGTTCCAACCTCTTACACTCTCCACCCTGGTTCTCGCACTTACCATGCTTAGACCCTACAATTGCATCTCAGGTGGTGGGGCCCCTGAGAGGCTGCTAGGAGCCCCGACAATGGCTCTTTTCACATCCTGGTTGCCACACTGCCATCTCCACTACTGCTCTGGGTTCTCGGGGACCAGCTCCCTGGGTGCTAGGTTCCTGGGCCCTCCCCCCAAACAGGATCGCAACTTGCTCTGCTGCTCCTGCTGCGGCCTGCCTGGTCCTGTCCCCACGCACAGCAAGGGAAGCCCGAGTGTAGCAGGCTGCATCTGCTTCCTCGGTGCCTCTCTAGACTCACACTCTGGGCAGGCGCTCTCGGTGGCTGGCTCTGTGCCCCCTACTCTGGGAGTGCTCACCATGTTCGCCATGTGGCTAGATGAGTAACACCCTGTGAACCCTGGGTGACAAGGCTGCCCGAGGTCTCAGGCCTGGGAAGCCTCTCCCCTGGCCCTCATCCACCTAGGTAGAGGTGAGGGGACAACCAGGGGCTTGCGTTTTCTTGGGACCAGGAGGAGCTGTGACTGGGCTGTGCTCAGGGTGTGTGGCTTTCCGGGTCTGGGCCCATCATCAAGCCAAACCCACAATTCCTCCTCCAGCCTGATTACCCCTGAGGCAGGAAGACGCTGGGCCCCCAGGGAAGGGAAGGAAGGAACCCAGAGGGCCTGGGAAGGAGAAGAGTAGGCAGCCTGTGGGAGGCAGGCAAAGAGAATTCCCGCAAGATCCTTCATCTTGGGCTGCTGGTCCTGCAGTCAGTGAGGAGCCATGACGCTCTGCTATCCAAGAGCTGCAGCCAGCACCCAGGGGAACCGAGATGGCACCTGAGTCCCTTTGCCATCCCACAGATGGACCCTAGAAGTAGGGCTACTTGTGGCTTCTGGCCCTGCAACAGCCCATGAGGGAGAATCAGCTCCCTGCTGGTGCCTTGTGCGAGGAGGGCAAACAGCAGGCTGGGGCTGGGGCAAGGGCCCGGGTGCACGGCTGAGGGGAGAGCAGAGGGAAGGGAGCGCACAGCAGGACAGAAGCAGCTCTACTCAAAGGACAGCAGGTCTGGGTGAGGGCCCTCGTTGTCAAGGCTGGAGGTCCGTGCCCGAGGAGGCGGGCTGCTATCCTCCAGGGACTCAGCCAGGCTGATGGGGCTCAGGCTGAGTTTGAGGCCATTTCTCTCGATGAGGCCAGGGGAAGAGGCCCTTCTGCCCTCAGTCATCTTTAGCTTGGGTTCGTCCTGGCTGTCTTTGTGGATGAGGTCAGGTACCGACAGGGAAACCTCTCCATTGGGCAGAGCCTCGCCCCTGTCCGCCATTTCCATGGTGGCCTCTGGCTGTGAAGCATCTGCTGGGCTGGGCTGGGCAGCGGGATGGGAGTCCTGGGGTTGCCCAGGTGACAGCTCAGTCCCATACTCCAGACTGCTTAGGACAGGCTGCGATGAAATCAGCATGTCCTGGGTGGTCTTCAGGGCTCGTGGGGTTCGCTTCCTGATGATGGGAGGTGGAGGATCCAGGCGAGGGAATGTGTCTTGCAGGGCTGATCTGTAAGGTTGACGACAGAGAGGCATGTGCTTTAAGGATGCTGGGACACCAGTCCCCAGTGCGTCTTCCCTTCTCTAACTCCACCTGCACTTTCAACCCACCCACCCCAGGAGCGCTTTATGCTCCGGCCTCTCGTTTTTGGTTTAGTGTGTGAGTTTCAGCAGTTTGTGCGCAAACCGCTTTTGGCCTGTCCCACCCTCACTCGGTGTTCAGAGCAGCAGCGTTAACGCCAGGACCCCCAGTGAACTGTGTCACATCAGAACCTATGCGACAGTCCTAAAAAGTGCACCCCCACCTGGGGAGCGCAGGTGTTTAAAACAAGGCCCGGAAACGGGAGGGCTGCCACAGTGGGCGACTGCCTCCCCTGTCCAGGGGGTTCTGCCAGATGCTGGCTTCTCTACTACCAACAGTCAGCACAGGGCTCCTCCGGTGTGGCTGAGGGGTCAGAGTCCCCCTGGGGAGCTTCTGGGCAATCCCTGGGTTTGACTCCAGCTCTGCCAGTCCCTAACTTGGTAACCTTAAGCACCTGATACTACCTCTCTGCACTTGTGTTGTCTGCAAGATGGAAATAATATAATCTACCTCAGAGGGCCGTTGTGGGGTTAGGTAAAGTAATGCAGCTGAAGCGTAGCTCAGGGCTAGGATGTGATGGGCACTCGATAAACGTTTGCCATGGAGATGGAGACTAAAGCCAGCTCCCACGAACGTCGCCTGACCCTTCAGCTGCTCTTCATGTGACCACCTCATGTCCCTTCCATGGGGTCATTCTCCCAAGACATTACAGTTTGTCTGCAGACCTCTTCCAGGGGGTCCACAGAACCGGGGGTGTCAGGGCAGGAGGTGGGGTGCACTCACCTTCCGTCATCCACGTCAGCCCCGCCGGCCAGCTGGGCCCCTGCCGTCTTGTTGACTTCCATTGTGCCCGCGCCGCCCAGGCCCGAGGGCTCTTTCCTCCGCAGGAAGTCATTCACTTTGGCCCCCATGGCTTTGCCCAGGTTCTTGAGGTGCTGGCTGCTGCCCGCCCAGAGTCCTGGCCCTCCGGGCTCCACAGGCCCCAGGGTGGCAGAGCTGGGGGCCGCAGACCTGGACAAGTGGGGAAAGGAGCGGCTCGCCTGGAGCTTTGGGGTGAGGGCTGTGTTCAAGTTCTCGAACATGCTGTGGTCAACTACGAACAAACAGGGCAGACGGAGAAATGGTGAGTGGGGGGCAACCCCATCACTGCTTGTCTCCTCCTTATACCACGCCCACAACTTGTAACTGCATAAGGCTTTGGAAACAGTCAACAAAGAGCCAGCAAAGACACCCTTGACCTTCCGATCCAGTTGTCTGGGTGGGACATAGGACCAGAAATTCTAGTTCTGCCTCGCCCAGGTTAATCAGTGACGAACTCTAGCCACAAAAGAGCTAACTTATCCCTTTAAATCTGCCTCCTTGACTCATGGCTTAACCCCTTACTGTGGGGTCACCAGGCCCTTTGAGGTAAAGAAAAAAACGAGGGTGAAGCAATGCGATGTGACATTTTTTCCCGTTGCCGTGAGCACACGCTGAGCTCTCTGACTCAGGCACTGGGGCAGAAGCTGGTGGAGGGATGGCAAGTACGAGGCCTGGAGTTGGAAGCTCCCTGCTGAAAAGCCACGTGTGTAGCTCATTTTCTCCATGGAAAATGCTCACTTCTCCTGGGGTGGAACTCGGGAAGACGGGCCAGCTGCACGCAGGGAGATGCTGAGTGGTGGCTCAGGCCAGCTCACACACAAATGGACACGCACTTGGTGCCAAGGAAGCAGGAGGCGCACCAGCTCACTTGACCCTCCCGACAACCTAGTGAAGTGGGGCACAGTACGACTTCTATTTGTAGATGATGAAGACAGGGCTCATAGCAACGAACTGCCAGGCCAGAGGTCCCAGGCCAATTACCGGTGTAGCTGGAACCAGAACTCAGGTTTTCTCACCCAAAGCTCAGCGTTCTTTCCATGACTTCCCCTGCCTTGCATGGAACAGCTGCCTAAATATGCCTCGTGGACAGTCTCGTCCCAGAGATCTCTCTTTGGCTCGAACAATTAACTCAAAGGGCTGAGGGCTGGGAGGAGACCCACTAGGTTATAAACGCTTGCAGGGTAGAGACCATGTCTCCCTCATCTTTGCGTCCTTGACAGCTAGCCTGGGTCTGGTACGTGGTGGGTGCTCAGTAAATGCCTTAAATTGAATTTCCAGACCCATTTTGCAGATGGAGATGGAGAATTGTGGAGGCCCAGACTACAGCAGCTCCAAGGTTTGCAGTTGGAACAGCCGGAGCTCAGGGCTCTAAACTGCGCTGTCCACACACTTGCACAGGGCCTCTTCCCACCTGGAAATCCAGCCCGGGCCTCAGTGTAGCCAGATCCACTCTGGGGCCTTGGAAGCAGACTTGAGGTTGCTGTCCTTACTGAATGCTCTAGACATTTTATCAATCTGGATGGAGGAGAGGTTACATTTGGTCATGGGCTCCTCTCCTTGTCAACACCTCTGCTAAGTGACTGTCCTCGCTGAGCCATCCTAAGAGTAACTGAAGTCAGGGTGTACCTTTTTTTCTGTTGAACTTCTGTACAAAGCAGTTCTCTGCCCTGCACTGCTGAATCCTGGGCCTCGGAAAGCATTTCTCTTTATTGTGGTTTTAAGCAGAGTCATCCCTTCTGAGTCAACCATCTTTTTTTTTTTTTTAATTGGGGAGGGGGTTTAATTAGGTTTATTTATTTTAATAGAGGTACTAGAAATTGAACCCAGGACCTCATGCATGCTCAGTGTGCACTCTGCCACTGAGCTATACCCTCCCCCCCGAGCCAACTACCTTGATGAGCCATATTCTAAGGGTCTCTTTGGGTGGCAGGAGGAAGCTGGGGGAAGAGTGAAGATCCCCCTCTGTGGATGAACCCACAGTCTTCACCTCCGTAACTGCCCCTCACCCACGTGGTGGAGGGAAAACACCACCGTGGGAGACACACTGGGAACTCGACCCGAGCATCCCTGGGATGCAGGGTACAGAGCCTGGTTTGGGTGGCTGGGTTCCAGGTGCAGGCCCACCCGACTAGCGGGGCTTCCCAGCTTGTCCCACAACAGGGGTGTCAACTCTTGAGTCTTCTCCTGAGAGGGTGTATCTTGCCTTGTCATCCACTTTTGCATAATTTCCCTATCACATCCCACATCCCACATCCCGCTAATTTTTGAATCATGAACTCTGTGAACTAGCAGGGAAGCCCTTGGAGACTAACGCAGTTGATGATTTCCCCCTAAACCAGAAGCATTCAGGCCACCAGGAAAACAGAGCCAGTGTTGAAGGAGGAAGGCTGGGGAAGAAGGCCAGTCCCTGTCACTTCCCGGCTCAGGTAGTTCTGTGGCAGTTTCCTCACCGGTTTAGTGTGAATTTTCAGAGCAGACACACTCATTTCTAAAAGTGTAACCAAAAATACCTGGCAGTGATTTGTAAATTGTGAGCCCTTTTTATTATAATTCTTTGAGAAACATGTTCTAATAAACATAAATAGCTTTTGGATCGTGCAGCACTGTAGTTTTCCTGCCCTTCTTGGTTCTCTACCCTTCAGAATGTATACACTCAATTCTTAAGTAACTTAAAAACAGCCCATCATTCACTCTCTTTACCACTCTCTGTCTTCCTGGTAGATACACCTGTCTCTATGACTACATGGTAAGCTCCCTGATGGGACATAGGATCTTAAGTGATATTTATTGTCTGTAATGTTCAGCATAGGGCCTTGCACAATAGTAGGCATTTAATAAATTAGTTTAATTGAATTTTGAAATGAACACTTAAAACTGACTGCACTGTGGGCTGACACTGTAGAGAAGCTATTCCAAAGCCTTTTTCCATTTACAAAAACCACCCGAAACCCCCTTCTCTGGGAGTGGTCCACGGGGGCTCTGGAGGTCAGTGCGGGAGAAGCTGCCTTTCTCTCCAAAGTAGGACTCTGGCTGGGGCTTCCTTCATCTCCACATCAGAGGGGTGGACCATGAGCCCCTTTCCTGCTGATGGCACTAATGACCCCCACACTGTCCCTCCGTTCCTCAGGACTAGAGGCCTAGTAGTTCAGAAAATAATGGTGATGGTAGAAAGAAAGGTGACTGGATCCCAGCCAGCTGGCCCTCCCCACAGCACACCCCCAGCATGCACATAGCCAAGCAGAGGTGAGCATCTGGGGACGTAAGTCATCCGTAAGAAAGACGGTATCTTACCTGTCCGAGAAAGGGGCTCGGAAAGCAGGTGGGAAACAAATGAGAGAGAGATTTTATGTAGTGACCGATCACTCTGGGAGTGTCACCTCCTGCCTGGGCCACCAGCAATAACATACCAAGAGGATACAGCATGCAAGACAGGGGTCCTGCTGTGCGGAGTACAACAAACCTGGATGACCAGGCTCCCACACACTTTAAATAACTAAACCAAAACAGACTCGCATTTTAAAATCTCTACAAACAGGCACTGATGCAACCTCCCGTATTTCCCCTGGTATCCCGAGCCCCCTTTATACTAAGTACATCTGAAGTTCCCAGCTGGCAGTGGGAGGAATGGAATGGGCCAAGGCGGGGAGAAATGCTAAGTCTTCGGGATCCCGTGTGCATCACTCATTACCATGCTGTCTCATTTTCACAAGTAAATCATTAGATTTTAGACCAGAAAGGTGTGCATAGATTAACCAAATAGGAAAACCAGGTAGCAAAAGGTCTGCCTAGCACCACACAGGGAGCTGATGGCAAAGCAGGGGTCAAACTCCCTCAGGCTGACTCCCAGACCCATGATCATTCTCTGCACCACGACGGCCAATTGAAATCACCAGTACCCTGAAAGGTGCCGAGGCACAGGGCGTCAACTGACACCCCAACTCATTCTAACGTTCCAAACCAGGCTGTGAGGGAGGCACACAAGGAGATCACGTTCTCCACGCTGTCCTGTAAATGTTTAGGAACTAAGCACAAATACAGACAACTCTGGGCTCTCACATGCAGACGCTTACCCACATTTGCTTCACACGCTGCTCCTTACAGAGTGGGCCAGAGCTTTCCCACACAGCACAAACCTATCCACCTTTAGGTCTAAAGGCCTGAATGGATCCAGTTGTGAGGATCTAGAATGGGGCACCTTCAGCTCATCTTTCACCCTCACTCTTCATCCCTCTGGCGGGCTACGTTGTTACTTGACAAAAACGGAGCAAAGAGAAGAGGCAACCTTGCCACTCTGAATTCACAGTCTACCAGCAAATTGCTTATAATGAGCAAAATGGTGTTGAGCAAGCCACCCATGTGTGTTTTAGTCATTTGCTAAAAATAAACAGCACCAACCATTTAAAAGAGTATCTGGTCCCTAGTCTTAGGAAGTACATTGAAATATTTAGGCACAAAGGGACACTGTATTTGTCACTTACCTTCAAATACCTCAGGGGAAAAAATGTATACACATACACACAGAGGGAGGAGGGAGCTGATAAAGTAAATGGAGTGAAATGTTAATGGCAGGAAAACCTGGACACAGGATACATGGATGTTCTCTGTACTGTTATTTTTGCAACTTTTTGTAAGTTTGAAATTATTTCCAAAGAAAACGTAAAAAATATATTCCAAACTAAAAAACCAGAAACTAAAGCAGAGGTTAGGCAGATGAAAAACCAAGCAAGGAGGTCATTCCGAGAGGACAGAGGACCCCAGAGCTGAGGGTGGTGACAGAAACAGACAGAAAGTGACACTAAAGAACAGAGGGGCAAACAGATAACATCACAGTCACATCTCTACTATATCCTTCCTCCTCTCTGGGCACTCTCCATCAAGACAGGCCTCTGACGAATGACAAGTCAAAATGATCTTCAACATTTTTAATCTTGCAATAGACTCCATCCATCTTTGAAAGGGATAACCTCGCTGGTGAGTGGAACCACGGGGCCTTCTTGTGATGTCAACTGCACTTAGAATGTTTGTCGTCTGGACAACCCAACTGCTCTCTTGGGAGCAGGTGTGTGTGTGTGATCTCCATGCCCTACGGTAGTCAGAATATGGAGAACTTCTCACTCCTCAGCATTTCAGGACCTCGAATCTCTTCCTCTGTCCTGAGCACTTTTCCTGGTATCATATCCTCACGTGCCACCAGCTTGCCAGGTAAACTCTGGTGCCACCAGGGCCACAAAAATGTGGTTCTTTTCGAAGCTTTTAATTGAGTACTCTACCAGATCATGCTACAGGAGAACAATTTAGTGAGAAAGTCAAATTATACATGGGGAGAAAGTTATTTTTCAAAATGCTGCATTCATGGTGAGTCGTTCCTGCCATTTATTCATTTCTGGCAAGGGAAGGATGCAGGAAACACTTATTGTCAAGTTGTTTCCCCCTCTGAATCTGCATGAAGTCTCAAGGTGACACTCTGTCTATGTGAGGAGTGTGTCCTAGTTTTAGCCTTGTTTTGACAAGCTGGAGAACGTCTACACTAGAACATTAGTCCATCAGTAGGAAGCTAAGAGGAGGTGGGGTAACTGATGAGCATGAGTGCATCGTGGAATAAAGCTGAATGCCCTCAGGACTTGCTGTTCAAAGCATGGTCCATGGAGCTGCAGCATCAGCATCACTTAGGGCCCCACCCCAGACCTGCTGAACCAGAATGTGCATCTTTAATAAGAGCTCCAGGTGCTTCCTGCACACATTAAAGTTTGAGAAGCACTGCTCTGTGGAGTAGGTTCCCCTGAACATCCATGTGCCCATACATAGGACATTTTCACACATCTATTTCCCAAACTGAGCACAGCTACTGCTCCAGGATTTGAGGCAAGTCAGTTTTTTAATCCAAGTGTTAGCAGCCATCAGGCAGCTAGGGTCCGCCTGAACACTCTCTGGCTGTGGGTGAGAGATGATTCAATCAGAGAAACCAGCTTCACATCCTCAAAGGGCTCATGTAACATAGCTATGCGGCCCATGACCAGACTCCCTCTCCTGGGCCCTCGAGTGCTGGGGAGTGCCCATGGTCTGCAAGGCAGAGTGAAGACACAGACGCACAGAGCTGCAAGAGTGAAGAGATAGACGGGCCAGGCAGAAAGCTGTCACCTGGTCCACATCTTAAATTCTCCTTTGGAGAGGATCTTTTCTGGGTCTCAATGAAACCAGCCCATTTGGAATTCCCCAGGAGGTCATCCAGAATAGCTTTGTTTATCTGGGTGCAAGAGAGGTCACTGTCCTATGTCAGCTTTGCAATGTCTTAAAGTACTAAGGTTGAACCCCTAGGTATGTTTTGGGTAGAGGGGGCGAGGAGTAGGGGTCCCAAGAAGAGGACTCTCAACCTTGCTCAGCTCACCAGTGTTTCTTCTGTAACCCAGACATTGCAAAGACTGTGTTACCCACTGAGGCATCCAGCCCAGCTCAGGCCCTGCTACCCCGGTACCAAAGCAGCACTCTCCGGCACGGGGTGCACAACACAGTGCTCTCACCAGGTGCGGCCTCCTCTGACGTGAGTGGGCGCACCTGCGAGGCTGGGGCGGCAGGGGCTGCTCCTGTAGGGGAAGTGCGCCTGTGCGTGGGATCGCCACTTGCTGCCTTCCCCTCTGCAGCCTCCCGCCTGGTCCTTCTCTTAGCAGAGACCCGCGGGCTTATGGAGGCCTACTGCTCCTCTCCTGTTTCTCACGCTGGTGTGGAACGGCGGCTTCTGCCTGAATGGGCTGCTGCGGGCAGATAGTGAGGCCAGAAAAATGGCCGCAACCATTGGTGACAGAAAGAGGGACTCCAGGCGGCCAGAGGTCTGGTTGTCTGCTAAGCCGCCTGTGTCTACCCTGAGAGGAGGCAGAGGAAAGGTGTCCGCAGGGAGGGACGCACCTGACAAATGCCCAGGCTTAGAGATTAAAGGGGAATCTCTACCCAGAAATCAGACTGCCATTTGTCCCAGTAGTAAAGCAAACAGAAGGAAAGAATGCCTTAGGCTGCTGCCCCATCCCTCTGCCTGCTCTCAGAACTGCACTCAGGGTGGGACACAGGTAACCCCTGACTTCTCTGCTTCTCCTCGTGGCCTCAGCCACCCCAGCCTCACTGCTCTGCCTGGCCCGAGGCTCAGACCCAGCCCTTTCCTTTGCAGACTGCATGTTGGGGGACCCCCTGAACGGGGAGCAGCTGAGGCAGAACTGTATCATCTACCGGCCCTGGTTCTCCCCTTACAGCTACTTTGTCTGCAAGGACAAAAAGAGCCACCTGGAGGCCTACAGCTTCCCGGAGGTGCAGAGGGACGAGGGCAAGGGGGACAACTGCCTCCCCGAGGACGTGGCTGAGAGCATCTGCTCGTCATCTTCCTCCCCAGAGAACACCTGCTCCCAGGAGGCCACCGAGAAATTCAGGCACGGCCTGGACTCCACGGACTCCATCACATCCCAGGACATCCTGGCAGCCTCCAGGTGGTACCCTGCCCAGCAGACCGGCTACAAGTGCGTGGCCTGCTGCCGGATGTACCCGACGCTGCACTCCCTCAAGAGCCACATCAAGGGGGGCTTCAAGGAGGGCTTCAGCTGCAAGGTGTACTACCGCAAGCTCAAAGCCCTCTGGGGCAAGGAGCAGAAGGCCCGGCCGGGGGACAGGCTCTCCTCGGGCAGCTGCCGGGCTTTCAAGTAATCCTGCTGGCTGGTGGCAGCTGTCTTGTTAGTGGACCCTTCAGATAAATAAGGGACGATGCCTATTTATGTCTCTAGAGAGACGTCAATAAAGGTAGTGACAGCCTTCCGTCCAGTCTGAGGTCACCCTGCACCACCTATCCTTCCCAGTCCCTGGTACCCATCCCATTCCTCCTCCTGCTAATAGTGGCTTAGAAACACTAGGCCTGCCTCTCTCTCTCTCTGTCTCTCTGTTTCTGTGTTTTTTAAAGACAATACCTGAAGTTTGAGAATATCCCCTAAAATGGTGGTGTTCCAAGGGAGGTGCCCAAACCAGCCATGTCAGCATCCCCAGGGAATTTGTTAGAAATGAAATTCTCCCACGCCTCTCAGATCAACTGAATCAGAAACTCTGGGGGTGGGCCTGGCCATCTGTGTTCTAATCGCCCTCCAGGTGCAGCTCAAGTATGAGAACCTGGGCCTTCCTGCTGGTCCCTCTGCGACTGATCCTTGCCGCGCATCGGGGGAGAGCCCACAGTGAGGGAGAAGGGTTGAACGCCCTTTCCTATTGGCATGGGGAAGGCCCCATTGGCAGGATCTCTGCACAGTTTGAAATCTTCTGAGATGTTAGATCTTCTGAGGGCTGGAACGGAGAGGACAACATGCCCTGTGCATAAGGCAGAAAAGAGGCAAACGGGGCTGGGGCCCCTCCTCACCACGTATACCACCATCCTTCACTTGGAAGTGACACCTCTGGCTGAGGCAGAACACAATCATTTTTGACCCAGGGGACAGCTTTACATGACTCTGCTGAGTCGTGTCAAAAGGCCAGGTAAACATGTGAAGACGCTGCTTCCTATCACCAGGAGGTGTCCCAGCAGACAGTCCTGACTCTTACTCCATTTCTGAGCAAACCTCACAGCCAGCTCTGACCCAGAACATGGATGAGCGTCGGGGATGCAGCAAGGACATATGTTTTGCTCATTATGCGGTTTTAAAAAAAGCTTAATGCTTGATGGTCTCATTTACCTCTCATCTCCCTGATGACTCATGGGTCGCTTCACTGTGAGGGGGCATTTCCTTTCAGGGACCCCGACACCAACCCTCCTCTCGTTTCTGCCTCCCCACGGGCTGGCCAGTGGGTTGGGGCGGAGGATGTCCCCTTACCCTCCCAGTGGTCATACAGCAAGTCTTCCTGAAGCCTCACTTTTTGGTTTAGCAGAGGTGCTTCTACTTATTACTGTCCTGCTAAGTATCATTTGCCCATCAGGTCCCGGTCCCACGCTGTGAGACCACTCCCAGCCCCGCACCCGTCCCCTGTTCCTCACCCTCCTCCCACCCAGCCGGAGTCCCAGAGTCTCCCTGACAGGCAGGCTCCAGCTGGCCAGGAGCCAGGACACGCAGGGTCCTGCCCGCCCGCTCGGGGCAGGGTGGTCTACAGGCGGCCCTGACATTACTCCATTGCTCCCAGGGCCCTGTTCCCTGAGGGGGCAGATGAGCGGCTCTGGCAAGTCTTTAGTCCTCACTGACTCCTGTTTCCCTAAATGGAAAAGCCACCTGAGCCCTAGAAGGCTTCTCCTTATACATGCTGCTGTGCACGTGTGTCCCCTTGACACGGCTCCCGAGGAGGTACAGAAAGGGGGACACCAGTGGAGTCGAGGAGGCTGCTCATGGTCTCAACTCAGTCTGTGGGAGAACCGGGAGAGGAATCACTCCCCTGGCCTCACCCCCTCCTCCAGGGCATCCACACCACAGGCACAGAACACAGTTAATAAAAGAGGGGAAGCCAGCCAAAGGCCAAGGACTGAGTCCAAGGGCCACAGCACGTGCTAATCACGGCCTGGCAGGGGCTGAAACTGTTTTCTCCCTTAGGACAATGTACTTTCCACCTTTCACATTCCATGTAGCACCATTGTGACCCCAGTAGCTTTCTCAGTACAGGGTTCTGAGTAAAGTCTCAGCACAGCAGAAAATGTTCCCGGCACACAACTGCCCTGACCAGCACCGGCAAGGCCTCCCCCTCCCAGTTAACTGGGAGGTAAACTGTCCTGTGTGTGCCCCAGGCCACTGCCAGGCGCTCTGCTGGGTGCTTTTAAAATGCAATCTCAATTACTCTTCATTATACCTTTCTGGGGTGTACTGTATCCCCATTTTACAGATGATAAAATAAGGCCCAGTTCCACTCACTCAGCCAGAAAAGGGCAGAGGGCATGTGAACCTGGTTGATCTGACCCTCCAAACTTTCTTTCAGGCCTGGGCCCAACACGGTTTCAGGTTTAGTAAAACCTCTTCCTGCAAAATGGCTACACACTCTGGCTAAAGTACTCTGGTTTCCATGATGTTCCTGCAGCTTCTTATTTCTTTCTCTAACACCCCTCTTCGCCAGCACTCCTCCTCCCCTTCCACTCCCTGCAGGAAAGCCCACATCTCAGCGAGCCAGGGCTCCTCTGCTGAGCCGTGCTGCCACGACACCATGATCCTTCCAGGCAGGTGTGGGAAGAAGCCTGTTTCGTCTCTGGTATGGACATTCCTGGAATGGGCCCATTCAGAATCCCACCAGCTACGTGTTTCAGACACTGAGTCAAGGAGTCAGTGAAACTATAATCCTGATGGTCTTAATTATATCTGAAAATATCTCTGAGGTACTTCTTTAAGCACTCAAAATCTGCTGACATGGTCAATATATTTCAGTGATGTTTGGAGTCTGAAAAGACCTGGGTTTGGGAGAGTCTGAAAAAAAATGGGTATAGCCTGGTCCCCACTGACTTCTGAGGCTGGATAATCCTTTGATGTAGGGGCTGTTCTGTGCATCGTAGAGTATTAGCAACACCCCTGGCTTCCAACCACTACGTGCCAACAGCGTCCTTCTGAGTTGTGACAACCAAAGGCGTCTCCAGACATCGCCAAACTTCCATCCTTTGGGGGAGCAAAATCGCCCCCCAGGTAAGAACCATTGGTATAACCTCATCCTGGCAAGGCTGGTCTGGATAAACTGCCACTGAAGGCACCGGCTCCTCCCCTCCCTGAGGGAACATGTGAGTTCTTTCTAAACAGCACACACCCTTGGGAACCATGCATCACAGAGCTGATGCCATCGGGCTTGGGAAGTAGCGAGAAGTCAGGGGGAGAGAAGGAGCAGGTAGAATGGAAGAAGCAAGAAAAGACAATGGAAAAGCTTTTAGAAATAAGAAAGGTTTATTTAGCAAAAGCCACTAGACTAGTGACAACATCCAGGGAGTAAGTGCACTTACATGAACAGAATCTTTTCCCAGAGAGTTGATCCAACAGAGTTAATGCCACACAGTTTTAGGAAGTAGAGGGCTGGAGGGGAGGACAGGGGGTAGCAGTCAGGCAAGGAGAAAATAAAAGGAATATAACCCCTAAACAAGAGCAGTTAAGAGAAATGAGACTATGAAGAGGCTTTATAGACAGCATTGGTATAAGCAGAGATATAAGGAATATAATTTCCAATCCCAATATATAGTCCATTCTGTGCAGAGGAATTCTTTCCTGGCCCCACAACAGTGACAGCCTGGTGTGCCCAAGAGTCTGCTGGCACCTGGGAGAGGCTGGGGCAGGTACCATAAGGGAGGTGCCCCTGGTGTCCACTTGTCCTCCATATAGGACAGAGTAGTAGGATGAAAAAGAGGAGCGCAGGAGTTGAGTTAGCAGAGCAAGAGGCAAGGAGAGAGGACAGGGTGACATCGCTCGGAAATCAGGTCTGCAACGCTCCCTTTTCTGCCCAGTGGCTGGTGACCTTTCATGGTCCCTAGATCCGGCCTCTGTCTCCTCCATCTCCACACCCCCAAGTGTGTGCTGGTGTGGGTCACACTGAGGAGGATGCCGACACACATACCAGTGCTCCAGGAGGGCTTGAACTGGGGAAAGGAAGGGGGGACGAGGCAGGTGGAAACCACTGTGGAGCACCCTGAGGGCAAGGGTCTTGAGAGGGTCTCAAGTCAGCAGCACAGACAACCAGTCTCTCCAATTCTTCAACCCCTCCTCCATCTCCTTCCTTCTTTCCCTTTGCGTGCTTCTCAAGACCCTTTTAGAAACTATCTTCCCCACCCACTCTTCTCCCTGCCCCATCCAAGCCCTCTGCTACCACATTCCAAGTCACCTAATCCACTGGCCTCCGCCTCTGTCCTCAGCCCCTGCTTGTAGGCAGTGGGCCTGGAGAAGCCAGACCTTCCACTCTCCTGAACACTCAAAATTCTAATGGGCTAAGAGGTCCCACACTCAAGGAAGCCTGGGTTAGGTTTTTGTAAGTTAGCTGGGCTCAGCCAAACTGGAAACCTGATCTTTCTCCTTTGGTTTCGTGGTCCTTCCTTCCCTTGTGTATCCGGACCTACTTCTAATGATTAATTAGCAAGTGTAACAAAATAAACAGAACCACTCCTCTCCAATTAAATGCACATTAGGAAAACAACACAAATCTATTGCTGATTCAAACACTCTGGAGATCTCCATTGTCTTCTCTCTGGTCACTTCTCACAAGCCTATGCACACGTCTACACCTTCCCTACACATGTGTCTATACAAGCACATGTACACGCACACACGCACACACTCACACACATACACACACCCACCCATCCTATTCCACTGACAGCCTAATGCACCAAGGAAGGCTAACATAAAGCTGCATTTACTTCCTTTAATTTGGACTTTCTGGTCTAGAAGAAATCCAACTGTAGCTCTAAGAAAAGACCTGCACTTTCATTTCTAGGTTTTATAAAGCCACGTCAGGCTTGGAGAACTCCATTCTGGGGCAACCGCATCCTTATCAATTGATCCTCACACAATACTGCAGTCTGGATCTGCAGCTTGTTGTCCAAGATAAAGACTTATTTCCCCAAACACACAACACCAGCATGTCTCAGCTCTCTCTTCAGGCATCTTTAAAGCTGTTAACAGCCACTTCTGGCCTTGCTGGAGTCAGAGGACAAGAAAGCTTGCCCTCACTGCCCGTCAGCCCGTTGTACCGAGTGGTAACCTCTATTCAAGGCCCAGCTGGTAAAAAGAGAATTGCACGTGACACTGTTCACTGGTGTGCTCGAGGCAGGCACCCACAGAGGACGGGGCAACGGTGATATGGCTGTGGTCCCTGACTTAAGTGGCAGTGATTCTGAAGAGTGAACTTGAGCGGTCTCAGCTACCAGCCTGCATTCGTTTTTTTGTTTTTTTGTTTTTTTTGCAGTAAAAACTGACCACTACGGCCCAGTGGAGCGAACAGGTTGAGAGGTAAGGCTGGGGGCTCCAGGTCTCTGAGGCTTTCATAGAGGCAGGAGTGCTACAAAAGCTTCAGCTGGCACAGCCCCTGAGGCAGGACACAGGAGAAAGGGGGCAGCTTCCCAGCCTCCACGTGGATAAGCTGGGCTTGCAGGCAGGAGGTGGACAGGGCGTCCACACTGAGGAATCAGACCTAAGTGATCTGTGGCAGCAAAGGGGTTGTCCGTCCCCTGGGCTTTCTTTCACGGCAAGGGCCTTGAACAATATTAAACTCCTAGTCTCTGAGGCAACACCTGACGTCCAGCTAGAGAAAATGTTCAGATCCAACTCATCCGAAGGCTTACCCAGTGCGACACATCCCAATCCCATGTTCACACTAAAAGGACGCGCCTGTCCTTCATAGCCCAGAGCATCCAACCTCTACAATCTTGCAAGGGCCTGGAGGAGTTCCTCCCATGAAGGTCAGGGGAGAGTCAGGCAACTGGCAGCATCCTGACATCCAAACACAAAGTACCTGAGAAGGTACCGATGGCTTCCCTTCACAGTCGGGACCACAAACGTGCAGAGAGCGAGGGGGCTACCGGGGCATCACACGACAGAGCGGAGGGGCCGGCTGACGCAGCAGGCAGGCAGGGAGCAGGTCCTTCAGCAGCCTGGTGGTCCTCAAGGGGGACCCCCTCCCAAGGCCATGGGCTCTGAGAGGCCCTGCCCCCACCCTCAGGAGTCACAAGTAGGAGAGAGGAGCTGATTCACCTCTGGGAATCCAATTTCTTCCTCACTTGACCCTCCAAAGCAGAATCCTAATCCTGTTCTGAAACTGTCAGCTCCCGGGCCCCGGGGTATTCTCAGCAGTGCACATTAGCCGGCAGCCCCTATCCGGGCAGCAGCCAGACTCGGCCCCTCCACACCTCGGCCACTGCCTCGGACTCCTCGTCCCACGGCACCTACACGGCGATCTCATCATCCAGGCTGTCGCCCAGCTCCTGCCTCTGCAGGACGTTGAGCAGGCGGGGCAGCTCCTCCTGGGACCACGAGTCACGCTCCTCGCTCTCGTCCGTGTTGGACTCATACTCCGAGGCGATGCCCGACTCTCGGAACTTGATGAGCTCCAGGCTGCCGAGCAGCGGCTCGCCCTGAGCAGGGGGTGGGGTGTCCTCGGGCGGGAGAAAGCGGAAGCACTCCAGCTTCACCAAGCAGTCGCGCCTACCTAAGGGGCTGCCCGCTGGGTGGGCGAAGTCGGCCAAGCCCGCGCCCAGGGGCGGCGAGTGCAGGTCCTCCGGCTTCGGGGTCGTGGGGTCACAGAGCACAGGCAGGGCTCCAGAGCGGAAGGTGATCTCCAGCAAACTGTCCTGGGAGCCCACTGGAGAGGGAGACAAGAGGGTGAGGGCGACATTAGCAAGGTGGTTGGTTTAGAAGCCACCCTCTGAAGACCCCCGCCCCCAACCCGCAACGCTCCGGACAACTGAGCAGCACCTCACAGCGGTTCTGCATCTCTGCGGCCCTTCCGCCCACCCCACACAGCAGGGACGCACCAGGCTGGAGGGGAGGCCCTTGGGGAAGGTGGTAAAGGCAGGGCAACCATAGTCACATGATGAGCTGGGCAGGCCAGTGAAAGTCTTGAATGGGGTGTGTGGTAGAAACTGAAGAGCTATGTTAAAAGCATGCAGTAACGTTTAATGCAGCCTTTTAAAGCGTCATTAATTAGAATATAACAGAGCCTCAATAAAGAAAAATTAGTCTCCGGAGTGGCTTCCACAGTGATGAAGTACAGTGGATCCCAGTCCATACCTTTGAGCCACTTTAAAAATAGAGTTATCAGCCCTGCCCCAGATCAACCAATGCAGAAGCTCTGTGGATTGCATCTGGAAATATCCATTTTTTTTTGGAAAAGGATAGTTTGGGAGAACTACTGGTATGATAGGGAAAGCATTCATTTATACAATCAGACCTGGGTCTGAGTCTTGGCTGCACACCTTGCTAGTCCTGTAATGGTGGGCTAGCTAGTTAAGCTTTATTTCCTCATCTGTAAAGTGGGCACATCATCATCTACCACTATAAGGGTTAAATGAGTGATGAAATTCTACTAGTTCCTGGCAGCAGAGATGATCCAATGGGTATCTGTGGGTCCACAGCCAACCTACTCTTACAGCAGGCAGATAACCCACGGATGAGCTCAAGAAGAAGGCATGGAGGTGCGCTGCCTTCTGGTACTTCCCAGTGCAGCCTGGAGGCGGCTGGGTGTAGAGGCAGGCATCTCAGGCCAGGAGCCAGGCGACCTCTGCCGCTAACCAGCAGAGCTCTCTGCCCAGTTACTCCTCTGCCTTGTTCATTTAGTTGACAGGCTGCTACCAGCCTTTTCTATGCTACTGAGTTGTGACAGTGCAGATGGAGTAAACTACTAAGCAGGCCGATGTCTCCCGTGAGCTTGCAGAGAGCATGAGGCGCACGACAGGTGCTCAGGGCATCTGGGCTGGCAAAGGCCTCTGAGAAAGAAATAGGCAGCCTCTGGGTGTACAGAGCCCAGGCTCCCATCGAGGATAGGCTAGGTGAACTTGTGGTGGTGACTCCCGGGGACATTCAAGGTCAAGCCTGGGCATTGGCTGAGAAGGCAGCCAAGATCTTCTCTGGTCCCATCGTTCTGTAATTCCATGAAGCGTATGGACGGGATGAACAGAGCCGCTTTTGTTTTCTGCTGGAATATCAGGGCAGGTCAGGGGTCCAATAAAGCACCACCCAAAGCTTTAGGAAAGAGAATACGAGCTTCTAGAGCCTGCACAGAGGGAGATGAGATCGGGCAGGGCCCTCGCTTACTGGCGTTCTGTCCTGATAGCTTCAGCTCCAGCTCCTGCACCTGCTTGACCAGCAGCGAGATGTGCTGGAGCATGTCCTTGTTCTGCAGCAGGAGCTGGTGCACACGAGCCTGGGCCTCCAGCCGCGCCGCAGCCTCAGCAGCCAGCTGGTCCTTCAGCAAGTGAACCTGCAGGGGGAGGAGGATGGGGAGGCGGAGAAGGCGGCAAGAAGACAGGACAGAGAGAAGAGAGGGATGTGAATGCAAACGAGAGCCGCTGGTGGATGGCTGGGACCAGAGATGCCTTCCAGGTCCAATTCAAGATGAATAAGCCCTGTCCAGGCAAAATGGGCACCTCGGCTGGTAATTCACAGAAGCCCAAAACAGCCGGGTCACTGGATCTGTGCCCCGAGTGAGGGCTGTGATGCGTCACTCACGAACCACTCCAAGCCCCACACCAAGAGCAAAAGGTAAGAAAGGTAAGCTGCGCCCCAGACCCTGCCCCTGCTCCAGCCCTGTCAGAACCCCTTTGACAACTAACATATTAACCATGTTGAGGAAGGTACCTTTGTCTCATCTTTTAAGAAACAAAATGAAAAACTGATGTGCTGACTCACTAGCTAAGAAGAACGTCACAGTAAACCCGCATACAATCTTTCCTCACACCCAAACGTAATGAGAAACAGGAAGCCCTACATGGGCCCTTTCTAAGTTAGTGAGGTGGTTGGAGCCAAGCCTGTCTTTTCACGTCTGTGTGTGTCAGCTTCCTTCCCTGACCATCCATTCCCTCTTTATTTCCCTGGGAACCTAGGAGCCTGCTTCATACCTGGTCGAGGTCAAACGTCTGCTGGCTGACTCACAACAGGGCCTCAACCAGCAGCCCCGGCAGGGCTGGGTGAACAGCTCAGAGAGCCGCCGTCTGTGGGAGGAGGGGGACCCAAGGAGAGCAGCTGGCAACGGCACACCCCGCGTGCTCAGTGGAGGGAGGTGTGGGGTGACCCTATCAGGACCCTGGCTTAAAGAAACTGAGTCACAAGGCAATGACAATATTCACACGAATGTGATCTTTGTGCTAAGATGTGGATAACGGGGTCTCTATGGAAGGTTTCTGCAGGTCCCTGAATAGGGGGAGCTGACAAATTTGGTGGCCTGGACTGAGGCAGCCTGCAGGAAAGAGGGTTTTCTGGAACCAAAACCATGAGGCGGAGTCAGGATGAGGGGGCGGAACAGGTGAAACCAGGGGTGGAGGAGAGAGAAGGAAGGAGTCCTAAGAGCTGACTCTCTGGCTCAGCCAACAGGTGCTCCGGGTTTCTGAAGAGCAGGCTGCTCCAGAGATTCCGTCAGTTCCATCAGGGTTTGTAAAAGATCATCTCCGCCCCACAGCCTGGCCGAGCCTGACCGAGGGCCCTGCCAGCCCAGCGCCCGCCCCTCCTGGATGCAGCAGCCACTTAGCCCGGCCCAGTCCTCAGGACCTGATCTTGTAGTTGGCTCTGCTTCTAAGTGGAGCCACTAATGAGATTAACTGCCACTTTCCATTAGTGGCTCCCAAGGTTGGGCCTATCTTTCTCCCAGGGGGAGGACGCCTAAAGCACCTAAAGTAAACCTGTCCTCCAAGAGGAGCTGCTAAAGACAGAACTGACATCAGCTTCATTTCCTGCCGTGTATAAACGAAGCAAAGGTCTCGAGAGGGCTGAGAACTGGGAAAGGAGTGGCAATGAGATTTTAATCTGGATATCAGATGGTGGGTGGCTATTAAGCCTCCATCTTCCTTGGAAACTGAGGCATGGAGACAGTTCACCTGAGAATTCCCCAAATCCTGTTGGTTCTGAGAAACAGAACAATTGCTGGGAGAACCCCCCAAGAAGTGCCCCCTTAACCTTCCATCTACAAGTAATGTAACTTATTCCAACTAAGAGTATCACTGAAAAGAATGTACTGAGCAGACAGAATTGTTAATTATCCATTTTCTAGTTTCTTTGGAACAAAACAGAAATATTAGGCAGAAATATGGAACAAAACTTTCAATGCATGTAAATAGAGAAGATGGAGAACTCTGCATACTGCTAACTGGCATCTCTGGAGGACTCCCTGCACACACATGTTATAGACTCAGGTGCCTGAATCCCACATCTGAACATTCCAACAGAAGAGGCCATTTGAGAGCACTGGACCGGGATGCTTGAGTCTGTTGGTTACTCTCTATAACTGGGTAATTCACTTCTACCTGGACTTCACTTTCTCCATCTTTCAACTAAGAAGGTTGGCTAGAGGCTTAGACAGTCTATGATTCCAAGTCCAGGTGAATGTAGTAGTCGGTACTGGGGGCCATTCATTACAGGTTCACTGAAGAACATCCCTAGATTTCCATTGGGAAGTCAGAGAATTAGGACTGGGGACAAAAGAGGAGTTCCCTTCTACAGAAGCCAGGGGAAAAAAGGTTGGAAGTTTGTTTTGCAGGTAACCCTTCCAGTGGCGGAGGTAACCTCAATACATAAAAGACGACCTCGAATTAAATGTCTCCATCACGAATCCACTGGTCCTCAGTACTACAAGAAAACGCTGTGCTTGCACGCTCCTTGTACTAGGTTAAGTAAGAATTCTAGCTTTGCAAATGCAGAGTTATAACACTTAGGTGTTTTCAAACCCTGGGAACATGAGAGCACATGCCGTTGCCGCTGCCCCAAACCAGCTCTAATGAGCCCTTCTGCTTCTGCAGCCATCAAAAGTGGCAGCAGGCTGAAGGCTCAGACCTCTCGCTGCAGCCGTCTGCACCACAGGGGAACGCAAACCAGGCCAAGTGGGGACAAAATGGCCTCACTTCCTTTACATTTGAGGAAATTTTATAGTCCCTGCATTTTGCATATGTATGTCTGGCCTTGAAGCACCTAAATGAGGCGGCATTATTTTCAGCCTTGGCTTGGGCAGTTGGCTACAGCTGTGCACACACTTCCGTGTACCACAGGGGCAGATACCACCACCTCCTCCCTACCAGATGGGATTTATTTGTATTCATCACACTCTTCTTTTAAAGCATCAAACACCTTTTGCAAAGGCAGGCCATATTAATTTCTGAAAAGGCAGGAGTTAGCTTTGCCTTTCCAGAGCTATGGGGTCTTTGGCAATCACTATTCCGGTCACAGACAAAGTCACCCTCCAGCTCTGTGCCACTTCCCGAAACTCGGATACCCACCCTCAACCCACCCAGCAACACCAGACCACTGCCCACTCGCTCTCCAGCCTACTTGCCTGGACTCCAGCTCCTCCGTAAGAAGTGGGGGCAGGGCCAGGCTGAAGTTAGGGAGCAGCAGGCACATGGAAATGGCAGTGGAGAGAACCAGAGCAATTCGCCCCCCCACACACACACACACCGGACATACAAGCAGAGGCGGGCGGCGCTGTCTCACATGCATAAGGCAGGGACTTGGGCAGTGCACCCAGGGCGCTGGGGACTGGGAGAGGCCACGAGGATGGATGCTAAATCTAGGGCCTGGGGGTGGGGTGCGGAGGGGTGCGCTGTTCCTCTGACTATAACTAGGGCACACACAATTGCAAAGCAAAGTAACTAAGCACTTGTTTCAGAACAAGTGCAAGTGGCAACAGGTAGAGGAGTCTTTAAATAGCAAATACTGAGCTGCACTAACAATTTCCCCAAGAGTTGGGCCAGGAATTGGCAAAGTGAAGGAATCTGGCCTCCTTAACTGTTGCCAGTCAGCCACAGTGCCCGGATCAGTTCTGGAGCTATATGGGCCCAGCCCGTGGCCATGCGGGTGCCAGCTACAATCTCAGCTTTGGTTCAAGGCTTGGCTATATTCTCATTTGCACCCTTGAACTTCTGGTCCATCCAAAAGCAGGAAGCTAGTGCAGCCAGGCAAGCCTCATGCTGGGTGGGGAAAGTGCTCTGAGGGGCTTGGGGTTCACTATTTATACACTGAGGTCTAACCTAGAATCAGCTGAGCAGTACCTTTGCCCATGTACCTGTAGGGCCAGGGCAGACCCTTTCTAGACCAGCTCTGAACCAGTTTAGGGGGAGGCTGGGAGAGGTCTTGAGGTCTTAGACCAAATCAGAACACCATGAAGGAGATCTAAGCCTGGTCCCGATGACAACAGTAGAACCAGACTGGCTTGTGAGAATAAATGGGGGAGGGAGGCATAAATCATGCAACAAAGGACCCCAAGAGTGCACCTGTTTCCCAGAAGCTCTGTCTTTATCCTTAGCTCTTCCCAGGAGCCACATTAGGAGGATTTAGATGTGCCCAGAGAAAAGGAAAATGTGTTCCCACCTGAAGTGCTGAGGTCACAGTATTACCCACTGGAATTCTGGGGACTGCTGGTGGTTTAACAAAGAAAGACAGACATTTTGCAGTTTGGTGGCAATAGAATCGGACAGAATTAAGTAAAAACTGACCTCATGCTAGACACTGAAATCAATCCCACTGTGCAGAGAAACCAAGTATGCCGGATTTGATGTCTTTTAAATGCATGAAAGATGCCAAGAAGACCTGTCCACTGATCCACCTACATACCCTTTATAACTGTTTATACCCACAGATATGGGTACGAATAAGAAGCCTTTGGATCAATTGCTATAAAGAGAGTGGGAGAGGAAGGTGCAGAGAAAGTCGTAGCTGACGGCTGGTGTAGGACTGAATCAGTCTGGACAATAGATGAGGTGAGAGGTACAGCAATACCTCTGCTGCGTTCCTGGGCAGCAAAGCAAGATGCAAACTGAAGGGACTACCTATGCAGAGAGGGATAGAGAAGTCGGCTGGAGAAGCTGTCTGATGATCTCAAGGTCCTGTCTGACTTGAAGATTTCAGAAGTCTACGACCCTACCCAGGGTCATCTCATTAATGTGGGATATTGATGCACTCTGGTGGCCTTGCAATCATGTCACTGCCCGAACTGAGACTCAGCCAGGGGACCCCATCTATAATCAACAGATTCCAAATGCATGAGAGGCTGAGGGGGCCAGCCTGTGGAAGTGGCTGGAACAGAGAGAGGTTCATGAATGACCTACAAGCACCACATTCTTCCCCTCCCTTAGCCTCACTGTCTTCTAGGAGAGAAGCAATTAAAATAGGGCCAGGGCAGTCATCTTCCAGTGAGACAGATGCTTGATTCTGGACCAGAGAACCACCCTCAGGCTTCATTCTGGCGATGGGAGACCTGTTATCTCTCACAGGCCTTGTGACTTTGCAGACAGAGTGTGGGGCCTTCGACTGCCACAACACTAATCTCCTTGTACAGATTACACATTTGCAAATAGTTTCTTTTGTTATTTAGCAGTGACTTCAAATTCAAATGCCTCTCTGATAATATTCATCATGAATATGCATCAAGCCCGTTCTTAGATAAATAATAATTTCTTGGCAATTGATATGCTGAAAGAGAAAAGTATCACCATTGGAGAATGGATTTGTATTCAATGGGAAACTTTTGGAAATGCTGTGAGTTCCGACTGGCCCTGTGCTGGAGTCCTCAGGCTTTGTGCTGGCGTCAGCCCTCACACCCCGGAGGTGGGGATTCTCGGAACTGCCGCGCCATTATTAACTAGAGGAGATGAATTCTGTCATTTGACAAAAGACAATGATTTTTTTCCCCCAAATATAAGAAGAAGCCATTGATGAGATTCTTCCTATTTGTTGCTGTTTTGGGAACACATGCGAATCCTCCCAGGATCAGTACACATCCTTTTGGTTCCGGATCAGGATTTTTAAAAAGGTTCAAATCACTTGGGAGCAGGGCCCCACTGACTCTACTCTCTTGAAACCCAGCTGCAAAAGGTGCCCATCAGGCTGGGACTCAGGCCCAGGTCAGTGCGAGACTGTTGTAAGAAGGTCTTTTTAAGACCCAAGTTGTTGCATCATTTTGATTAGGCTGCAGGGTGCTTCCTCAAGGGGTATGTGGGGGAAAAGAAAGCTCTGTCTGGGTGATTCACTTGACCGAGGGTCATGAGAAGAGTGAGCAGAAGAAATGACAAGGATCAATAACTGCTCCCTGGGGAAGTCTTCCCTGTTCTCACTACAGAAAGCAGAAAGCCGCAGAGGGCAGCCTGGCTAAGCAGATGTAGAATGCCTAAGCACAGAGCCGCCTTCCCAGAGCTCTCACCAGCTCTCCCAAACCCTTGGCCCCACTCTCTTCACTGTCTTCCTCTGCCCACCCCAGGTCCTGATCCTGTCTGACTCTCACCTCAGGACTCAGCCTTTACTGGTACAAACGATCGAGTCTTCGCCATTCCCTGACTGCCCATGAGAAGACGAAGCTCAGACTCACGAGTTCCAAGGAAGATGTGGACCACAGTGCCCTCCACGGGAGCAAGCAGAAGAAATCCCTGCTAAAAGCAGCAGGGAAGTCGGCTCCCCCCTCCTTTATAAAGCAGCAGCAGCCCCACAAGTCTTCAGGGGTCAAACAGCACTTGGCTTCTGAAACCTAAGCCAATTCCCATTATGGCTCAAATACTACATCGAAGTTCCTGTAAGTTAAATCTCATTATGATGAACTCCAAGGACAATATGGTTATCAGATCCTGCCTGGAATGAGTGGATGACTAACGGAGGCATGGACACCTGTATGGACAAGGTGGGTGGGATTCCAGGATGGTAGCGGCCACAAGAGTGTTTGGCACAAATTCATACTTTAAGCTCTTTTAAAAGTGGTATTACGGAGTCACACCTGTTCTGACTCCAAAGGCATCCCTGCCTACCCCAAACTCCAGGAGAAGAAGGCAGGAAAGGAAGGGTGGAATTATATGCATCTTGTTCCTTCGTAAGTTCAAGTCATTATCCAACAACATCCAGCCAAGCCAGCCAAGCCCAATTCAGAGCGGGGGATACACGAGAAACCAAAACATTTCTTCCCATTTCAACTGCATCCCCCATCTCTCCCATCCCCGCCTCCTCCGTTCCCCAACAAGCAACGATCCAACAGCATGAGCCATCCCCTCCAGCTCCCTAGGTTTTAAACCTGCCCTGTGTCCCTCGCTAGGGAAGGCGCTTCAAGCCCATGAGAGTGGAGCCTGCGAAGTAGGGAGGAGGCTGAGGAGAACCTGGGCCACAGCCACTTGTGTCTGCTGCTGCTGCTGCTGGAGGAGCTGCTGGAGGAGCTGCATCTGGTGGTGGGTGGACAGTGGTGTCCCCGTGCCCAAGCCCGGGGGCTTCGAGGAAGAAGAGGGCAGGAGCATCCTGGGTGAGGCTGTGAGCATGGGCTCCTGGGGGTGGGGTGCAACCTGGAGGAGAAGAGAAGACAGGACATGACCCTGGGCAGGCGCCATCTTTAGGGGCCTCACTGTAATACACAGAGCATGTACGAGGATGGGGTGAAATGGGCCACTTATAACCAAGAGCTGGAAATGCTGTGTCTTCAGTAGAACCATGGACGGAACCCGTGGAGGAGATGGTATGGCTACCTGGGTTGGGACAAGAGTCAGAAAACCCTATTTGGACACCTTAGTAACTGATGGGATGTGATGGAGACAAGGCAGCTGATACTGTCCCATCTCTTGCCCATAGCTTCCAACTAGACCATGTTGTTGAGTTACCCGAGGTTCTGGACTTAGAGGGATCTAGTTCTCTGAAAGATTTCGACCTGCCACCCCACTATGAGAACAGGAAGGAGGCGGCTTCCACCTTTACTTTACTGGATCCTTAGGGCTTCCTCCTCCAGGGTCTGCAGGGTTCTCCTGAGTTGGCCCCTGGAGGAAGAGGCCTGTGAGGGAGGGGCGCCAGCCCAGCACCTCCTGCTCCCACAGCGAGCGCCACCAGGGAAGAAAGTCTGCACACTAAAGCGGACAGTGCTCTGCAGAGCTCTCTCTGACAGGGGAAAGCAGCGTCCGTTCCCTTCCTGCCCGTCTCCCTCCTGGTGGTTGGACACTTTCACTCAGATAGCTTCTGTGATCCAGAGAAGTCTGGTTCACAGGGAGAGATTTTATTTCTTGCAATTCTACTGCTGGTCTCTCTTCAGATATGCAAGAGGAAGGCACCCACTGGCAGAGGGCTTTTGTACAAACTGGGGGCCGAAGAAAATACCAGGCGGACAGTCTGGAACTGTACTGCCCTTCAAACTGGACAGGCTTCTCCTCCTACTGAACTAGCCTGACGACCTCCATCCGAGAAAAGGCAGTGCATGATGGCGAAAGATGGAACTGGCTGGGAATCCAAGAGAAGGGCAATTTGTCAGGATTTTCCTTCTGTGTGTGGGGAGAGGGGTGGAGTAGGGGTGTTGTTTGTTTGTTTTGTCTTCTGGCTGGAATTTGGTCTCAGGTTCTTAGTTTCTTAACCTGGATCATATCAGGAACTCCTTGGGGTGTCCATCTTCTCACTCGTAAGATGTGAGGTTGGAGGTGATGATGCCTGAGGTGGTCCTGCAGTTTCTAACCTCCAATGGGCCAATTCCCAGTCTCCCCAGTGCTGTTACACAGGAGCAGCAAAGGCACACAACTGCCAGCTGCCGGCAGAGGAAGCCCACGCACTCTGGCCCGTCAGCTAAGCCCCAGGGGATCACGTGGTGTTGTGCAAGGATTAGCCTGGTACAGGTGCTGTGTAGGGATGAGGTGCCATCGAGGGTGCGGCTGCCAGTGGGAAGAAGGGGACCAGTACCGAGGAGACCTTGGAGAGGGGCGCACATCAGGAGTGAGCTCTGTGGCATCCTGACCCGCAGGAGCATCCAGTGTCCACACCCCGGGGCTGAACGTCTACAAGTCAGTCCCCTCTGAGAGGAAGTAAACCAAGCTCTGGAACCACCACTGTGCTGGGGAGTACCTCACTCTAAAGCTGACCCCACAGGGGCTAAGAGGTGGCTGATGGCGGCTGAGGCTGTGACACAGGCCACTCTGGGAGGTGACACGCGTGCAGACATGCAGATCACCTGGATGGGCCACTTCCGCTTACCTTGGAGTCTGTGTGGGAGCCTCCTTCCTTCCCTACAGCATCCAGGTCGGTCACACCTCGGCTGAACTCCAGGACGTCATTCCCTGGGAGCGGGGCCTCAACCGCGTCGATGTCCGTCTCCTCTGCGGCGGCCGTGGCAGCCCTCTCGGCCCCGGTGAGCTGGCGGCCTGCGGGACAACAGAGAAGGCAGGGCAGGGGGCGGCCACACAGCGACAGCGTCCTCCCTTCCCTACACTTCCGTTTTCAGTTGCGTCGTGCCCAGGGACGCCACTGGCCTCACAGCACTTTCGCATACCTTCCCACTCACGTCCACTAAATTTCTAATCCAATAAGATGTTCTCATTTTAATATCTTTGTAAAGTCCTGACGCAAAGACAAACATTTCCTCGAGCCTGGAGGTGACTGCTCTGCCAGGTTGGCATGATGCTTGTGTTGACAGGGTGTGGGGACCCTGGAAGACAGGGATGACAGTCATCTCAACCTCATCCAAGCTCAGGCGTGGAAACGGCCCAGGGAAAGTACCCTGAACTGGGCGTCCAGAGAGGTTGCGGTTTCCCCCTCCACGCTCTTAACAGACTGTCGGATAAGGGGCGAATCATCTCACCTCTGGGCTTCAGTTCCTGCAACTGTACGTTACAGGCCGAGTTAGATGGATGGGGGGTTGTAGGCATAAAAAATAAGAACAAGGAGATTTGAGGCACCATCCCACCCAGTATCAGTGTCCCACCGTCAGAGCCTCACTCTGACCATCCCCCCAAGAGCAGAAGCTAGGGAAGGGGCCTGCAGAAGGCGGCACTGCTGGAGGAGAGACAGGTGGCTGGTTTTTCATGCCCTGTCTAGTCTATTTCCCACTGAAGACAGTGACCAATTCCCTGATCACATGCTCAACACATGTATGAAAGTCCTACTATTTCTTATTTTTTTCATTCCCCATTCCTCTCTTTTTCTTGGTCTCCATAAAAACACCTGGTAAGTTCCTGGCATTTCCTGGGAAATATTTTTTTCTCTACATTTGGGATTAGGTTCATCACTACTGTCTTCAAATAAAATTTCTTAAAAGCTTTCAGAGACCAAGCACCAATAGTAAAACAGCACAGGCTAATGAGGTAAGTAGGAATTATGAAGAGCCGATTCCCTAATTCTCAAGCTAACCCAGGGAGCCCGGCCTTGGCCATCGGAGGGCTTGCCTTGGAGAACAAACAGTTCTAACAAGTCTCCCCATGCAAACCCACATGAGTCATCTGGGGAGGCAAGCCTGGGATTTAGAGAGCAAACAGTGTGTTTGGTTTCCTCCTGGCTGCTCTAGGAGCTGGGAGATGGACTGTCGAGGGTAGCAATGGTGTGTAACAGCAAGGATGGTCCTGGTCCATGGCCTGGGAGACCAGTAACCCAGCTCCTTTGTAAAGCAGCAGGCAGGAGCATAAAGAGCGGGCTGTTTTCTGTCATCTCCTGCACCTAGAAATGAGCTTCTTGACCATCAGGAGGTTTACCCTGTGAGAGGGAGGGCTGATGGATTCCCAGTAGGCGGATGGTGCTGGGAACTGAGCACCTGGTTCTCCTTGCCCGTGGAGGAGTGGACAGGGCGACACGGAACTGTGTTTGAGCAGGAGAGATTCCCATTGGTCACCAGGAGGGGCACCCTGCGTCCATCTGTCAGTGCACTTAATATCAGGTGTGCCCTTCTGGTCTTAAGGCCAAGTGTGTGTCTCGTTCATGTTTCTCAAGGATCTGGCACAGAGAACGTGTTCAGGAAATACTATTAAAAGAAATAGTGTCACAACAGGGTGGCAAAACAGGGAAGCGAGCTACAGGAGGAGGCTGCCCCTCATCCCTGGAGATCCTAATAGCAAGAACTAAGCAGTCCCTCCCCCCCACCCCCCAACACAGAGCACCTGGAGATGTCCAGGCCAGAAGCCCAGAAGGGATCAGGAAACCTCTCAGGTTCTAGCTCTGCTTCTCAGAAGTCATTAAAAACTAAACTTGCCGGCCATTCTCTCTGTAGCGGTGGAGTTCCCAAACCAAGGCTGAAGTAAGTGAATCGCCAGTCACGGGACTCTTTCTGAGAGACTCCCTGCTACTCAGCGAGTTCTTGGATGATTACATTTGGAGTCGTGTCGATTTAATACGGCTAATGGGTAGAGATCAGTATAAGCACATGTATTTTATTGCACTTCACAGATATTGCAGTTTTACAAATTGAATGTCTGGGGCAAACCTGCACCAAGCTAATTTGCTGGCACCATTTTTCCAACAGTATTTGCTCAGTCTGTGTCTCTGTGCCATGTTTTGGCAATTTTCACAATATTTAAAGTTTTTCATTAGTTGTTATTAGTTGCTATTCATTATTTGTTATGGTGATCTGTAATCAGTGATCTTTGATGTTACTACTGTAATTGTTTTTGGGCAACATAAACTGCACCCATATAAAACGGCAACCTTAATGTATGTTGCATGTATTCTGACCGTTCCACTTGTCGGCCATCTCTGTCCCTTCCTCAGACCTCCTTTTTCCTAAGACACAACAATATTATAATTAGGCCAATTAATAAACCTGCAATGGCTCCTAAGTATTCAAGTGAAAGGAGGGGTCGCACATCTCTCACTTTAAATCAAAAGCTAGAAATGATTGAGCCGAGATAAGCCAAAAGCTAGTTAGCTAAGTTGTGAACACAAAGGAAAAGTTCTTGAAGGAGATTCAAAGTACTACTCCAGTGAACACAAGGATGATAAGAAACAGCCTAGTGCTGACATGGAGAAAGCTTCTGAGGTCTGGGTAGAAGGTCAAACCAGCCACAACATTCCCTGAAGCCAAAGCCCGAATCCAGAGGGAGGCCCTAACTCTCTTAAATTCTATGAAGGCTGAGAGGAGTTAGGTTTAAGAAAAGAAGGCCGTTTCTATAGCAAAAAAGTACCAGGTAAAGCAGCGGGTGCTGATGTAGGAACTGTAGCAAGTTATCCAGATGATCTAGCGAATATCGTTCATGAAGGTGAACAGCAGACTTCCCATGTGCATGAAACAGCCTTATATTGGAAAGATGCTGCCATTCAGGACCTTCATAGCTAGAGAGGAAAAGTCGATACCTGGCTTCAAAGCTTCAAACGACAGGCTGACTCTCATTAGGGGCTAATGCAGCTGGTGACTTGAAGTTGAAGTCAATGCTCATTTACCATTCTGAAAATGGTAGGGTCCTCAAGAATTATGCTAAATCTACTCTACTTGTGAAGTGACAACAAAGGATTTAGAATATTATGTAAACTTAGTTGATAAAGCAGCAGCAGGGTTTGAAAGGAATGACTCCAATTATGAAAGAAGATCTATTGTGGTTGTAAAATGCCATAAAACAGCATTGCACGTTACAGAGAATCGTTCCTGAAAAGAAAGTCAATCAATGTGGCAAACGTCATTGCTGACTTATTTTAAGAATTTGCCACAGTCAACCCAACCTTTAGTAACCACCACCCTGATCAGTCAGCGGCCATGAACAGAGGTAAGACTCTCCACCAGCAAAAAGACTACAGTTTGCTCAGATGATAGCATTTTTTAGCAATGAAGTATTTTTAATTGAGGTATGCACAGTTATTTTTGGTATAACACTATTGCACATTTAATGGCCTACAGTATAGTAGTCTATTATATTGTAGTCTGAACGTAATTTTTATCTGCATTGGGAAACCAAGAAGTTCGTGCCACTGGCTTTATTGCAATACTTTATTGCTGTGGTCTGAAACCAAACCCGCAGTATCTCCTAGGTATGCCTCTACAGTGAAACAGCTCTGTGAGAAGCGGAAGGGTAAAGCTGAGGTAGACAGACAGAGCCAGCTAGATGGAGGGATATTATTGTCGTATGTGTCTGCTAGCACACCAGGTAAGACAAAACCTGGAGGAGGGATCCACAGCAAATGGTCTTCTTCAGGTCCTATCAGACAAGGGAGAAGATCTGGTATTTGAACTCTGTGACATCAACAAGCCCAAGGAACAAGAAACGGTATGAGACTCTTCTGGAAAACTGGGGGACTTATGGAATTGGGCACGGTGGATTCCAAATTATAACAGGGAGAGGCAGGACTAAGCTTGAGGGTAGGGACAGCACTGTTTCTAAACTGTTGATTTAAACTGTTTATACCCGATACATTGGACAGTAACTAGACATGAGCTGATCTCATTCATTTACTTAACAAGCACCTTGTATATGAAAGAAATATTCTGGGCATAAAGATGAATAAGCAGACTCCATGCTTTCGATGCTTCCCCAGCCCGAGAGAGGAGACAGACATAAACCACAGATGCAGCATGAAGCTGTGTCATCTATAAGGGAGGGATCCAGAGTGCGGGACAACAGAAGAGGAGCATCTAGGTCAGGCGGAGGTTAGAGGGCAGAACAACACCTGAGGAAGGAGTGCCAGCTCAGGCAGGTGAAGAAGCAGGCAGAGAGCCCATAGAAGGCATTCTAGGCAGAGCAAGGCAGAGGCAATGACACTGAGGCATGGGAACCCACAGCATAGTGGGGGCACTGCAAATGACTCTGTAGGGAGGGGCCTGACCAGAAAGAGTTGAGATTTTATCTTGAAGGACAGAAAACAGGTGAGTAATACTAAAAGATTTTCATTCTCTCAAATTTCACCTTAGAGATGATGTGGAGAATAGATCCATGCTGGACAAGACAGCAATACTCTAGGTTGAAAACACGAGGGCTTAAGCTCAGGAGATGGCAGTAACAGAGCACAGGGGGCAAATCTGAAATATCTTCAGGGAGCAGAAATCGTAGGACTTGGTGACCAATTGTCCATTGAGGGTGAGAGGGAGGGAGAGAGAAGAATACATTTAGGATGAGTTTTAAAATTCTGACTTGGGTAACTGAGTAGAGACTGGCATCCTTCAGAGAAAATTCAAGAAAAGCAGGATTGTGGATACAAGTATGAAATTGCAGAGTCTGTAAGAGCCAACTGGAGATTATCCAGTATCCATAAGTGGAGGGTTCAGGAAAAAGGTCTAGCCTGGAGAGAAACATTAATTAAAATCACGAGAAGCCAAAAAGGGCACCAGGTCCCAAACCCAGGAGAAGCCCCTATACCTAAGGGGTAGGCAAAAAGAGGAGCCTACCAAGGATGCTGGAAAGCAGCTAGCACAGACAGAAGGAGAGAGTGGGGGAGGGGTGCCCCAGAAGCTCGGGAAGGGAGGTGCTTCATTCCCAGTGGTGCACACCGCAGAGAAAGGCTGGTTCAATTCGCTGACTAGGCGGCCCTTCATTGGCCTTGACTGGCTGTTTCAGGAAGGACTGGAAGGCAGCAGACACCAAATCACTGGAAGCAGAAGGGCTAATGGCAGGGGTGTGGTAAAACGAAGGCAATGAGTATAGATGTGTCTTACAAGAAGCTTGACTATGAAGAAAAGGAAAGCAATAAGGTTAGAGGGAGATGCGGGGACAAGGAAGGGTTTTTTTTGTTTTTATTTTTTTTTAAGATGGGAAAGACTTTACCTTATCTATCAGCAGTGAGGAAAAAGGTCAGCACAGTAGAAAGTTTAGGTAATGAATCAGGAGAGTGAGACAGCTGATGGCTCAGGGTTCAGGAACTGGCAAGGTGAGAGGGAAGGCAGATGCAGATGAAAGGGTTAATCTTGGACAGAAGGACATCATCCACCAAGACAGAAGGTAGGGACATGGGGAAAGCAGAAGGACTGCTGAACAGTGAAGTACCCTGGGGCCAAGTCTGGGGACCAAAGATGGGTAACGGACCACTGTCACAGGGCTAAAATGGATAGGTATCACTAGATTAATGCAGAACTTTTTACATGTCAATTATACCTCAAAAACAAAATGGTTGGGGAAAAAAAGAACAAAGGTTATCAGCTCAGTCCAAAAGTGCTTGAAATGACCAAATTTTGCCTCATAATTGCAATAGTAACAGCTTAAACTTCAATAATACTATGTTCCAGGCACTAGTTTAAGGGATTTACATGTATTAACTCATTTATCTTCATAACCATCCTAAGAGGTAGGCATAATCATTATCCCCATTTGACAGATGAAGAAACTGAGGCACACAGCTAGGCAGGCTGGAGCTGGGGCTCAAAGGCTTAGTGCTTTTAACCAGGGCACCACCTTGCCTCCCAACAGTCTCACTGCTTCCACCTGTAGTCCCAGCTACCCTGCTCTATCCTCTTCATTGCACTGACATTCTCTAAAATGATCCTGTTTGTCATCTGCTTGCATCCCCACCCCAGCTTTGAATGTGAGCTCCTTGCCAGCAGGGTCCTTGTTGCCTTGTTCACAGTATCCACAGAATTGAGTCTGGCACATGGGGAAACTTGATAAACATGTGTTGAATGAAGGAAGGGAACCGAAACTAAGAAGAAACAAAGGACCAGGCAGTTCTGGCCGGATGAGATGGAGGAGCAGGTGTGGTGGGAGCGCAGAAGTGACAGGAAGTCGGCGGTGTGCTTGCTTCTGAGTGAGCCGGATGCCCAGGTCCGGCAGATGTAACAGGTACACAGCAAGTACTTCTGAATCCATGGCTCACTGCCTAGTTGGTGAGAGTTTTATTTTTAAGAAGTTCTATTCTCCAAGGGGCTCCAAGCCCTTCCCCATGTTGGATTGCCTGCTGCCGTGGGAAGAGGAACGCCTCCAGGGGAACGAGATCTCTCCCAGGAAACCCTCTCCAGGAGTCAAAGAAACTGCACAGGGCAAAGCAAGGCAAGCAGAGCAGGGGCAGTGGCCCCATCTGGCTCTGAGCCCCGGGACTGGCCTAGGACAGCTGCTGCCAAAAGATACAAAGGGAAAATCTCCTCCGGGGTAGGGAACACTGGGAAGAACGAGAGAAGAAAGGCAGGCAGGCAGAGAGAGGGAGAGCGAGCGGGCACACACCATGAAAGTGAGGACCTTCATTAAAAGCACTGCTGAAACCCAGAAGGGAAAGGGCTGACATCAAAGAGACAGCAAAGCCTCTGCACTTCCCGATTCCCTCAGAGTAAACACGTTTCCTCTGCACAACAAAGGGCCTGCCGGCACATCACTGGGGTGGCTCCACCAGAAAAATAAACACTGCATTAAATGAAAAGCTCCCTAATGTGGAAGCAAGATTCTTGTTAAAAGGGGGGGAAAAACCTGCCAACCAACAGTTCTACTCTAGAGCTTCAAGGTGCCCTCTTCCTGAGAAAAATCCTAATGGAATCAATAAATGCTTCTGGGGTTGGGGGGGGGAGCATTTACAGAAAAAAGGAAAGCACATGGGGCCGTAAAAAGAAAGTGACTATGGGGCTGGGAAGTAAGCAGTCTACCTTGATAAGAAAAAACTTCCCACCGCAGATCTGTAGAATCCCAAGTGCTTATAATACTATAAGAGTAGGTTTCACTTCATGGCAATGGCACTACGCCACAATCAGAGGGCACCTGATTAATCATTTAACGTGGACCTGTCATAAAATCACAGGACTTCTTGTCCAATGCCCCTCACTGCATAGATGGGGTCATGTAGTTCAAGACTCGGAACTGGAGAACGAGCTAATTGCTAGCATGTATTTAGAGTATGTCATATGCTAGGCACGGTGCTGATTTATATGCATCACCTCACACCTGGCAGATAAGAAAGATCCAGAGAGGCTATCAAATTTGCTGAGGATCGCCCAGCTGAGAAGCAGTCGAGTTGGGATCCAAACTGAGCTGTTCAGGCACCAGAACTCAAGCTCTCAGCTGCTCCTCTAGTCTGCTGGTCCAGCATGCTCTCCATCACACCATGCTGTCTTTTCATTTCTGTGATGGTTAATTTTGTTTGCCAACTTGGCTGGGCCATGGTGTCCAGATACTTGACCAAACATTATTCTAGGTGTTGCTGTGAAAGTATTTTTCAGATGAGAGTAACATTTAAATTAGTACACACTCTGGGTAAAGCCGATTATCCTCCATAACGTAGGTGGGCTTCATCCAATGAGTTGAAGGTCTTAACAGAAAAAAGAAGACTGACTTCCCCAGAAGAAGAGGGAATTCTGCCAGCAGGCCACCTTTTTTTTTTTCTTACATATAGTTGATTTACAATGTTGTATTTCTGGTATACAGCATAGTGATTCAGTTCTGTTCCATTGATCCATATGTCTGTTTTGTGCCAATACCATGCTGTTTTGATTACTGCAGCTTTGTAGTATCATCTGAAGTCTGGGAGGGTTATGCCTCCAGCTTTGTTCCTTTGCCTCAGTGTTGTTTTGACAATTTGGGGTCTTTTGTGATTCCATATAAATTTTTTTCTTTTTTTTTTTTTTTGTTGAAGTATGTCTGATTTACAATGTTGTGTTAGTTTCTGGTGTACAGTATAGTGATTCAGCTTTACATATATATATTCTTTTTCATTATATTTTATTATAATATGTTGAATATATTTCCCTGTGCTATACTGTAGGACTTTGTTTATCTATTTTATATTAGCAGTTTGTCCTAGAGATTATCATAATAAGAGAAGTCAGTCAGAAAGAGAAAGACAAATATCATATGATATCACTTACATGTAAAATCTAAAAAAAAAAAAGATAAAAAAATGAATTTATTTACAAAACAGAAACAGACTCACAGACATAGAAAACAAACTTATGGCTACCAAAGGGGAAAGATAGATAGGGATAAATTAGGAGTTTGGGATTAGCAGATACCATGTAAATTTTCAGATTATTTGTACTAGTTCCATGAAAAATATCCTGGGTAATTTGACAGGGATTGCATTAAATCTGTAGATTGCTTTGGGTAGTATGGCCATTTTAGCAATATCAATTCTTTTAATACAAGAGCATGCAATATCTTTTCATTTCTTTAAATCTTCTTTAATTTCCTTTATCAATGTTTTATAGTTCTCAGCATATAAGTCTTTCACCTCCTTGGTCAGGTTTATTCCTAAGTATTTTTTTTTTTTTGACACAATTCTAAAAGAGATTTTTTTTTACTTTCTTTTTGTGATATTTCATTGTTAGTGTAAAGAAATGCAACAGATTTCTGTATGTTAATCTTGTGTCCTGCTACCTTGCTGAGTTCATTTGTCAGCTCTAGTAGTTTTTGTGTGGAGTCTTTAGGGTTTTCTATATATAGTATCATGTCATCTGCATACAGTGACAATTTTACCTCTTCCCTTCCAATCTGGATCCCTTTTATTTCTTTTCCCTGTCTGGTTGCTGTGGCTAGGGCTTCCAATACTATGTTGAATAGAAGTGGCGAGAGTGGGCATCTTTGTGTTGTTCCAGATTTCAGGTGGAAAGCTTTCAGTTTTACCCCACTGAGTACTACGCTGGCTACAGGTTTGTCATAAACAGCTTTTATTCTGTTGAGATATGTTCCCTCTACATCCACTTTGGTAGAGTTTTTTTTATCATAAATGGATGTTGAATTTTTTCAACAGCAGACCACCTTTGAATTTGAACTGCAACTTTTTCCAGGGTTTGCATTCTTCGAGCCTACCTGCAGATTTCGAATTAGCCACTCCTCCACAATCACATGAACCAGTTCCTTAAAATCAGTGTGTGTGTGTGTGTGTGTGTGTGTGTGTGTGTCTCCCTAATACAATTTTCATCTCTCCACAGGCCACGTCCTCATTTACATGAGTTGAGGTGAGCCCCTGCTACTTCTCTGACTCTGCAGGGATGTCACTGATATACAGAGAGCACATCCAACCCACGCTTGACCTCCTTAAAGAGGTGTCTACACTCAGTGCTTTGACATCTTAGAAAGTACATGATACATCCAGGGACAGGAAGGAGCTCAAGGTGCTAGGGAAGGAGTGAGGGAAGACACGAAGAGGAAAGGACAGGAAAGGATCCCTACTGGAATCTCTACTGACTCCCAAAGAGACTCCTTCCTAGTGTCACAGGAAATCATATCAACCCTCCCCACCCAGGAGATCCCTGCGGGGGCTGGAAGTGGAAGGAAGGTGTAGCTCCCCCTGCAGGAGGGAAATAAGACCTGCCCCTCAGAACAGTCGGTGTGAAATGCTATCCACACAACTCTTCTCTCCAAAAGGCCAAAGCATACCACCCTGACCTCTTGCAAAAAGCTGAGAAGTAGGTTCTGATTAGGTATGTGGATCAAGCTCCTCATACAGGAGTTCTGTGATAAGAACAAAGTTCAAACACTCACCCTCTCGGTAACCTCCCTGTGTCCAACCCCTTTCACTCCAGGAATAAATGGCTTCACCAGAGATAATGCCCTTTACTTTTTGGTTGGAATTTCTTTATATATGTGCATCCTGGCTGCCAGTGGTACTGTGGGCTTGAAAGCCTTTGAGATTTAGCTGTGACTCCCCAGCAACAAGGAGCAGGGCACGACCAAAGAACAGTCAACAATGTAAAGGCATCAATCTTCTCCAGCTAGCAGCTCTGAGGGCAGATCCTCCAGTTCAGAAGTGAGATCAGCTTCTGTTCTCTGAGCAACATGGCCAGTTATAGGTCTGGTATAAGGAAAAGTAAATCTTTCTCCCACTACAGCCATCTAGTTCCTCTTCCCAGAATGAACCACAGTTACCAGTATCTTAACCAGTATCATTCTGGAGATGTTCTATGCATGATAAGTACACATGTGTTTTCATCTGTCATATATGTGTATGTACACACACCTACACTTACATATTTTTATACAATATAATTGGTAGTACATAATATCCACACTGCTGCACCTTGGTTTTTTTTTTTTAAACTCAACATAATACCTTGGAGATGCCTTTATCAGTTCAGTCAACTCATTCTTTTTTAGAAGCTGTACAATATTCCATTATTTGAAACTGTAATTTAAGATTCCTTCTTTCTATTTCCAATTTTTTGCCTTTATAACAAACTCTTTGCTTACATAACTTTATATATGCATCATTTCACACATCTATGGGTTTACCGTTAAGATAAATTCTTAGAAGGGACTTTGAGGGTAATTTGGGGGTCAAAGGCATGTGAACATTGAAATTTAATGATTCCCATATTTTTTCTCCATAGGGATTCTTACCTTCATTACACACCATATTAACGTATGTCTGGGTTTATTTCTGAGCTTTCTATTCTGATCTGTTCAGGCACTTATATCAGCACAGTTTTATCTATTATAGCTTTATAATATGTTTTTGTATCTGGAAAGCCACTCCTCTGTCATCACTCATCTTTTCCAGAATTTTTTCTACTCTTGTTTTTTTCTCATATTTTTAAATAATAATAGCTAATATGTATTGGGTGTGTACCATGTGCCCAGCACCAGACTTGGCATTTTATGTATCTGCTCATCTAATCATCACCGTAATTCTATGAGGCAGACACTACTACTATTCCTATTTTTCCAGAAGAGAAAATTAAGGCACAGAGAGGTTATGGAACTTGCCCAAAATCATAGAGTCAGTGACCAGTACAGCTAGAATGTAAGAGTCTCCACTCTTCACCAGTTTGCCATACTGCCTATTACAGTATGAGACTTATTTTGCTGTTTTCTGACTTCCAGAGTTGAATGTTTAACTTGATTTTCTTGATTAATCATCTATTAATATAAATAATTGAAACTTTGATTTTCCTCTGAGTATTGCTTTATCTGTATCCCGTAAGTTTTGAATATTTTAGCTTCTCAAGGTGCTTCCTTTGCTGTTAAAAATTTGTAGTGTTAAGTTTATAGGTTAATATAAGGAGAAATAATATTTTTATGATGTTGTGGTTTCCCAACCAAGAACTTTTCAATTTTTACAATATTCTTCAAATAAAACCCATTTTTACTTTGATTATTCATAGGCATTCTATCTTTTTTGTTATTTTAATGGATTTTTCCCCTACTATGACTTCCCACTGACTGTTGTTAGACTAGAAAAATCATAGCTATCTATATTTACTTATTGGACCTCATCTCTTTAACTAAATTCTCTGATTTCTAATAGCTTTCAGTTTATTTTCATGAGTTTTCCACATAAAAAATAACATAAATAATATTAACTTTTTACCTGCTCTTTTCTAATGCTCATATTTTTCCCCATGTTTACTTTTAGATGATAGAGATGATAAAAGAGACACCTTCGCCTTATTCCTGACTTTTAAACAGACTTAAAGATTAGAGATATTGGAATAATGTCCACTTTGAGGCTTTACAGAGCTAGAGAATTTAGAAACAGGGAGGAAAAACCTACTTAGATAATTGTTTATCTTCTTTCTAATTTGTTTAATGAAGGTGCTTTTATATTGAAATTTTCTTTGGGGTCACATTTGGTAGCATAAGCAGCTCTACCTTTAAAATATGTTTCCTGAGACCCAGTTTAAATGCTTCTTTGTTTGACAGTTTAAACATATTTAATATTCGATTACAATAACACATGACCGATTGCTTGCAGCTTGGTGGAATGATCCACCACCTCATGCTGTGCGTCCACCTGCCTGGTCACCCACATCCACAGGATGTGGTGCCTACCTGGGTCCCCCGAGCTGTTGCTGTTCCTCTCACTCTCCCCGTCCTCCTGGCCATCTGCGTTCTGCTGTGTGTGCTGTAGGCTCAGCTTGTGGCAGACCTCGAAGGCTTGCCCCACCGTCCGGACGATTCGCATAGCTTGGCTCTGGGAAGGAAAAAGGAAAGGAAGGAGTGAAGGCCAGGGAGACCCTCTAAAAGGGCACAAGAAGGGCCAAGGTGGGAAAGGATGTGCAAGAGAAACCTATGAAGCCAGCAAAGGAAAGAGGTGGAAAAATCTAATGTTGCTTGGATGTGCACCTACTCACAAAGAAGAATGAGAAGACATTTTCCCTTCCTGAAATATGCCAGAAAATAGAAACTGTCACAATGGTTCTGAAACAATCACTCAACTGAAGGGCAGATAGCAAACAGCCCAATTCTGGACTTAGCCCAATTCTTTCTCCCAAGTTTAATAAAAATGGTTGATATGCTTCAGAATCCTTTGCCAACCATTATCAAATGTTCTACGGGTTCATCACACTAAGAGTAACAGCTTTTTTCTTCTTTTTTCTGTTGGAAATGGTGGGTTCCCCTGGTGCTCCTGCAGACAGGCTGCAGTGATAAGAGCCTGAGAAGCCATGGTCTAAACAGCACAACCAGCTGAAGCCCAGAGACCAAGTTCCCCACAACACCCCCAGCAGCCAGCTAAATATAAGGTGAGCTTTTTAGTCTTGCTGTAAAGACTCACTTGGGTGGGTCCCTTCTTTGGCTCCCTCCTTCCCTCCCTCCTTCCTTCCTGTTTTTGCTATTTAACCTCTCCCTTTAACTGCCCAAGCCCAAGCACTGAGCTTGACCCTAGGTCTCAGTGTTCCACTAACTAACTCAGTGAGAACAGCAGGAAAGAGCACAAAAGAGCCTGCCTGTGCCTGAGCGGAGTCTTATGCGACCCACACAGGCCACGAAGAACAACCACATGCAGGGTTTTCAGGGCATGGTCTCCAAAGTGGATAACCGATTATAACTTGATAATCAGTCAGCTTTCACTTTCTTTCAAAGACTGAGTTCCATGTGAGCTCTGCAGAGTTTAAGAGTGCAGGCCAGGAAAGCTCAGCTCACTGTTCCCTTTACCCCCGTGGTCCCCAACCATTCCATCACCACAGACTACAGTTTATTTTACTGTGGCTGCACCCTATGCCTCGAGTCTAAGATTAATCACCCTCTGAATGACCTGATGTCAGGTCAGCTGTGCCCACCTAGTGACACGATACAGCTCACCCACCATATTAAAAAAGCCCCCACAGTAACATCAGCAGTCAAGCAGGGCTTCCCAACAGCAAACTGGTACAAATACAGACAAAGGCAGGGTCCGGTGTTTTGATAAGCCTATAAGGCCTTGTTGTGGGTAAACGTATGATTCACTTATGCTTTTCCTAATATTGCAATTAGTTCATATTTCTCCAGTGCTATCTTCGTGAACCCCTAGGGGCCTTGGACCCCACGCATGGAACTACTGCTCTAATCCACTCTCTGCTTGGTCTAACTCCACAAATTGCTACCCTTACTATTATTCTCAAGCCTAGTATTACTTCTATGTTCCTGCTTTCTATCTCAGGCCAGAGTATTCATGTTAGTATAAAAAGGCACCTTGGCCAACCCTCATCCATGCCTACCTCAATCTCAGTCTACTTCTATTCCTCCTGATGGTCCTTAACTCAGACCACTTCCTAGAAGTGACTGTCTTAGAGTTAAATCTCTCTCAATCCATGGTGTGAACTCCAGGGATGTTCTTAACATCTCTCACCTGGAACATCCTGACGTGTCTGGATGACGAGAATGTTAATTGAGGCAGGACGAGATGGGTAACTTCTGTGGGATCCCCCACCTGGTGGTAGATCAGAGCCTCTGTCCTCTATGTCCAACCTTAACTTCCCCCTGTTTTCCGAAAGTCAGGCATAGGCCCTTCCACACACAAGTTTGTATGACCTAAGAGACAACTGCTTTACCTGCACTGGAAGATGAGGAGCAGCAGGCACCGGTCGTAAGCAAGAAGTCCCCATCTTTCTCATTCCCAAAATATACAAAAAGGCATGATTTAGAGGGCACGGTCCCTATCCAACGCAGGCCAAGCACACCACAGCTTTTTACATCTCCCTGGGCAATCAAACTGTGCTCTGGTGAGGAGGCTGGGCCAGGAATCTCCATCCCCAGGTGAAAAAGGAGAAGGTTCGGTTCCACTCAAGGCCTCCCCAGATTGTTGTTGCTTAATCCCTTTATGAGAATGAGAGCAGACTTCCTGTGGTTAATTTTTTTTACAGCAAAGCTCATCACCAGTTTACCAAACCTTAGAGATGCTGTATTCTGCCTACCAAATATAGTCAGTGTCCATTACACAGAGCCTTTCCCCTTTTCCCTTCTTCCCTGACTTTTGGAAAAGTTGCTCTTAGGCATCTTTACAAGAGGCAGAAAAGGAAAAATTTCAGGGGTCTAGAAATAAAATATGGTTAAGTCCAAATGATATGTAGAGATTAAGCATTTTAATTTCATTACTTCCTCATCTTACATAAATTAACCCAGATAAATCATACTATTTGAAAAAGGTTCTGCAAAGACTGAGTTAGTCTTTCCCCAATTTTATCATTCCTAGAGTACAAACCCAGTTTCTCTCCTTAAAATATACAGTTATATAGAAAATTCCAAATTTACTACCACATCTGCTGCTATAAAATCTCAGATTCTCCTAAGGAGGACACATTACGAATTCCACCAACTCTGTAAGTCACAGACACTTCCCTTAACTAACTTTTAAGATGATATTAAAACTGGAAATGTCCTCAAACAAGTGTCCCTGAGTCTATGGGATTAGACAGGGGTTGGGGACAGGATTTCTAAACTTCTCTTTGGAAGGAAACACTCAGATTTAAATAAGAGGACATAGTTGGTGGGAAATGACTTTTCAGAGAACCTGCATTTCTCATGCATCAGCCAACAATGGATGAGGGGATACACTCAGGACTGAGCTTCTGAAGAACCTGGACTCCAGCTCAAACCTCTATTCTGCCATCTTCATCAAAGATTAATGTATGACACATATACACCAGTTGCAACCAACTATTTGAAAGCCAAAATGAGGGGGAGGGTATTGCTCAAAGTGATAGAGCGCATGTTTAGCATGCATGAGGTCCTGGGTTCAATTCCCAGTACTTCCTCTAAAAAGTAAATAAATAAATAAATCTAATTACCGCCCCCCCCCAAGCCCCTAAAACCCAGAACAGTTGTAAGGAAATGGGTTGATTTTAATGCTTAATATTCATACTCTCCATGTTTCATTTTCACATTTTAGTACATTTACTAGGAGAGGCAACTGACCCGCCCCTCTATCTGATTCCAGTAGAAAATGCAGACTTAGGGGTCAGTGGTCCTGACTTCCGTATGTTAGAAATGACTTCCCACTTCCTCGGCCTCTGATTTCCTTCCTCACCTCCCTTTATCACAGCCTTTCTACAGAACATCTCTGTAACTTGAACTGAAAAATGGAGTCATCAATTTTATAGCCTCTCCTCTGCCACATAAATAAGTAACTGCATGGCTAACATCCATGACAGCACCTCCCACGGTGCTTGCCTTATACCAAGTGCTCCAGAAACACTTTATTATGAATACAGAATTCACTGCACCAAAAGGCAATTAAGACAGAAAATAAATAGTGGCTCAGGAAAAGCTGGGTTTACTTTATCAATAATAGAAACACGAAGACATGAAGGGAATCGCCTTTTAGGTAAGTATGTTAGCATCAAAGGGGCTAAAGCTACCACCTCTCCACCCCCAGAGCAATAGAGAAGAACTGGGCCCAATGATCTCTGTGCTGAGCTAGTACGATGGTTTCTGCTGTGAGGAAGTTGTTGAGGAAGAGCTCCAGATCGGCACATTCAGGGCTAAATGGTTTCGTTTCGATTCATCCTTTATTCCTCTTTCATGTGAAGGCTGTATTTCCACTCACAGTAAAAGGACACAGTAGCATGTTTTATCAAGAGCACTTGAATATGCAATCAAGCTACACTATTTGCTTTACGGAGTGAGTATACACATGTAAAAGAACTGCTCTTCCACTTACCACCTAGCAGCCAGAAGGGGCTAGATGGCGCCTGATTCTCTCACAAGTGGCCATGTGAGCTCAGATGCCCCTGGACCTTTCAGACTCTCCTTCCTTCAACAGTGAAAAGCCTACTTTTAGAAGATTCTGTTTAAGAACCTGTTGGGGGAAACTTACTTGAAGGTGGCTAGGAGGGCCAACCCGCACCTGGCAGGGGCTGTCTATCCCACCACTGATGCCACCTGCTCCCTGCATGGCCATGCTGGCCCCTGCGTGCTAGGCCTACCCGACTTGGTGACTGGGCTTTCCAGGCTTCTAAGCAAGAACACTGGTTCCGCACACACCTTAGAATGTAGAAATCACACATGCTTGTACTTACAGTTAACATGCCAGGTCTAACCCAAGAGGGACAAGCTATAAGAACCCCTTTGATCAGTCCCTACTGGTCACTACAAAGCAGAGGCTCACATCTCATGACCTTTGGAAATCCAACAGGGGTTTTAAAGATGTGAAGGTAGCCAGGTACAAAGCAGAGCAAATAAGTAATATGTTGGGGAAGCAGCCTTTTCTAGCTCCAGGATCTGGCCATTCTCTGGAATTTACTAGTTTTTTTTTTTTTAAACATCATTATTCTGCATTATTTCTGTACAGATCCAGCTTACTGTTACATAAGTCCCTGAAAGTACTTGGCCACATGGGTCAAATCTTCCTGTCCAAAAGCCATTTTGTATTAGCAACTCCAGAGCATTTGTGGGCTTTAGTTGTCAAGATTAGGTTGGATATGATTGCTTTGATGTTTTCAAAGCAGAGAAGGCACGTCTAGCCTCAGAGTGGCTCTCAGCTGCAGATGGAGAGCACTGAACTCGCGGGAGTGCCAATTACAGCAATTTTGTAAAAACGGGGCTGGAAAAGAAGCTGTCTTAGAACTTTATACCACTTACGCAAACGGCGCACAGAAATGTTTCTTTAAACCATCTCCGTGTTCATGTTGACAAAACCCTCTCCCTTCCACTCTCAGGCCATCCCTCAATCCAGCACAGAAGTCAAGCCAAGATGCAAAGCACAGCTATTCTTTCCGGTATGCCTAACGTTGGTACCAACTATATACCTAGCAGGCATCAATATTTGATGAACTGCAACAACAATCAAGAAGATAACACTATATTCTCAGTGAGAGCAGGTTGTCTACTCAAAAGCAGACAAAAGCCTGCAGTGGTTCCTATACGAAGACAGAAATCAAAAGGCTGATTTCTGTACTTCACTGGTCCACATAAAAATCAGAGTCGATGTTTTTCTGTCCTCCTTTTAAATGACCTTATTGTTGGTTGGTCCTGTAAACTTTGGGAATCTTTTGAGGTAATTACTATTGGTCTTAGTATGTAGATGATTTAATAAACAACCTTGGGCACTATTTTGAATTTCATTGTCCTGGAAAAAGCTCTCTCAACTTCGCAGCCCATGGAGATGATTAAAGGAGTCATCAGTTAAGTAAGGAAAGTCAAAAAGCTCAAAATGAGAGGTGTGTATGAAGATGAAGACAATGATAATAACGAACATGACCACAGGAAGAGGATGAAGAGCCGAGTGGGGGCACACTTCTTACAAGAAAGTGTCTTCCTTGGTCTAGCAGCTCTACTCTAGTTTACTTCTCCCCCACCCCCAACTCTGTATCTTCTGAGCACTTGAGATTTATCCGCCGAGTGCTTCTGAATCCTAGGGAAATGGGGCCCAGCAAGTCAGTTCTAGGACAGCTCACAGCTTTATAATTCTGTTCATCTATCACAGCAAGAAGTACAGTGTCCTTCTCTTGACCTTCAGCAGCACAGAATCTCAATAAAAACAGGACTCAGGGTCATGTTTCTTTAATGTGTTTTTGAACCTTAGTAAAAGATTTAAGCTTATATCTACCAAATGACTGCAGTCTACAGAATCTGCAGTGCTGAAGTGAGAAAATACATCAGGACTTTCACAGTGAAGAAGACCCAACGTACTAAGACTCTGAAATGGGAGACGGGTTTGGTTTCTGTCTAACAGGTTCGTTAATGGCCTTGATCATATAATTAGATCAAGGTGATGTCTTGGACACTAGAATACTGCTCACTCTGGGGAAAGTTTCGTTCCAAAGCAGGTATGACTTCCAACATTGACAGAAGACAGTGGATCTTAAAATTTCCAATGGCCTGCTAGGTGTTTCCTTGTTCTCTGCTGGTCCATGAACCACAGTCCCAGAGAGAAAAGAAGGCCAAGTAACAGCTGTCAGTTGCTCAGTACTGTCAGTAACCAGCTAGGTGACCGTGGGCAAGTTAAATCACTTTTCCATGTACTGATTTCCTCTCCATAACCAGACAGGTTGGGACTAGACGAGTTCTGAGACTTACGATTTCTGTATTTTGACTTCCCAACCCAGTCCCACCCCAACACTTAAGATATATAAACTTAGGACCTATCTCTCCTCCATATCTTAAGCCTGACCAGGAAAGTGACTTATTCTTTAGCACATGACTGTCACTATCTTTCAAAATCCACTGCCAGCTCTAAAGGACTGTTAAACTTCTCAGCTGTGGTCCCTAATCTGATGGCGACAGCATTACAGGAGGAAATGATTTCTCCTAACCCAAACCAATTGGGCTGTGATTGTAGGCAGAACGATTTCAAGGAGCTGCCCGGGAAGATAATGGGGAGATTCCCGGGGCTCCTGTTAATCACTAACACTTCACACAAAGTCACACTTAATCAGGGCGGACAGCCTCGTCCTCCTGGGGCCGGGAGGAAATGACAGGAGCGTGACATCCACTCCGCAGGAGAGGTCAAGAGACCATGCAGAGCCTGCGCGAGAGGCAAAGGGCCTTGAAAATGAATACTATCATTCTATCCCCCAGGGAGGAGAAACAGGAAAGCCGTGTCATTAGGAGGCGTCTCCAATGGATGTTCCACACGAGGAAAAGGCCCCCCCCTTCCTTTCTGGCACTAGTCTGAATAGTGCTGGGACCCCCCGCCCTATCACCCTGGCAGTCCTTCCCAGTCACATAAGATTTGTTCCCTGAAGATCACCTCACTCCACACACAAAAATCAGCATTCCTGAATGCCTTTCCTCTTATTTGGTAGCTGGAGACACTCAAGTGCAGAGAGGTTCATGTGTCTTCTATGAGTTTCGTGTAACAGACTTCAATGGCCAAAACTCTGGACTGGGAAGCAGGAAGCCCAGTTCTTATCTCAGTGGCACTATTGACTCCCTGTGCGACCAATGGCAATTTACTGCCCTGGACCCTTTTTTCCTCCAACTGTGAAGTGGAGTCAATACTGATCAAACAAAGATAGATACTAAGAGAGAGAAAAAAAAAAGGAAAATCTATGTCAAGTGACTTGGGCCATTCAGAGGTAAGGAGCTCTTCATATCCCAGGAACGATTATAGTAGAACCCATTTGCAAACAGGTCTTGGAGAACAAGGCTACTCCTCAGTGACGCAAGTTCCTGATGAAGATAATACAATGCGGTGGTTAAGAAGGTGAGCCCCCGAGTCCAGCTTTCTGGGTTCAGTTCTGACTCTACCACTTATTGTGAGTTATGTCCCTTGAGCATCCAGTTTCTCATCTATAAAATGAAGAGCATGGTGATACCTACCTCACAGCACTGCTATGGGGATGAAATGAGACAACACATAGGAAGAGTTTAGAACGGTCACAGACACACAGTCAGCAACCAAAAGCGATTAGATATTACCATCTTACTTAATATAAGGCTACAACTTGGATAATTCAGAGTATTACTCTAAACTATAGGCGATTAGCTGGTGGTATGTTATCCTCCTGCAACATTGTGGTATCAAGCTTCTATTGAAAGCCCAACTGAAAAAAAACCAGCTCAAGATGAGAACCACATTGGCTGCATATGTGAGTAACTAAAGGCAGAGCCACAGGTATGGAATAACAACTGTGCCGGGAGCCAGGTACAGGGAGGAGCTGAGACACCTGACCTAGGTTCTCAACCAACAGAAAAGGCAACCCTGTTCCCCGTGGTGAAGGTAAAGGGAAATGTGCCTTGGATGCACACACAGGGGACATGATGTGATGTGAACAGCAGTAACCAAAGCCCTGACATAGCAAGGAGCTCATACAAGGCTTTCCTACACTATGAGCAACACAAGGGCTCTATGAGTACCTGGGTCTCCTGGCTTCCAGTCAAGGGACCCCTCTTTTGACCTCCAACAATCCAGAAACAACCCTGTAAGACGTGCTTCCTCAGGGAATATAGTCCTTTTCTCCTCACCTCTTAGGTATTTCTATCATTTGCCAATTAAAACTCCTTCCCAAGCTATTATCTCTCCAAACCAGAAGTGCCCTACAAGAAGGTAAATCACCAAATCTGGAGACTAACCAGGATAAACGTACAAAACCTTGCAGACGTGTTCCCCACCCCTCCCCAATTCTGCTTCCTTTGCTGAACAATTAATTCACTTCTCTTTCCTGGCTTGGAAACTAGCCCTTCTATCTACAGTTCGGCAGTAATGGGGCTCACAGCCCAGGCTGTCTGGAAACAATTCCTTCAGCTGCATGGCTACAGGCCAGCAAAGGGCCTGAGAACCAGCTCTAAAGGGTTACAGCCTCAGTAGGTGAGGGTGAAAGGGATATAAAAAATAAGAGCCAGAGACCAGGATTAGCTGAGAGCCATGAGACATGGGAAAAGCTGATATGATAGGGAACCAGATGACTGCTCCTTTGTCACTGGGTAATAAGAACTTAATTCTATGCTCCATGTCAAGGTCAAAGTGCCAGTGGGCACTGTTCTTAGACTCAGGTTTTGGCAGAAGAATCGGATGACCCCACTGTGTTTTTGCTGCTGCACTAGATCAGATGGCAAAGCAAATATAATGATCTCCTTTACCTAGGTTTACTGCTCACAATTCTTTTGTTCTGCATGTCTCCCTGGTTCTGGGCAGGTCATTTAATCTCTCTGAACCTTAATCTACTCATCTGTAAAACCAGGGGTGAAAATTACCTGTCTTAACTTCTTCACATAGGTTTTTGTAAGGATCAAGTAAAATTAAATATTAAAGCACTCTATAAACTAAAATGTGCCATTTGTAACTAATAAATTTCAAGGTCCACATGATCCAGTCTCTGGACAAAAGTAAGTCAGACTCAAATGAATATAGCTGAGCACTTAACATGAATTCAGGGAAATTCTAGTCTTGAGTTCCTTCTGTCAAAGAACATTACAGATGATCCAATTCATAACTCTCAGGAACACTTTGTATTTCCTTTTCTTTCCTTCCCAGATGCACTACACCTCAAAGCCACACAAGGGCCTTTCACTCTCCCTAACCCTAAATTCTCATCCGCAGCCCCTCTGGCTTTTCTTTCTCTCCCTCTCCTCCTCCTCTTTCTATCAGCTCGACTTTGCCCCACTTACACTTTATGCCCTCTCAACTGTACTACTGTCTAGAAACGAAGTCTGGCAACTTGCCCCCTTTTCCTTCCATTTTTCAAATTCTAGCTCTTTCCATCCAAGGTCATGATTTGCATTGAAAAGTCTGGGAACAGGTGGGTAAGAGCACAAATCTCCTTAGAGGAAGAGGCTGAACCAGGAAGTATAACTCTCTTTGTGGAGCTAGGGTGGGGGCCAGGATAATTATGATAGTAAATCTGGACCCTGTCATGTATTATTATTATGCCCACTTGGCAAGGTACCTACAAAGCTATTAAAGATGTCTTACGGCATACGATGCATTAAGACTTCACACAGCGTCAGGGAAGGGCAAGCAGGAAGGGATGTGGAAGTAGCCCGCATAGAAAGCCAGGCTTAGTGGTTTGTGTCTAGAATGGTACATCTGTAAGGGGCCTTAGAGGCATAAATAGAGTGTTTCCCAAAATCTCTTCTGCAGAAAAATAATTCCCAAGGTATTATCGCAAATACATGGGAAAAAACATGATTCCATGGCTAAATCAGTTTGAGAAATGCTAGGTTAAAGTTAAACGGATTTCGCTAATTTTAGGACTTCCCAGAAAATTGAAATAAAATAGTTTTACATGTAACACTTTGGATGGTAAATGTCTTACAGGCTACATTTTAGGAAATGCTGATTTTGACTCTCCTCCTTGTTTTATAGACAAGGAAGCCAAGACCCATGGGGGATCGTGACCCGCACAACATCACTCAGGGTTCCAGGGGTGATGAGGCGCTAGATCCCAGGTTTCCAAAACCCCAGTTTCGTGTGTTAGACTCCTGAAGGAGTGCCAGAAAGGAAGCATACCTCTACAGAATTGCAAAAGTTGCGTTTACTCAAGCATCAAGGCTGCTATACCAAAATAACTATCCAGGACGACCAATATCACATGCAAAGTCTAAGCTAGATGCCACATGTCATGTTTGGGGGCCACTGACCAGTACACAGAATTATGATGAAGGTCACCTTAGTGAGTGGCAATGCTTCTTTCCTAATGCACCCCATGGTGAGCATCACTCCTGGTACCAACGCAGCTCACTCACCCAATGGTTGAGATCTCTCCAGCTGTTCGCATCCAACTAAGTACAAAGTTCAAATGAAACTAAGAGAAATTCATTATATACGAGCAATGACAGACTAGTCAGTTTATTCCCCTCAAGCTCGCATTAAAATAGCCACCTACAAACCTTATCCCTCTATCAACAGGGAGACAAGTCAGTGTTGGGAGCACTCTGGTTCCGTCCGAGGAAAGTAAGAGATGACCAATGACTGCCCCTTTACCTTCTTCTTGGATTTAAAGACGTTACACCTGAAGACATTGCTGGCACCATCTCGAGCGATATAGCTGAAGATCTTCAAGTCTTGGGAATCATGAGAGACGTAGAAGATCCTATAGGAAGAGCAACAGAAAAACGCACTGAAAATGGCATTAGGTTCAAATCTCCAACAAGGAAACCTCTGCTTATGGACACTGAAGACAGAGCTCACTCAAGTCAAGTTTGTAGAGAAAATCATCTTCTTATGAAAGCCACAATACAGGAGGCACTGTCAACAGGTCCACTAACCCTCCAGATCTGGAAGAGTGGGCGTGGGTAGGACGGGGACCCCACACTATTACTAGGCAGCAAATCTGTCCTGGTAATAATGTGTTAGAACGAAAAAATCATTCCCAACCTTATCAGACCAATAAATCTGCATCTAACCAAGGGAAATGGGAGCAAGTTTCCTGATACCCGTTCATAGTTAACTCCAAATGAGAAGACTTAGGGAACCAGCAACATTAACCACACTGGGAGAGACTAAGACACTCTGTTTCATTATCGTAGGTCCCTCGGTGATAGTGACTTCACTTCCGGTCCCTCTCCATTAGGCCCACGGCTTCCATGGAATTCATTCCATCACTCAACCCATCCCCCTGAGTGCACGTGGTGGGCCAGGCACTATCCCAGCAGCCAGGGGTACCGGTGATGAGTGCTATGAAGAAAAATAAGGGACAGAGCTTGATGGGGGCTGCTGTTTTAGACAGGGTGGCCTCACCAAGAGGCAGAGGCCTCATCACGTGAGGGAGCCACTCACAGGACTATGTGGGCAAAAGCACTGCGGGAAGTGGGAATAGTGAGATGCAAAGCCCTGCATTGTTCAGAAGGTGTTCTAAGCACTCAAGGAATGGCCAGAAGGTCAGCGCAGCTTGACCTCAGAGTGAGTGTGGTCAGCGACAGCGTCAGAGCAGCAGCCAGAGGCCAGAACGTAGGCGGCCGTGAAGGTCAGGGACTGTACTCCAAGTGACAAGAGAAGCCATTGGAGGCTCTTGAGCAGAGGGCAGACTTCCTAATGCTTTAAACTAAAGGATCACTCTGGCTGCTGTGGTGGAGATGGGGGAAGAGGCAGAGGGAAAGACTAGAAAACGGGGATACATAAGCAGACCCTAACAGCTGACTCTCGGCGGAGGTGGTGGGGGTGGTCCTAGGACAGGGTGCTCCAGAACCACTAGGGCTGAGTTTTGTCAGCATGGAGCAGGGGAGGGAAGTATCGGGGACACAGCAGTGGAACTGATTTTGGGTGATCCAAGGTTTTGATAAACCCTCTGGGGCCATATCATTTCCATAAAACATCTCTTCCTCAAAAACAACACTGGTAACTTCCATCCCGGGATTTAACAGGTCTGATCTGCTTTAGTCAGTGCTGTGTAGTAGAAAGAGAATGGAATTTAGAGTCATACGCACATCTCAGCCCCTCACTACAACTACGACAAGACTCAGCAGCTCAGTCTTCTTATCTGTAAAATGGGACTATCAATAGTAACACCTTGCAGGTTGTTGGGAAGGTGAAATAATGAGTAAAATGCCGTTTTACTTCTCCTTACCAATACAGCCTCTAAGAGGTCTTTTTATTGAGATTCCCACCCAGGACCCCAAGAAGCCTGAGAGGGACATTCAAAAGAAAAGTGATGCAGAGAGAAGAACAATCCTGGGAAGAAACCCAAGTTCACCCTGGGGACCATGGTGTCTACACTGAACTCTGCTAGAAGTCATTTCAGTTCATCTCACAGGCCCACCAACTCTAAATGACGCTGAAACAGAAGTTACGTTTGTTTCATGTGGCTTCTAAGGAAACTAATCTAACGTTATGGGGCCCATAGAGTCCCCTACCCATCTAGTGACACCGAAGTGTCCTCCTAACATGGAAGGGACAAACCAACAACCACACCGCAGCAGCCCCTGCCTGAGCACCAGGCCCGCCCAGCCAGCCCTTCCCGACAAGCCCTCCTGGTCCTCACCGCAAGCTTCTCAAACTCATCATGCCTCCAGCTGAATTCATCATCTCCTCTGTAATTCTCCAAGCAGGCATGGCCTTCCTTCTCCCAAGCCCCCTCCTGACGAGGGGCATCGTGTCCACTCGAGCCAGAAACCTGGACAATATCCCTGCTCCTTCCTCCCCATTCCCCAGTACCTGTCAGTCACGACCAAGGCCTCTGCAGCCTGCCTCCTTCACATGCCTCTTCAACATTAAAAAGAAATGTACTTTTTTTTCCCTTTAACTTCCTGGCACTGCCTTTGTCCACCTGTCCTTGCTGTTCACCTGCTTTTTGCAGCCCACCTAGTCTCTCTGCTTCCTAGTTCACCTACGCTAACCCACTCTCGACACTGCTAGCAAAGTGGTATTTTTAAAAACACAAACTACATCCCATTATTTTCTTCTAAAAATCATTCAAAGACTTCCTACTGCCCTCCAGATAAAGTCCAAACTCCTCAGGGTGAAGTTTCTACCTTTCTACTTTCATTTCTCTCCAGAGGCCTGACCTACATAGCCCTTCGGAATTAGTCGCACGTATCTGCCTGCCTGTGCAACTGCGGTGACACTCTTGGCATCCTTTGAGACTTGGCTCAGAGAAGCCTCCCCTGCCCACCCTGCCCCCAAGTGTGAGCTGCTGAATCCCCGGGGCTCACCTTAACCATAGCACATACATCACACTATGTTGTTTATGCTGAAGCTCCTGCAGGAATGAGGATCACACCCTGGTGTTCCAGTGCCAGCATGGTGACTGGAGGTTCCTAACGCCTGCTTAGGAGGGAGGAATGTGTCCTTACTGTCGGTAAGCACCCATCATGTGGCCCGGCTAGTCATTTCCCCCCAGTAAGACAGGTCCAGTTAGTTCAGATGCATCACACATAAAATTCCTTTGATTTCCGAGTTTTTCATTTATTATTACACACTACCCCAAGGACTGAGAACTGGATTTAAAATTGACAGAGCAGATATGAGTGCCGACTGGCATGCCAGCAAGACAGACATGAAAGGCACTCAGGGATGGCAGCAAGCTAAGGTTAACTTTACCTTGGTAGGCAAAGCACATTTTCAGCAAATATGATGACCACCTGGGCATGGAGGCAGCCACTCTCTTTGGACTGGAGCTCTCTGGGGACTGCCCTGTTATGTCAAAGTTCAGAAACTCAATGTCTAGTTATTAACAGTAAATAACCTCTAGCTATTAATGAAAAAGAATATGAAAACAAATACATGTATGTATATGCATGACTGGGACATGATGCTGTGCACCAGAAATGGACACATTGTAACTGACTGTACTTCAATAAAATTAATAAATAACCCCTAGCCAACCAAAAAGTCAAATAGTTAGAGCTTAGAAAAGTGTCCACCAACACAGTCAAGAAGCAGGAAATTTTTCCATGTGACCCCATTTACCAACCAATTAATAGATCAACAGATTAAGGCCTTAGGTCCAAATTTCCAGATCAAGAACTATGTTCCAAGAATCCTTACTCCTTCATACTTTGTTTTTTTACTTTTGTTTTTAAGAACTGTGACTCTTTGTGTTGGGGGTGGGGACTTGGGTAAGCACTGAAGAGAAGAAAGAAAGATTTCCCTTTTCCCTTCCTATAGCATTATCCTTAAGTCTAGGGCAATTCTGATCCTGCTTCTAAAAAGTATCTCAGTTTTCACAACTTCCAGTATAATTATCGAGGGTAGGATACCAAAGTGGTTCACACAGTGTTAATAATGATTCCTAAGGTTTGTTAGGTTTGTTTCCCCCCCAAATTCCTTAAATTTTTTTATTTCAAACTACATATAGATTTATAATTTTCACTCATTAATGGAACTGTTACGCTTCCATAGCAATAAACTTTTCTGCAGGTTGTTATGGCCATAAATGACTGAAATATTTAAACAGTATCTTGGAGAACCTGAATTTGGGGTTTACTGTCATGTTGAAATGTAAGCTGACAAAGAGAGAAACAGCCACTAGACTCACCACCCACACCCTCTTCCCCACTTCCGCGGCTATTAATCTACAGGTTAACTTGTTTCTGTTAGGAACACAGGGAAAACAAAATACAGAGTAGAAAGAGACCTGTGCAGCCATAAGGCCTGTCTAACCCAGCACCCCTCTCATTCAGCACTCGTCCGCGGTGTGCAAATCACTCCTGTTAGAGTACCCGCTTCCCTCACCCTTTCTAGGAGCTTCTAATTCTTTGGAAACTCCCCCTTACGTTGATTAGAAATCTACCAGCAGGAATACGGTGGAGGGAAGGGGTTGAAAATACGGACCCTGGTGTGGGACAGACCTGAGTTTTAGGCCAGGCTGTGCCACTTTCTAGCTGTGAGAGCCTGGTCATCACCTCGACTTCCTTGTGGTTCTTCACCTTCGAAACGGGGATGGTCACAGTCCATACCTCATTCACGGGGTTTAGAGAAAGAATGGATACAGAATGATCAGCACGTAGCAAATGGTTAATAAATGGTAACCGCTGTTAGTACTCGCGCACTGCTGCCTGAGTTCCATCCTTTGGGGCCTTGGAGAACAAGGCTAATCCTTTTTCTGAATGGCAACCATCTGAACATTTGGAAACAACCACTGTTTTTGTACTTACTCCTCTTATTTTTTAAAGTGATACACTTCTTCCTGCAAGAGTTCCTCACCTGGCCCACCTTCCAGACCCCTCATTGCTCTGGTAGGTTTGTACTGTGGAAAGAGTGGGCTTTGGAAGGAGAGAGATCTGGGTACAAGTCTTAGCTTTGCCGTTAGATGTTGGTCTCATGTAAACTACTCAGTTGACATAACCCTTTCTTTCCTCATCTGAAACAGGTAGATTCATGATGTCATCATAGAATTAAGTATTAAAACACGCTCCCAACATTTAACACAATGCCCAACACATGCCGAGTTGCTTGCTCAGTAAATAAGAGTTCTGTCTTCCTTGTTAACCTTCTCTGTACATACCCCAACTTGCTAATGACTCTTAAAATGCAGCTCACAGAACTGAACACATATTCCTAAAGAGATGAAAACATCACAGAGTGAGTTTGAGTAAATATTTTCTATGGCCTAGAACTGAATTTTTAGCAAAGCATCTCTCATCACATTTTTTTTTCTTTAGTTACAGCATCTCATTGCTTCCTCACATGGTGGTCAATTCAAACATTCAAAGCTAATTTGCACAACTGCTCTCCAGGCAGATTTCCTAAGCATACTTGGTCATTGGTTTTGAGGACTGGCTCCTAGTGATCACTATTTCCTTTTCCAAGCTCTCACGGATTATCTGCTTAATGATCTCTTCTAGAATTTTGCCCAGGGGCAATAACAAGTTCACCAGTGACTCCTAGACCCAGATTTCCCCTCTTTCTAGAAAGTGAAATGTCTTATTCTTGTAATCCTCTCATATCTCATCCATTCCTCATGATTTTGCAATCACATTCTTTAGGACCCCAGGGTCTAAGTGATCAAGGCCTGGACACACTTAAAGGAGTGAGGGACGTGTGCCTTTTTCCTCATGGTTTTTGAACTTCTTCAATTTTTTAAAGTCACTTATGTCTCAGTGTTTCTAGTTTGAAGATTAGACAGTTCTCTACTATAAGGAAAAAAAGGAGAGACATGGTTAGAACAACGGGACTTGAGAATTTCCCCTGGTCATGTGCTTCTCTCTTGTCACACATCTTCCCTCTCATCTTCAGCCTTTTCCATGAGTCCAGTGGATTCAGAGATTCAGTTCCACAGCACCTTTCCATACTGTGTACTTTTCAAAGAATATTTTATGGTGCTCACATGATTTTTCTTCATGGTCTCACCTTTTTGGACCCAACTGGAACCAATTATGTTGTGCTTCTGTCTTAAGTTCTCATCTCTTGTTCCTGCTCGCAGTCTCTGGCCATGAGGCCACAACCTTGCTCTGTCATTATCCCTCTCTCTGAATGTAATAAACTCTAAAATGCATGGCCATGTCCCCCCCAGGTGCTACTGTTCTGCCCCTATTGCCCCTCATTTCCATGGGGACTGCCTGGTGACTTTGGGACCCACAGGCTACAGAGAACATGAAAGGTCCTGAATCACCTGCAAAGTTTCCTGAGCTCCCCCATCCGAGACTCACAGACACAGAGCTCCGCAGAGGAGTCTCCATGCCGACTCCTGCTCAAAACCTGCTGGGCCTCGCCTGGCCGGCAGGGGCCTGCCACAAGCACAAAGCACCGAACCTGCAGACAGAGGATCCAGACCTGCCATGGGGCCCAAGCAAAGTCTTGTCCTGCTCTCAGCCCCAGTACTTCAAGTGAGAGCAAAAAAAACCTCTCTCAGAGTGGCTGTACAGGTCTGGAACGGGCAAATATTGAGAATGGATGAGACAGGAGATGGATAAATATACTGTAACCCATTGTACAAATACTTTAAAACTGGAAATAACTATAGAAAAGGCAAATGGAAGAACAAAGAGAAACCACCACTGTCGCCCCGACATCACCGTCTCTCTGGGGGTTCTCCAGTTTGAACATGGAGCAGAGATTTTTCTCTTAAGCCCCTGGAAGGCTTGGGCACCCCTAACCCATAAAGACATATGGAAATGAACCAAGATTGATGAGGTAAAGCCATCAAGGAACTCACAGATGGTGAAGGCAGAACCCAGGGGGCCTTCTCAAAGCAAAACCTCTGGGAGAAGCAGCAGCACAGTGCGAAAAACGCAGAAGACAGAAAACAACTAACCTGCTGCTCGAGACCCGCTGAGGGTGGCACAGCCATGAAGCACGGTCCTTGGAAAACCCAGAACAACCCCTGCCCACAGGAGCAAGGATTCCCTAAGCAGCTCATGCGATTTCTGTGGGTTTCCCAAAGGAATGTGTTATCCTCAGAGGGCCTCGGGAGAATATTAGGAAAGGTGATAGTTTGGAGCGAGGCCCCCCAATGCTTTGCTAACAGAACCACACCTGAATCTATAGCAATGAGTGTGGCACCGCACCCCAGCCCCACCCGCACCCCAGCCCCTGCTCCCGTGTGCTGCCCGAACACGGTGTCCTTTTCTCTTCCCACCCAGCCCTGAAGCACTCACGCAGTTTCACACTCCCTCCTCTGGTCATCTTCCTTCTCCCATGTCTTATTTTTAATCTAAACTTTCGATAAAATTGTCCTTCATCTTGATCTTTTCTTTATTACTGCTTTGATCGGATGATCTTTCCCTCCCACTGTGTTTTCAGGGCTCTTGATCACTTCAGCCAGTTTTCTTTCATTAGAAGTTAGTTCAACGACCATCTTCTTCATCCTCCACTTCAGCCATTCTTGATTTGAGGACTGCCCCCCTCAGACTTGACTTTCTCTTGGCCTAAAGGAATGGGGACCAGCTCGTGAAGTGGTGCCGCAGTCGCTCGTAACTGGTCTCTTTACTCCACAGACATCTGAGGTGCTGGGATACACTGTCCAAGGTCTTCCTGTCACCTTAACCGGGCCATACGTCACAGACCTGCCTCAACACAGCATGACCTGGAAAGAAGCCTGGGAGTCTAGGGCTGGGAGAGACCTTGTGAGACAGTCAAGCCCATCTCCTCAACGGCAGGCAGAGAAATGCAAGTATTACAGCTGACTTCTAAGGTTTCTTCAAGGCAAAACATTATGCAAATGTTATTTAAATTATTACTACAACTATCCACTGTGAACCTTAAGAAATAAGCCATCAATTGAATTTTAAAACCTAGTGAGAGACAGACAAACACACATTTATCTTTTGAAAGTCTAGTGAAGGCACCCTCACTGCCTATCTCAGCAGTTAATTTATGTTTTAATTTCACAGCTGTTAAAAAGTTCGTTCTTACATCCCCCTAAATCTCCCCTGGTTTACTTGAATCAACCACAAACTGACAAACAGCACTTTCTAAATGTCAAGGGTTGTGCTAAGTTAATTTCCTCTTGTTCACTACTTGACAGGCAGGCAAACAGGCCAGTGTCCCTCGCAAAACCACAACAATCCTTCCGTGTATTTCAAGGCTTCAGCTTCTCTGCAGTACTGGTAATCTCTCCAAAATAACTGTCACCTGCTGTTGGCTTTCAAGAACCAAACCCATTTACACAAACTGCCAATTCTTCCTTCTCTGCTTCTGTGTTATCTGGGCTCACACACTTGGCATGCTCAAGTTTTCTGAGGTCAGCCATCCTTCCTACACTTCTGAGCATCCTCAGGCTTCCTGGAGACTCTTGCTCAGAGACACAGCTTTCCTTACAGAAATGGAGAGTGGAGAGAATACACCACACACCGCAGACAGAAGGGGCGCTGCTTTGACTGGTGTGTGCGAGGGGAGTCTTGCTTAGAAAGCTGCATCTTCCTTTCTTTGCCCCATAAACAATCTGTCCTCTTGCTTTCAAGACAGTGAATGCTTCCCTTCTTTAAGTGGTACGTGGAGAGAAGGTTTAGTCATAAATCTTCCCAATGTAAAATACACTGTGATCAAAATTCACACCCTCTCTTACCCACTCCCCATACCCCGTGAGGTCCCTATGATCCTGTGGGGTAACAGCACTGACAGAGCAGAGCCGCAAAGCCTCAGCCAAGGTTGCAGCCCTTCGACTCTCTCAAAGCTCTGAGTTTTAGTTTTCTTAACTGCAAAATGGCACAAGAAGAGGCTCACAGGATTGTTACGGGAATCAAACGACATGATTTATACATAGTGCCTGGCACACAGTAGGTGCTCAAAAAACTTGAGGTGATAGATCAAGAATATTTGTGAATCTAGGGTGTGTCTCTCATGTGCCAGGCACTGCTCTCATCACTTTACAGGTAAAAACTTGCTTAATCTTCACCACCTTACGAGGTAGGTACTGTTACTATACCCCTGTTATCAATAGGAAACAGAGGGCTTAGTCACCTTTCTCAAGGTCACTCAGCTAGTGGGCATCTGTTCTTGTTTCCCAGGGTTGCTGTAACAAATTACCACAAACTGGATGGTTTAAATTTAATCTCTCACAGCTCAGAAGCCAGAAGACAGAAAGCAAGATGTTCACAAGGTTAGTTTCCCCTAGAGTCTCTGAGAGAGACTCCACTCCATGCCTGTCTCCTAGCATCAGGTGGTTGCGGCAATCCTTGGCATTCTTTAGCTTTGCGTGGCATCACTCCAGTATGCTGCCTCCATCGTCACATGGCCTTCCTCCCTGCATCTCCCTTCTATGCTTCCGTCTCCAAGTTTCTCTCTTCTTATAAGAACACCAGTTATTACACCTAGGGCTCACTCTAATGCACTATGACCTCATCTTAACTCGATTACATCAGCTAAGTTCCTACTGCCAAATAAAGTCACGTTCACAGGTATCATGAGTTATGACTTCAACATACCTTTCTGAAGAACACAATCTGACCCACTACAGTCTCAGAGACAGAATTTGAACCCTGGCCATCTTAACCAAGTTAACATCTGCATTATCTGCTTAGCTGATTAATAACTGTCAAATACAGTTTGAGTATTAGATTGTCATTACTACGACTGTTATCTCTATATCCAGCTAGAAGTTGGTGCTATGGTACATTTATGCCACCTAGGAACCCCTGAATGTTCTTATTCCAGGTAATTTTCCAAGGCCTGGGTGCCTTTAGAGATTCTTTATAGTCAAAAACTTCATTCTCTTGTGGGTAAGATCTTCGCTGGACACCTGAGTGAGTGGTGCTTAATTGCTTTGCTCTCCCTGACTGCCGCCCTCCTTCCAAGTGTCTTCAGATAAACCAACCCAGGAATACTATACATGTCTAAGAACAGCTTAGCCTTTCCAAGGGCAGCCTTTAAAGGACCCATTCAAGCTTCCCAGGACTCATTCCATAACACACTCTGTACTCAGCTCTAATCCCTCACCCTCAGGCCACTTGCTCAGCACATGGGGAACCTCATGTGCTGGGACAGGAAATGAAGAGAGGGCATTCCCTGCCCCCCCCAGGGCTCGAGGTATGCCTGGCTGGCAATGTCCAGATACTTGTCTTTCCTAACATTTTTCTTTCTGACTGCTCTGACCTGCTTGCCTGATGATGCCCAGTGCTGCATCAGAGGAGGTCTGAATCACAGCTCACCTGAAGCAGGACCTGAGGATAAGAAAAAAAGCCAGGGAGCGCAGGGCAGGTCAACAATCCTAGGGGTCAACTCCCCTAATTTTCACACACACACTCCCCCAGGAGCAATGGCTGAACCATTCTGGTTTCTCCTGGGACATGTCCCTTTCCATCACAGTCTAGTGTCTTCTTTATTTTTTTTAACCATAAGGGACGATGGATCTTTACTTCTAGATGACTAACATGCCTTAGAGCAAAATTTTTAAAACAAACTGATTCATATTTGATCTTCTTTTAATTTCTAATCACTTTTCACTGGTCTTCTGTTTTTACTTTACAAGTTTGGGAAAGGGGTGGGTTGGGAGGCCTCAGGTGGCCAGAGTTTTTTGTTTGTTTGTTTTTCCTTATACTGGAAGCTCTCTTATCCTCTCTGTCTCCCCACCTTCCAAGAGCAGTTGTTGAGGGACTACAGTGCCTTCGGGGTGGTTGGCATAACCTTTATTCTAAGAAATGCACATCTTGCTCTGTACCCTCCTCCTCCCCTGCCCCATATCATACTCTCTCAGGACACAGAGAGGAGCAGTTTCAGAGCTCGCCCTTGAAGAGCTCAGAGTGCTGATGGAGGAGACACGTGCAGGACGGTGGGACAGAGCGCTATAGACACGGCCGTGGAGGGGATGCAGCCACATGCCTGAGAGCCAGGAAAAGTGTACGGTGGTATGGGGGGACCCACGTGAGAGCTGCTGCCTGAGTGACTTCTTGAAGAACACGTGGGAGGTGGCAAGAATTGGGGCGTGGGGAACAGATCAGTCCAAGTCCTGGCAAGAAACAGATAATTTGAGTCATCTCAGGGAGAGTTTAATAAGGGACTATTTACAGAGGTGAAGGCAGAGTGCAGAGAAACCCCAGAGAACACATTACCCCAGAGAGCCCTCAGCACCCCAAGGCCTGTGGGGGCAGGGCTGTGAGAGGTTACCAGAACCCAGAAACAGAACCGTGTGCCCCCTGGCAGGAGCTCTCGTGACAGTAAAGCAGCCCGCTGATGCGGTACACACAGGCCAGCCTCCCCAGGCACCTAGCACTGGGGAGAGCAGATCCGGAGGAAGGAACAAAGGAAAGCTGTCCATCACACAGACAGGAGAGGAGAAAACTCCTTACAAGGGGAAGTGCACACAGAAAGGCACGGAGTTGCGAAACAGCACAGTTTGCTTGGGCACAGGGAACACAGCACATGCCAAGGGGCTGGCAGGAGCTGGGAACACAGGGAGGTCAGGGCCTGCTCAGATTTCACCTGGAGGGCTCAGGGCACTGATGGGGGCCTGATCAGGGGAACGACAAAGTTGGTAGTCACGGTGCTGTGAAGGGGAGACTGGAGGAGGACATGAGCAGAAGCAGGGAGGCCAATAAAGAGGTTATTGCAATATGGAACATCTGAAGGAAGTAAGAATCTGGACCCAGGGCTTGCCAGGCAGAAGGGCGAGACTCAATCCCTGCTCTGCTGCTTACAGTTGTGAGACTCCAGGTGAGTCTTTTGATCCTCAAGTTCTGGTTTTGTCATCTACAAACAAGGGAGTTGTCATGAGGGTTAGAGTTTGGGTAAGTCAGGGACCAAGCACAGGGCAGGGTGACTGACACACCTTGGGTTATGCAGTGCCCAGACTGCACAGCCAGGCTGGTCAACCTGAGTCCAGGCAAGAAAAGCTGAAGGCCTCACTAAGGCAGAGGCTGTGATCATGGGTGGGACATGGATTCAAGCGTCATTTTTCCAGATGTGAGAATAAGGAGGGGGAAGGAGAAGATTCTGAGTTGTGTCGCTTGGTATGACCTGGCGAGTGGATTAAACGTTAACTGGGTCAGGGGACACAGAAGCAGGAAAAAGTTGAGGGGACAGGGAAGGAAGAAGAGGACTGTGGTTCTAAACAGGTCAATGATGAGGAGCCACCAAAGCACTCAGAGGGACTTGCCTATGAGATGACTGGAAACAAGGGACCAAGGAGAAAGGCAAGACATAGGATCATAGGGACTTGGGAGGGTGGCTGAAGTCATGGGAAATATGAGATCCACTGGGAAGCAAACAGAACAAGAGAAGGGGAAAAACCAGGAGAGCAGAGGAGGAATGAGGGAAACCCACCACGGAAGCTGAGTGAGGAAAGCGTCTCCAGGAGGAGGGAAAGGTCCAGAGCATGAAGTGCTTCAGAGAAACTGAATGGGATGGGGACAGAAGGTGAGCCAGAGACTCAGCAGCTAAGACATCCCTGGTGACCTCAGCAAGGACAGTCTCTGTAGAGAGCACAGGAAGCCCAACTGTAATGAGCTGAAAAATGACTTTGGGAATACACACAGCAAACGCGATTCCAAGGAGCCTGGCAGGGAAAGAGCAGGCTAGCGTGGTCGGCCGCAGGAGTATCTTTTCTTTTCACGATGGCAAAACCTGAGCCTATTTATAGGCTAAAAAAGGAACAAAACAGAAATAGCCTCAAGATCCAGGGGAAATGCAGAGAAAATGATGGCTCAAGAAACAGATGGAGAGAAGAGACAGGGTCCAACCAAAGAAGTTCACCTCAGAAAAGAGGCCGCAGTGCTTCCTCTGGGCAGGGGGCACCGACTGTGAACCTGCCGCACAGGGGGCCGTCGACCCCTGGCTTGGCTCCCTCTCCCCTTCTTAGACAGCATTTTGGTGGCCTTCCTGAATTAGCTAAGCCTGGGCAGGGGGCACCGACTGTGAACCTGCCGCACAGGGGGCCGTCGACCCCTGGCTTGGCTCCCTCTCCCCTTCTTAGACAGCATTTTGGTGGCCTTCCTGAATTAGCTAAGCCTTTCTCTGGCAGAGTGTTGAGGCTGTGTTGATGTGCAAGGAGGAGGAACGAGACTGGTTGAGGGGTGAGGTCAGTCTAATCTTTCAGGAAAGTGTACTGATTAAAAGCAGAGGCTGTTTCACCTGCTCCAGATCTGCATTTTACTGTGCATTCCTTACTTCCCTCTCCCCCAAGTGAGGGTGACTACCATGGCTCAAAATGTAAGTATGTGCAATCAGAAACATTCTGCTGCAATCTTATTAGAGAGGAGATACATATGGATCCATCCTGGCTCTGAAGGCCTGAAAGACAGGGCTCATGTAAATATGTGGCAGTTGAGAAGGGAGGCCTGCCAGGGACACTAAAGGCTCTCTTGGGACCTGGTTTATGAGCGCTTGCAGTTTCTCTTGCATTTAGCTTGTCAAATTCCTCTTTGTCAGCTAAGGCATCTGCCAGGCTTAATTGTTTCCTTAGGGCTTTGTCCTTTCCATCAGTGAACAAAGGCAGTTGGGAGAGATTTAGATTTAGCTCTTCTGATTAAAAAACACTCCTGAACACACATATTTGCACACATACATAAAAATAAATGTGTGCACATGTATGTATGATGTGTGCATGTGCACGCACACATACATATTTTTTTTCTTTTTTTTAAATAGTGTTCGGGAGTAGGGATAGGCAGATCTGACCACTAGCCCACTGCCCAGATGGCCACTCCAACTTTCGAAGGAAATGCACCAGCAGCACCCCACCACCTCTGGCAGTATCATCTTCCAAGACTGATTATGTGCTAATGGGAGACAATGAGAGACAAGAAGCTCATGTGCAGATCTCAGCCATCAGGGGTGGTCCTTCTGAGGCTCTTCCCCTCCAAACATCCTTTTATTGGGGCCATCACTAAAAACCAAGATGAACACACTTACAGTTTATTATGGTTTCATTTCTCCCATCTGCCCTCCGATAGTTATGAGAGCAACTGGACAAGAGATACAGTCCAAGACCAAGATAATCAAGAAAAGGCCATCAACCCCCCAAGCAAAGAGCTAACTGCACAGCAGTGAGAGAAGACAGGGCTCGTGGCATCTTGGCCAACTTGAGGAAGGAGCCTATTTTCAAAGGCAGCCCTGCTTTGTGCTTAGTCCCGCAGCATGAAGAGATGTTGGGCCCTCTCCTGGATCAAAGCTGAACAAGGTCGCTCGACTTCTTGTTTTTCAGTGTTCTCAAAGGCAATGCTGCCTTTTTAATAGTCGTTTGTGTGCTGTTTGTTATCTTCTAACAGAGTATATGTTCTGAAGCTTTAATGCTAAGTTTTTGGTCACCTTCCCCAAATACCTTCAAACATGGGTCACATCCAGGATTCAACAAATGTGCTTAGGTTGTCTGGTTCCCAATCGTGGATAGAGGTCTCTAGAACAAGTGTACCCACTTCCTGGGAATTTTGCAAAGATTTAAGAAGAAGTCAATTCGATTTAACAAATATGACTGGAGCACAATTATGTACAAGGCAGTAGTCAAGGAGACATAAAAATGAATAAGATGCAGCTCCCACTAAAAACATAAGACAGATAAACAAATAACTACAATACAAGGATGAACTTCCGGGCTATAAAGCCTCGGGGTCCAGAGCAGAAACAGAAATTAGATCCTCACTGTGGGGGTGGGTATGAAATCAGGAAAGAATTCCTGGTGGACATGTATTTAAAAGAAACCTTGAAAGATGAGTAAGGATCTGACAGGCAGAAATGTCAAATACAGCCGAACACAGAGGACTCAGTTATGGTTCGATCATGACTGCTGCCAGCAACTGGGAAAAGCCCTAACTCCTCAGTGGCTGCTTCCCTGGGTCTCCCGACAAAGGGTGTGGGGACCCGCGCACAGTTTCGCTTTTCCCGTGCCACATTTCCTGAATTCCACACATTACCCTCTGGACCTCCCAGTCATCCTCACCTCCACAGTCTGAGGTCTGTGCTAGGAAGGAGAAAGGAAGACCGGGCTCACGACCGCCATGCTCTTAGAGGGGGGACATCCCCACCCTTCCTCTGAACTGTGCCAAGACACAAAGAGGAGCCCACAGAGGGCTGCCCAGCCAGGCTGGGGGACAGGGTCCTGCAACACAGAGTCCAGCTGTCACTGTGGGATGAGCTATGACACTGTCCTGCAACAGTCCTGGAGACCACCTATTAATGGCAAGGGCTAGCCAGAGGTGGGCTGCAGAACAAGGACCATCTTTCTTTACTGGCCTTTGGTGTTGAGGTTGTCACACAATAATCCTTACTTACTGGTGTGGAACAGACCCTATGCCAGCTTTCCCATACCCCTGTGACCCCAGGACACTCAGGGTGATCATAAGGTCTTCTACATAAATCCTCTCCCCCTACCTAATTTGAAACCCACCAACACAAAGATCGGTTTGTTTTGAGTAAGACTCCTCTAATGACACGGGATGCTGAAGTAAAGTCCATTGATCACTGAAGCATTAAGTTATGAAGAAAGTGAGACTGGCTTGTTTCTCTTCCTATAGTAGGGCTGCCAATGATAAACCTTTCTAGCTTGATGTGTAAAATATTCGAAGAGGCTTACAATACTTACTGGCACCAGGGGTCTTACTTTGGAATTGATAAACCTCAGGACTATGCGGCCTATGAATTATCCAAAAAAAAAATCAAAATTTTGCAAGTATGTATGAGAATTAACTTTTCTAGGGAGAGAGTCCCGTTTTCATCAGATTCACAAAGATACCTGTATCCCGTCCTGTAAAAGGTCAAGACCATCCAGTGGACACTCAGGTGAGTATCTACTTGGCAGCAAGGAGAGGCGTCATGGGGAGAAGGGCTGGTTTTACTCTGCACACACTTTCCCATGCGAGACTCTTCAATGCTTTGCACAAATTCTAAGTGAATTCCCTTTATGCACTCAGAAAGGAGAGCAGGAAGAACAGAGTAATGAAATTTGAAACCAGGCAGTCATTCAGTAATAGAACTGGGACCAGGCCTGGTTTCCCTCTTCCCCTGGTCTCTCCTCCACAGGGTAATTCCCTCCCAGGTAGACAGTATTTAATTACATCGATTTCTAAATTTGGCCTAATTGGATTTTCCATCATTATTTGTGTAAAAGATGCCCTTGAAGGCCTGGCACAGAGAGACTGGCCCAGGGGTTTGACTTGGATCGTGCCCGCAGCCGTCTTTAGTTTTCTGCTGTGTACATCTATTCGCTCTCTGGCTGGTTTACTACCTCATTTGGGCTGTGCTTTTGGCCACCAAGAAAGGCAGAGAATAAGGCCACCAAGAAGACAAGTAGGTTTAATGGCCTTTTTGAAGTGAATGTTTCAGTGACAAGCCTGCCCTTGGTTTGTCATGCAGTGTTTACTGAGCACCTACTATGCTCTACAGACCGCTCCAGGCACTAGGGATACAGTAGTGCACAAAATGGGTGTGGCCTCATGGAGCTCATGCTTAGAGCTTCCATGACTGAATTTAATTATCAAGTGAGATCCACCAGAGGCAGGAAGCCCTCAGAAAGGGCAGAGGTAAAGAGAACAAACTTAACGGTTACCACGGGTAAAAGGGGGTGGGAAGGATAAATTGGGAATTTGAAAACTGCACCTCTTGGGGGGTGATGGGAATGTTAGCTATCTTGATTTTGGTAGTGGTTTCATGGGTGTATACCTCTATCAAAATTCATCAAAGTGTACATCTGAAAAAAAAGAAAAAGAAAGGGCCGAGGTAAAACTACCAAAGACTCAAGGTGAAGTCACTGGTGTTTTTTTCTCCCTGCTTCCTCAAATAAGAGGATTCTCCCTCATTCCCTCTGTGTTCAGACTGTCATAGCCTGGATGGTCCGAGCTCACAACAGCTTGCAGACTGACCCCTCTCTACACTTCCTACTGCTGTCACCCTTTTGTACAGACACTCTGCCATTGTCCTCAGATTGCTGGGCAGTCTCTCCCTTGCTCACCTCCCTGACTTGAGTCTCCTCACATTTGGGGCGCACGGCATTCCACGCCACACTGGTTTCCCTAAAACATCACTTTCGCTCTGGAACTCTCAGAGTCAAAGCTCTCATAGGAAGGCTCTAAGTACGGATGTGGAAGGAAGTCCTTGACACGTTCCTGAGAGAAAACAGGCTCACAAGAGAACTGTCAACAGAGTAACAGCGGACCGTGAAACATACCTGAGTGTATATTTGCACATGCAGTGGTACTAGAAGCAACAGATGTGGAAGGAAGAGCTCTTGACTTTCTCCTTTATAAAACCTTGTCACTACTTTATCTTTTAATAACAAGTGGTATGTATTATTTGGTCATTTTAAAGCTTACACCTCAGCCATGCTCCCCTGGGCACTTACCTGAAGAACCGTCATGGGAAGGAGGAGTCACCGTGAGGACCTTGAGATGAGCTCTGCCTTATCTGTCTTTGCATTCCTGGTGCTTTCTACACAGCATACGATGACTTTTGAGCAGAAAGGATGAAAGAAGAGGAGGAGGAAGGAGAGAGAAGAAATGTGTGTGCTAACATGAGCACGGGACACAGAGTCACGAGCCCTCGAATGAATTAGGGGTCAGCAGTCCCTTGTTGGAGCCTCACAGTCCATCCTAGGCATTTACTGAGACTTTCTAAATACCAGGAACCCTGTCAGCCTATAAAGATTAAAGTGCAGAACTTGCTTTTAAATAAAGATGAAGAACGGTGAAAGATAAACATGCATACAATTATGTAGGGTTGAAAACAAACAAAAGACAAGGAGGCAGAAAAAAATGAAATAAGAGGAGAAACACAAGGAGGAGGAGGAAGGGTGGCACTGCAGGAGGACCTGGAACTGCTGGTGTGTTGGGAGACGTGGGGGCACACACGACGGGCCCGAGGGAGCAGTCTGGCTAAGTGGTGGGTACCAGTGTCAGAATACAAGGAACTGCAGGATGGTGGGCACTGGTGAAAACACACTCAGGGCCTTGGGAGGAAGCTGACTGCTGAAAGAATGGGGTCAGCAGGGCTGAAGGAGGTTATTCCAGGACGGGAGAGATCTGGACATACTGCTAGGGAGCAAGAGGGAGTCCATGGAAAGTGAGAGACGGGGTAGTTGGGGGAAGGGTAGCAAATGCTCACGGTGCTGGAGGAACAAGTCTGAAATGCAAAGAGGCAGGGGACAGAGTGTCAGCGGGCAATGACACAAACGTCTAAGGGGAGGAGGAGATCTGAGGAACCTCAGAGAAGATGGGGGTCACCTAAGGAGAGTGTGTTTGTACTGACAGAGTTGACAGGCAGAAGAGGGTGAAAGGTCTTGGCATCTGAGCAAAAGGAATTTTTAGCAGGGGCAAATAACAAACTGTAGGGCAGCCCTGGGGAACCAAGAAGCCAGATAGCATGAATGATTTTCCTTCCCCTTCTTAGTTCATAAGCTTTTCCATGCATAAAATTGGGTGAGTAACTCCTACTCATTCCTATGTATGAAAAGATACTGTCTATGAAAGGGCCCAGAGCTGGAGGGAATAAAAACATCAGGTTGATGTGAAACATCACCACAGCTAGAGGGATGGACACTCATACCCTTCAGATGGGCTGTCCCAGAAATGATGAGAAGTTAGGGAGCGGTCTACAGGCTGGGCTGCTTCCACATCTTTGGTTATCAGTTTTCCCAGTTTAGCAGAGGCCCCTTCAAGAACCTCACACAATGGGAGGCTGGAGGAGAAGACACTCATTCTCAGAAAAATAACACAGGAAGATGCAGACAGTCACCCTGTCCCTTACAAATCAGGGAAAGGACAAATGAGATATGAATGTATCAAAAGCAAAGAACTGGCTTCAGCTCCAGGTCTGCTCATCTTCCCTGATCTTTCAGGACCCTTCATATCTTGGCCCCACCCCACATCCGTAATCCAGTGACAATGGAGTGAAGGGAACACATGTCAGGGTTTGAGCTGGGGACCTGGGGACATGGGAGTTTGAAAGAAGGGAGCTCATCAAGTAGAACTGCCTCCCTCTGATTTTGGATAAACAACATGGGTTTTGGAGTCATCTTTAAGGATTCTGAGAGCACTTTTTGGATCCACAGAACAACGGAGTAACCAATGACAATATAGTCTATCTTCTCTCCTAAGTATGTGATCCTACCTCTATATTCTAAATTAGGATAATAACTAATTCCATTTTTAAATAATGCTTTAAAAATTATACACATTTTAAGAAATCTTCTGTCTTCATCCTTTATAAAGTTATTACTATCTCTTCTTTTAAAAACATAGTATTTGTTTGACCCCATTACTAAGTTCCAACTCATTATACCATGGTTCTCCTTTCCCTCCCTGGCAGACTCTGCCCCCACCTCTCTATTGAAACTGCTCCTGTAGGACTCACTACACACTCCATCTCATAAACACCAGCCTTTCTTCTGCCTTTGCTCTTCTTGATCTGAACTCCTCATTCTCCCTTCAGGACCAGAAGCCCTTTTCGTTTATTTTGAAGCCTTCAGAAGCGCTGCCTAGGATTTTTTTTTTCTACCTTATTTCCATAATAAGAACGTATTAAAGAGTACTTTCTATCTCACTTAACTTGACTTACCAGATTCTTAAAGATAATTCACTATCTTTCGTCTTCCATTTTTGCTATCAACCTAATTGTGTTCCTTTGTAGGCAATATATTTTTCCCCTCCGGGTTGTTTTAAAATCTCTGTCTTTCATTCTGTAGTTTCATCACTCTGAGTCTAGAGTTTAAGAATCAATTTCTTTTTATTTACCTTGCTTGTAGTTTAATGTGTTCCTGAATCTGAGAGTACTAATCTTTCCTTAATTTTGTCTGGCTTGATCACTTAAACTCGATTGTTAACAAAGTTAAAGGTGCTACAGGGAGGTGCCTGATTTCCCAAGAAATCCTCAAGCATAGGTTTATCAATCCCCAAGACAGAAAGCATTTCATTCACCTTCAAATCTAGTTTTTTTATGTCAGTTGAAATGATAAAAACTAAATACGAAGGCAAATAAATGAGGGGGCTTGTTTTGAGAGGCAGATGACACTGAGTGAAGCAGTGAAACTTGAAAGGACAGAAGCTCAGGAGTCTGGCTATTCACCGCTTACTAGTTATGTGATCATGGAAATGTTACCTAATGTCTTTGAAGTTCGATTTCTTCATGTGAAGAATGGGAATGACAGATTCTGCCACTCAGGGTTGTTGTTAGGATTGAGGTAGCACATGTCAAACTTCATCTGACTGTGGATTACAGGTAGGTAGGGACTGTCTTGCTCATCACTTGCACCAGTTACCAGTTTCTTGCCCTTTCAGTGCGTGCTCTGTGATAACGGACAGAATTCCTTTAAGTACTCACTCCTTTACCGTGAGCAGGCTATTCCAACTTCCCTGTACAGTGGAAGGACACGGCAGGAGGAAAGGGCCTCTCTTGCTGGTCTCGGCTGCTGCAGCCTACCAGCAGGACACTTGGTGGTGGTCTGTCCCAGTCACAAGCCCAGAACATAGCGGTCCAGCGACCTCACATTCCCAGCATGGCTGGGTGGTCACCTACCCACAGCCCTGCCTGCAAAGACCCTGAGCGTTTCAGGCCTCCTATCCACAGTGTCACCCTCCTCCCTCCGTGCACCTACCCACCAGATGTCCTTCTCCTGCACCTGGCCCTTGAGGGTTGCTTCCTATTTTCCCAGCAACGAGGGACCAGCTGGGGCCTAAACAACCCAGTGAGCTGCTCTGTAAGCCAGATGCTGCAACACATGCTCCACGGTGAAATCTGGACCCCCGCCTGGGAGGGGGCTCCCCCTCCAAGTTTGTACTTCTCTGTGTACTCTCCTTCAGCTCTAGAGGACTCTTAAGACTGCTCTTTATATCTTGAAGATACTGTTTTGTTACAGATTAGTAATTCTTCACAATTCTTCTCCTACTTAAATCATTGTGTAAGTTCTGTCTCCCAGTTGGACCCAGACTGATAAACCACTGTTCTCCTCAGAGCCAAGCACAACGAACAGTAGTGCACATCAGTTCTCCATGTATCCTTTCCTCCCTTCCCCAGCTAGCCCTGAATAATTTATCTCTAACTTGTTCAAAATCAAAGCCTGGCTCAACTGGAGGGCCAAAACTGGAATGCACTTCCTCTGATTTCTAATCATCTCACCAACTGCCTGGATGTTAATTAATGTCATTTCTGGGGACTGACTGGAAACCCTAGGGGGTTTTTACCTGGTTTGATCATTTATACTCAAAACGGGAGAATTACTTCCAGTCTGGCTCCAGAAGATTTCCAGTTGATTAATTTACTTCCTCTGGTTTTTAAGGGAAAAAATACATATTTTATTTGTCAGTCTGATCCCTAGCATTGAGGAACATAAGTCTAGGGATTTTTTTTAAGTCAAATATGTTAATTCTTCCAGTGTCAGTATGACAAAGGTAGAGGACAGCAATGCAGTAAAACTGAAATTCAAAAGCACAGTGACTTCTATAACCATACAACTACTCCAGTGCTATTTTTTAACTTAAAAAAAAAATAAGCATGCCCTTTAAATCAGTAAAGGCAAAATAAGCATATTAACTGAGGAAATGAAATCTAAAACAAGTAAAGGAAAAATACAAACATGAAGTCTGCATTTTCTAGCTTCTCCATTTTATTCAATAGTCTTTATCAGTGACTTGGATGAAAATTTTCTTACTAAAGTTTCACTTAACAGAAAACTAAGAGGGACAGTTAACCTGTTACTAGGACCTGCTCTGATGGTTTACAAGGGGTCAACTCAGCTAAGCTAAAACTGTGTGTCTTGGCATTCCCTTCCCTGCACAGCTGCAGTTTAGGACCGTTCACAAGAGAAATGCGTGGGGGATTTGGGAGGCAGAAATGAAGTAGCAACGATGCTCTAAAGGTCATCACTGGTTAGAGGCTGACAGCCTTCCACAGACGTCTGCCCCTGTCCCTTTGCCAGTCCACTCTAACACGTGAATGCACCTGGCATCCTGCACGCTCTGACTTCTAACCCACACCAGGGCTGGCTCATGACCTCTCTTTGGTCTTTTTTGGACTGTCTACTTCCCAGCTCCTACTGCAATCGTGTAGGTCTAAAACCTATAACAAAGTCCTTATGCCATAACATTCACAGTTGCCTGCTTCCCTAATTCACAAGAATCCAAAAACCCTGAATTATGGGTTCAAATGAAATATATCTAATTTAACAAGGGTATATGTAAAGTTCTGCATTTAGGCTAAAAAAAAAAAATAAAAGATAAAACTGCAGGAATAAGGAATGAGTAAAAAAGACGGATTGAAAACTATTACTACGAATATCCTACGGATTCTGGCTGATAAATCCACCATGACCCAGGAACAGATCTAATACAGTTTAACAAATAAAATTTAATGTGATCTAATTCTTAAAAAAAAAATGCAAAACTCCACATCATGAGGGCAGAATTGTGTCTCTATAATTTACACTAATAAGACAGCATCTGGAATATTGTATTAAATTCTAAAATATTCTAAGAGGAAATATGTTATTTTTTAAATTTAAGTATAGTCAGTTACAAAATATGGCATTTTGATATTTGGAACTCTAGAAAAAAAAAATAATGAAGAATGGCTTCAGGAACTTTAGAAAAATAAGATCTATATATTTGTGGCTCCAGAGAGGAGAGCTAGGATAAATGGAAAAAATTGTCATGAAGAAATTTGCCTTCACTTAACAAAGAACCCCATAACAGCAAATCACTTTAAGGAAACAGAAGCATCTTGTAATGGAGGGGAAAATGGACCACATGTTCACCAGTCTTTAACCTCTGAAAGTTCCATGATTTTAGAGGTTACCTGGGGTTCAAGGAGGACGAACAAGGAGTTCTTACATAAAGGGTACAAAGTCTAGAGCGATGAAAATGTTTTGGTTGCACAACATCATGAATGTAATTAAGGCCACTCATTTGTATACTTAAAAATGGATATGCTACGGCAAGTTTTACATTCTATATATATTTCATCACAAGTGAAAAAAAAATGACTCTGTTACTGTGTGAGGGATGCAAAAGATTTAAGTTTAAAATTTACTTAATAAAAAACAAAAATACCATTACTGCTATGTTAAAGGTATTTCTTTTCAACAGGAAGAATGTATTTTTCCATAAAGGAGTTTTCCTAAAGTGAACACTGCAGTAATCCAGCGTTTCGTCAAAGTCACAAGCAATTACGTCTTCTTCAGCAGCACGACTGAACCAAACCAGAGTGGTTCCTTACTGGCAGAAAAATACTGTACCCCAAAAAGCCCGTCTGTAAATATTACCATATTATCATGACAACAAACGTTCTTACTGATGATAAAATGGGACACATACGGTTTAGAAAGAAGTCCTCTTTCATCTACCTGAAGCACATAGATATACAAATCCATACATACAGAGACCAAGACACCACGATTTAATACATGAGGGAAAAAACTGTCTTGGAGACTGGAAAAGCACTAGCTAAACTTCATTCCTTGGTTCATAAACACAGGCTGCTAAATTTTGATAGATCAGGAAGATATCCACAAGACAGCTACAACAAGATACTTCGCTGTGTGGATTTTTTTTGGAGGCGGGGGCGGGGGTGGAGGGTGGCCAAAGGAAAATTCATTTTAAGATTTAGTTGACGTTTTCTATCCCGCCCACCCCCCAAAAAACATATTTCTTCTTAAAAATGAATAAAAAAGATATACCATACTAATATTAATGGGAAGAAATCTTTGAAAAAGAACAAAGTCAGTAGACTAAGACTACATGATTTCAATAATTGCTATTAAGCTACAGTAATCAAGAAGCTGTGGTACTGGTGTCAGGATAGACAATTAGCTGAATGGAACAGAATAAAGAGTTCTGAAATAAACCACACAGATATGGTAACTGATTTTCAACAAAGGTACTTCAGTGGAGAAAGAACAGTTTTTTAACAAATGAGGCAGGAACAACTGGACATCCATTTGTGCAAAAAAAACAAAAGCAAAGTACAAAAACCAAAAACCAAAACAAAACAAAATAAAAACAACAAAAAAAGAATTTTGATATATTCCTCACCCATATAAAAACTGAATCAAAATAGATCATTTACGTAAATGTAAAGCCTGAAACTATAATGCTTCCAGAAGACAACACAGAAGAAACTCTTTGTGACCCTGAGTTAGGCAAAGATTTCTTGAACATGACACCAAAAGCACAATCCATAAATTTAATTTGAATTTCATCCAAATGAAAACTCCTGCTCTTCAAAAGACACTATTAAGAGAGAAGGCAAGTCATACGGGAAGAAAATACTTGCAAATCATATACCTGATAAAGGACATGTATCTAAAATTTATCAGCAACCCTCAAAATTCAATGAAAAGAAAACACCCCAGTTAAAAATGGGCTAAAAGATTTGAATAGATGCTTCACAAATGGCACATACAATGAAAAGATGCTCAACATCATCACTTACTAGGAAAAAGCAAATTAAAACCACAATGAGACATGAATTCACACCTATTTGCAGGGCCAAAAATAACAAGACTGATGATACCAGATGTTGGCAAAGACACGAAGGAACTGGGACTCTACAACCACTCTGGAAAAGTTTGACAGTTTCATAAAAAGTTCCACACACACCTACCATATATAATTAGTCATTCTACTCCTGGGTATTTACCCAAGAAAAATAAAAGCACCTGTCCATACAAAGACTTGTAATACAAACAGTCATAGAAGCCTTCATTGTAATAGTCAAAAACTGGAAACCACCAAAATGTTCATCAGCATGTGAATGGCTAAGCAAACTGTGGTATACTCACACAATAGCACACAAATTAGTAACAAAAAGGATAAGCTACTGACACATGGAATAGCAAGGAGTGAATCTTGAAATACTTATGCTAAATGAAAGAAGCCAGGCCCCCCTCCAAAAAACAAAAACAAAAACAAACAAAAAACCAAGGGTATACTGTATGTATGAATACTGTATACTGTATGATTCTATTTATACAAAATTCAAGAAAACACAAACTCATCTATAACAACAGAAGTGAGATCAGTAGTTGCCTGGGGATGTGGAGGGTGGGAGGGAGGGAGATGGAGCAGGGAAGGATGGGAGGGAAAGATTACAAGATACAAGGAAACCTTTGTGGGCAACATATGCTCATTGTCTTGACTGAGTGATGGTTTTAGGAGTGTACACATGTCCAAACATACCCAGTTACTCATTTTAAATATGCTCAATTTTTGTATGTCAACTACACCTCAATAAATCTGTTACAAAAATAAATAAAAATGGCTTATTTGGGATATGTTAAAACTTTGTTTTGAAAGTCCTTTCTTTCAGCCAAGAAAAGGCAAGATTGAAGTTCATGACCAGCATCCACACAGAGGTCACCTTTGTATGTATAGGATGCTACTGAATAAAAACAAAAACAACAAAACAAGAAACTCTTCCTTTTACAAAGTGCAAACGGTAAAGGTTTGTCCATTCACATCCTTCAAGCCCAGTTCTGATGCAACTTGTTTCTTGAAGCCTTTGCTTATCACTTAGGTGGAAAGTGATTATTCCTGCCTATGAACCACTATAACACATACTAATTTTCCGGTATTAGTTCAGTACATTTATCCAACCACCCGTCACACACTTATTAAATGCCTCATTGAGGCCAGACAAAGGCTTCATGCTAGAAATATAAAAGTGAGTTGAACAGAGTTCTCCACTGTCAAGAGCCTTATAGTCCAGTGGCAAAAGACAGACATTTTTAAGTAGCAGTAATACACTGTAACTGTTATTTCAACAAACACTTAAAAGTACAAAAGGAACACAGCGGAAGAAATCCATTTTGTCAGACACACTGTCTTGGACCACAATGATTTGTTCAGGACTCCATTTTCCTCCTAGACGAAAATTCCATGAGAACATGAGACCATGACTTACTCATTTAAGTCATCTACCAAATTCCCTAGCATGGTACCTGGGATGAGTGTTTTAAATATATGTATATTTGTTTGAATGAACAGAAATTCCATTTCATAGGCATCTACTCTTTGACTTAGGAAGCAGGACCACCATGATGCCAACTTCTCAGGTTGAGGTCCAACCTTTATTCACTTTTTCAACCAAGGCAAGTTATTTCAGGGGAGACAAAATCAAAACATAAATCTAGGTCCCCTAAATCCCAAAAGAATAGCTAAAACCCATTCCCCCATTGAAGAAAACAGTAAGGAAGAAGAGATGGGGCAGGGCTTGGTCAGCAGAGATCCAGCAGAGAAGAATGACACTGATGAATCAGAGGTCCTGCCATGGGTCCCAGGAGGGCCCTGGCTTTCATACGTGTGGCTATCAGGTCCTCCTCTGCCCAGAGAGCACACATGGATGGCAGTCATCCAGTCTCTGCTGGAGTCACACCTGTCTCACTGTGATGTGAAAGCCATTTCTAGGGATTCTATTTCTGACTGTCTGCCTCCTCAAATGATCATAACCCCCTTATCTATGCGCCAATCTCTGAAGGGGAAGAAAAGTGGAACAGATAACAACTGTGGGAAATTATAAGCACAGGGTAATGCAAAAACCCAGTTCCCTCATTTTGAGCAACATATATGCAATTATGAAATTTCAGTTAAAATAAAACTAGCACAAAATGAAAAGGTTTCAAATTACAACTAAAAGGCTTGGATTTAACACCAAGCAGACATCCTTCATAGTTTCTTAGTAATTGAGCATGAGAAGAATTTTCCCCTCAATCTTAAAGATAAGGTAGATTTGTTTCTTGTACTTACATCTACAGAAACAGGTCTCTCAGGAGGGAAAAGCAGTATAAATTTAATCTGTCTGGACCCACCAGCCCGAAAGATGGCTCTAGGAGATGACAAGCGGATCCTGGGGACTGGGCTCTTACCTGTAGATAGGGTCCTGCATCACCAGCATCTTGCTCTCATCCCACGTCCACTCCTTTTTCTGCAATAAAAGAAGCTGTAAATGAATAAGTTAGGCTTGTCCTCAGCTACAGAACCAGGGCACACATTGAGCTATTAATGCTTACGCAAACACATGCATTTGCTTCTGGCCTCGGTCCCTCTAAGGGGCCTGGAGCTGACTGCTCCAAAGGACAAGTGGAAAATGTCAAGCATCTAGTCTGATCAGTTTCCTTCAAGCACTTTAGGAGAGTGTCTCTCAAGGGCGCAGCAGTTAGGGCAGGAGCCAAGAGGTCTCAGGGGACCACAGTTAAACTCATAACTTCATGGAGAAATCACCAGGAAAAAAAAAAAAAGGTCATACATCACTCCAGAGGAGCTGAAGAGGGGAGAACAAAAGGGAGAAGTGGCCACAGAGACTGAATGGTGTCGCCAAATGCAAATGAAATAGAGACCCCACCTTCCTCCCTTAAAGCGGGGGAAACGCTGAACACAAGCCTGGCAAGCTAACTAGTATACGTGCCTTTACTCATAAGAGGATATCCCACTGGCTGTGAATCTGACTTACTGTGGACACAAAGGAGATGGACCCCTAAGTAGCTGGGGATGAGGACCGGAATGGGGATGGGGGAGGGGGAGAGGAGCCAAGTGCTGCAGACCCCAGGTGCCTGATGAAGTCCGCAACAGCCCAGCATGGCTGGGGAGCAGCTACCACATGCCCTCAGGTCCCACCTGCAGGTGCAGGGACAGAGACTCCTGATCCATCTCCGCTGGCCTCTGTCACAGGGGCAGTGCTATGTACACTCATCTCCCCATGAAAGAGAATGGGGCACAGGAGGCTCATTACTAGCTGGCAGGGCTGAAAGTCCCAGCACTCTTGTCAGCCTTCTCTGATACCCTCCTTGGTGGTATCACATGCCCCTCATCACAGCCTGGCAAGGGGAGGGTGGGGGTCTGGGCTCCCTACTCGGCCTTTGCTGGCCTGGGTGGTGGGTCTCCCTGTGTTGTCTGGCTGGAAGCGGGTGGTTGCTGTGCAAGTCTTCTGCTATGCTACCTCCTTCCTCCTCCTTTCGCTAGAGAAGAGAGCAGGCTTTCTCTGGGGTTCCATGTTCCCAGTGCCATATCAGGGTGGCAGGCTTCTTCAGCTTCGAGTCTCGGACATATGAGGTGAAAACTAACCTTAAGGAACTCATAACCGTGTGATTCCTTCCATTCCCGGCCAGCCTGCCTTCTCTCCACTGTTCAGAATTTTATGCTTGTTTTATAGACAGTGTCCAGGGTTACTGGTTGTACTTTAGCAGGAGAAACAGGGGGAAATGCACCTCTCTCAAAACTAAAAGTCTGGTTTGTGTTTTCTAAAATCTCCAGATGCCAGGGTTCCATCTCTTCAGAGTCACTCATATAACGGATCTCAGCTCACTGAGGCCCAGTAATCCATAGCTTTAACCAACATTTCAGGTGACTATGATGTGATCCTAGGGTTGAGAGCCACTCTTTCACAACAAAGATGAGGTTAATTGAAATCTCCAAGAGACGCACGGCATACTCCTTTGGAGTCTCAGCCTGACCCAGGGAGGGCTTCCTGATTCTCTAAGACAATCAGCTGATGGTGATCCTGTTAACCACTGTCCCTGGTGAGGGCCCGCCCCTGGTGTTACTCAATAAATGGCCACTGTAAATTAAACACAGCAGAGGCTGCTCTGCTCCTGAGGGAATTCAGCCTCAGCTTCCTCATGTTCTTACTAACAGGAAAATCTGCTCATAAGAGTTCCTGCTGCCCTGCTGTAATTTTCAAAGTTAATAGCAGAGTAAATAACTCAATGCACCAAAAAGACCATGAAACGCCAAGAAGCTGCCACACCCACTGCCCCTCTCTGAGGAAAGCAGCCCCAAGGAGGGTTCCTTCTGAAGGTGGGTGATTTGGCTTACGCTGTGTGCATCTGGTGAACTGTCCTTACTAACCCAGCCACGACCACTGGGCTCAGGTTCAGCGCCTGACTGCACGTGACAAAGGTCAAGTGTCACAGGGGGGCTGGCCCAGACCTGCCAGCTCCACGAAGAAAAGACCAGTTCCCCCCAATCAAATCCTCTCTTTGAAGACTATCAGGTCCTAGATGGAGCCCAGGCTGAGCCCCTAATAACCACAGTTGGTTCTGGTGCCCAGCCGCGTGTTTCTCCACTTCATTGGCCTGCACTGCAGAGGAAGAGGAAGCATCGTGTTCTGGCCCAGATCCCCTCCGAGCCTGGAATAAGCCTCTGTTGTCAAAGGTGAGACTCTTCCTTGCAAGTGTAAAGAAAGCGACTAATATATTCATCAAAAGGAAAGTATAATGAAGCAACATAATGCAGAATAAATATTTTCCTTCTCTGCAAGGCCTCAACAGGAGAATGGAGAGACCAGGCTCCCAGGGAACCTTGTGTTAATTTAATGAGGACCATCAGAAGGGTCCACAGCAAGCAGAAAATACTTTACTTTTAAAAGAGGCATCAGCATCCTTATAGAATGTCCCGACAAAAACAAACAAACAAACAAACAAAAAAAACAAAAAACAAACGCCAAACCAAAAAAACACACCAACTTGTCACCTACTTACTAATTTTCCCTTTTCTGAAAATCCCATTAAAATCTTTTTAAATAAAAATCCATAAAATCCCATTATATCTCCCTTTAAAGGTCTTGCAGTAATCCTTGTATGAGTCTTTTCAGTCTATGAAGAGATAAGAAAGTTATCAAAATAACTCAAAAGGTGTGGCGGGTAGAGCGGACCCAGTAATATTGCAGTTATGTAAGAATCTAAGACAAACATGATTGCAGCATTTTTACCCAGTCTCCTCAACCCCTGGGGTGATGTGCCAACAACTTGAGAACTAAAGACTCTCCATTCCTCCTACCCACACACTCAGTATCCTTCCTACCGCACCATCTTTCAAATAAGACCCTGAGCCATACAGCTTCTTGAGCAAGGTGTCCCCTCATCAGGACCAGAACACAGTTCTCCTGATTTTTTTTTTTGACCAGGACAGGTACTCTGGCACAGCTCAGTCACAGCTCATAGTGTCACCTGAATAGCTTAACTTAGAGGGAGGCACCACGTGTCCTAAAAATGATTTGATTCTTCTTCTCTTTGCTCTGAAATTGTGTCACACATCTCGTCTATTTTTCAAATGTTGCAGAGAAAAAAAGAAACCAGCACAAGGCGGCCACACCCTCCTCACTATTCCATATGGAAATGTTCTTCTAAGGGAAAATTTTTAGGAAAAAAAATGTTTTTAGTGAGAGAAACACAGAAAGAAAACCTGATGATCTACCTTTATGGGATTATAAATCAAACTTGGCTTCGCCTATAGAATAGAGAAGTATTTTCAAATGTAACTATAGCCAAACTCAGTTTAACCATCTTCAGAACACTCACATAGCCCCCAGTTACATCTGAAGACTTTTTTTTTTTTAAATACTTGCAAGTAAGGGCTCAAAGTCTTGGTAGCTACCGCAAGGAATTTTCAGTTTTGCTACCCACTGTCCTCAACAAGCTGTGGTCTCTAAGATATGCCAGGAAATGAAGACATTTGAAGTCCAAATGGGAGTGGAAAGGAGGAGGAGGCGGAAAGAGAGAGGAAAGAAGGGGGAACGTATCTCTAAAGCTGTCAGCACCTCTTTGAGTGCTTTTGAGCGCCCATCATAGCCACAGCTCCTGCAAACAGCCCAGAGAGACAGTAGGACTGAGTGAGGCTGGTCTTCAGGCTCCTTCAACCTGAGGTCCAGGCTCAGGCAGGGCCTCGCTGGTACCACTGGGAGCACAAGCAGGAACAGCACTGAGGCCAAAAAATGAGGCCCAGGGAGACAAAGATCCACTCCTCACTAGCTCCACAAATAGAAAGTGGGGGGCGTGCCTGGTGAGCAGACTGACGCCCTCGGGGCAGCTGTCTGGCATTTTGCCATACATACATATATACATACAGAGTTGGGGCATAACTCCTTTCTCTGACTTTTTGTCCCCTCCGAACCTGCCAAGGACACTCAAGGCACTGTTGAGCCTTTCAAGAGGCTTCAGAATTAGTTAAACACCCCTCTCTGTCTCGTTACGCCTTTCTTCCCCCAGCAGTCTCCCCTTCTCTCTTCTTTTTCTTCCCTTTTAAAAACGAATTCCTTACTCCAAGGTAATTAAAAAGTCACAAGATACAGAGAGTAGCTTAACTTGAAGGCAGGCTCCGCTTCATATATTGGCTACTCAAAATTTTCTCAAGAAAGGAAGATGTTGTCACAAGAATGTGTCCTACAGACCTCCAATTTTAGGAAGTTTAACTCACCAAGGGCCCCAGCTGCTGCATTCTGAAATCCATTATTACAAACACGCAGGGGCCCTGCTCCCCGGGGGCTGCTCCCAGACAATGACCAATGTGCAGGGATCCTAAGGAGGCCCATTCCTAGGAGACACAGGGAGCCCCTGACAAATGACTTTGGCTTCAGAACTCTCTGACGGCCCTGACAAACCTTCCTCGGACCACACTGTAGTCTAAGAGACTTCCACCCAACCTACCTCCCTATCTCCCATCCTTCCTTCCTCCCTCCCTCCCTTCCTCCTTTCCTTCCTAGCTCCTTCCCTTGGAGTCAGACCCACACTGAAACCTGACAGCTACCCCAGCCTTTCCTAGATACCTCCCCACTTTCTCCCAAAGCCATTTAATCCTATCTTGGCATTTGCTTTTTGGAGGACCTAGAATAACACAGAAAGTGAGAAAGTAAAAAAGGAAAGATACAGGAAAACCATTTTTAGCTACTTCATTTTTTATTCTCACAGGAAATTTCCCAGTTGATATAGAAAGTCCTTTCTTCCACTTAAGAACATTCATATATTGCTTCCTTAACACTAACAAAACTGATCTCAACTTCAAAAATAAACACCGAGGCTCAGGAAGTTCACTTACTCTCCCAAAAGGCCATCTAGTCCAGTGGTAACTAAAATCCAACTTGTCTACCTCTAGTCTTCATGTTCTCTTTGCTCCTCCAAGTGTATGAAATCAGTGGTGTTCACCCTCCACCGCCAGGAAGCTTTTTGCTTTCAGCAGAGGGAGAGGGTAACGGGTTTGCAGTGTATGTGTTTATGAGACCACTGAATGAAGTAAGCACATTCTTGATTATAGACCCTTCTCTTTACTGTATCTAGTGACTGCAAATATCCAGTTCTCCATGGAAAGCTACAGCCATTTTGTTATTCCAAAATCTCCTGGCAGGGACTATTACGTGGGAACTGGTTTGGAAGTAGGTCTGTCTGGAATAGTGTGAAGAACAGAAGACAGAGTCAGGGATAATTATCACAGAGGTCCTGCCTCCTTTAGGAACCCAGAAATGGATATGGCATCTTTAAAGTACCTTCCCTGAGAACCAAAAGTAGAGGAAGAATTTGTGTCTCCATTTATTTCCTATCCATACCGGAAATGATCAGTAGGCACATCACAAAGTCTGTCAGCTTTACCATTATTCAGGCTCCTGAAAGCGATGGTGACTTCTCAAAAAAATAATAAAAAATTAAAAAAAAAAAAAAACTTGCAAAAGCCACATTAACTCAGCTTGGCAAATTCTCCATGTCTCCAAACACAAAATAGGATTCGTCTGAAAACACAGCTATCACCTACCTTCAGGTGTAACCTATAGATATAGAAAACACATTTCAAAACGGAAGTGCAAGTAAGTCCTCACACAGTGCACAGAAATCCTAATATGCCTGTTTTAAAATGAGCAGAAAATGTGAAAGAAAGAGGACTGGACTGAGTTTAGTCCTGGCTCTGCAATTACCTGGGTGACCTCAGGACCATTACGGGGCCTCTCTAGTCCTCTGTTACCACATCTCATCAGTTAGGGGATCCAACTACATCAATTCTAAAGCTCTTTCTCCCAAATTCTGGTTCTATAATTCTCAGTGCCTCCTTTTCTTACCCAAATAGATCTGAGTTGTGTGTTTCCATAGGAACTAACACTACCCTTTGGGCAGAAAACTAGTTTCCTTGCAAAGTGATATCCCAGTGACAGGGTACAGGCTGGAAGTTAAAGACCCTGGATTAGTTCATTAGGCGTTTCCTATAGAGCAGTTTTTCCCTAAAGGAGTCTGTAGAGATTAGTACACACACAGTAGCATGGTAGCGGCAAGAACGCACGTGGGATCTGAGCAGGGCAGACCGGGTTCAGACCTCAACTTCACCACTGACGGGACTTGAGGTCTCGAGCAAGTTGCTCAGTCTTCTCTTGCAAAACAAGCATAAGGACGTTACCTGCCTCACAGGACGGATGTGAGGACCTAATAAGCACACACTGCATCAAACAAGGTCTGACAAACAGCAGGGACTCAATACACATGGTAGCTGTTATAGTCAGCCGTTCTCATTGCCATCTGAGCACGTAATAACACTCATCAGCTTGCTCCCACTGGCCTTCTACCTTTCCCAGCAGGTGAAATGGAGTTGGAGGGAAGACATGGTCCCTGCCCCTAGAGGGTCACAACCTACTGGGGAGAGAGATAAATAACTATAACGCAATTTTATCGGAGCTGTGAAAGACCTCTCTATACATACAGGGCCATTAAAAATAGTTAATTTTGCTGGAAAGGGTCCATGTCTAATACCGCTATGTATCCTGCCCAGTTCCTTCAGCACGTTAGACACACAATACGTATCTGTTAATGAGAACGGTGGAGCCTTTCTAGAATGGAACCTTAGGGGATCCCAACAAAGTTATTGGTGCGTAAGAGACACAACGTGAAACAGAGGCCCTTTCGGACCTTTTGTAGAAAAATCCTTGGGATGAAGTTCAAGACTAATCTTCTTTACTCAGAAGTCCACTCCCTAGCAAATGATGCTACAGTGTGATTCCAGTAAATAATCATTGTCATATACACAGAAAAGATAATTGCTTGGACCTAGCTGGGAGCTGAAGAAAATGTACTGATTGAGAAACAACAAAGCAAAGCCAATTATCTTAGCAGTGGGGTTCATACCTCAAATACAACCTAAGGTTCATAAGGAATGTGAGATTGTCTGTTGGTATCAGTCCAAGATGACAGCATTTTAGGCACTTGTTAATATAACCAAAAAGATGTGGTTTTTTTTTTTCCTTACATCTCAATAAGAGATGATCACAGTATATTTGGCTACTGCCTGCACTAGAATAAAGCATCTGAAGGTCAGAGTCACTGAAGAAGTCCTACTCATAATATTACCCAAGTGAGCAATTTCCACTGAGGCCTTTCTATGCTTGGGAACGGCTCTCATCCTTGTTTTTTTTCAAATGGGAAGATTGACCGAAGGAGAAAGAGGGAGGATGTGATAGTCAAAAGTAACAAATGAGACTTTATTTGATCCAGTTGCTAAGTACTTAGTCCTTCCTCATTTATCATGTTCATTCAGCCAGCGAGCCAACAGACACAATTGTTGAAAACACACTATAGGTGCCAGGTGTCCAAGCAAGGGCTCAGCTTATAAGGATGGCCCCGCCCTTAAAACGTTCCCTGGAGAGCAGGGAGTCCCTGTAAACATGCTTCTTCCCCTGGCCAGGACGCATACTACCATTTACCAGTCATGGACTGGCTGGAGAGAGAGAGGAGCCTTGGTGGCTGCTTTGGGAAGTGTGTGACCTCTGAGGGTCCCATCCTGCCCTGGAGGTCCAGGAGGCAGAAACCTGCTTGGCCTCTGGGGTCTGCTCTCTCTGTAGCCCAGAAGGGTCTCAGAGACCTGAATAAGCCCAGGTGATCTACACATACCCACGCAAGCACTGAAAAGCACAGTTCCAGAGCTGGTGCAGAGCATTTGAGCTGGCAAGGTTAAAGTGATCACCTAATCCAACTCTTCATTTCATAGCTGGAGCTCACAGAAGCAAAAGAACTTGCTTAGAACCACGCAGCCAGAAAAAGAAGAGCCAGGACTAGAACCCAGGTCTCGTCATCTCAGCTGAGGGCTCCTCCCAGCATGCCACAGTGACCCCGTGAAAATCAACACGTTGTTTGCAGAAGGAGGGGTTACTCAACAATTTTACTGACTAGTGCAACACAGGCACTGGCCAATGAGTGGAGAAGTCAGGCTATATGACATGGTTCCGGGGCCTGTGGCTGAATATCGGCCAAGACTCTTTCTACACCTACAGCTACCCGGCAAGAGCTCTAGTTCTTAACATGATCAGGATGGCTGTCACTGGAATCAACCGACTGTTGCACTTCCTTAGAGACAAGTGCAGCATGTCTCCACTCAGCTCTCCTCAGTTCTATAAACAGAGACAGACAGATAGAGATACAGACACACAGACACACACACACAGGTGGTATGCGCACACTCAGATACCAGAGGACAGTCACATGGGAATAGATGACAAAAAAGGCTGATTGCTGTTAATGTGCATTCATCTGTCAGAGGCAGTGTAAAACGAACCCTGTGATTAAAGGCATTATCCAAATCACAACCACAGCCTGAACCGGATACCACCAGGCGGGGGTGGAGAAAACAAGATGGGAGGCTCCCGTTTCCCAAGCCTGGCATCAGAAGAATCAGATCTCGGAAAGACCTGTTAGATCACCTCTCTTCTGGGCCAGCAGGAGGGTGAGCCCACACCAGAGATTACCAGGGATGGAGTTTCAAAGTGCGTCTCAAGTTCCCATGGATTTCCTGGGGAAGATGCTTCTCCAGCTCAGTTTTCAGTTACTCAGTGGAAGGAGGCTGGCTTCTCCCCCAGGTGACACCTCAGCCCACACCTTCCAGGTTGTGTAACCTTGGGCAAGATACTTAGATTCTCTAACCTCAGGTTTTTCACGTGCAGCATGAGGATGACACCACATTTGGTACACGATACATGAGGGACAAGGTGAGATGGGAAGTAAGATTGTCCTTTAAAGGCAAAACTAGGAAGTCACCCCATAATGGATCAACTAAGAGGTACAGTATATTGCCCGAAAGGCACAGAATACGCCCCAGGACAGCAGGCCTTGGAATGTAACCTAACTGAAAGTAAAGATTATGTCAGCTGGAAGTGTATGTGCACTGGGGAGGGGGGGAGATGCTGGGACTGCCAGCCATGAAAGCACGGAAGTCAGAGAGTCATGAAGGCAAACCCTGGCAGAGTCTGAACAGACTCCAGAAACAGCACGTACCCAACAAGACCTCCATTCACATCCAGTGGACCCATTTACTGCGGAGCCAGAGGCCAGGAAACATTCTTGTCACACAACTAGCTGACTCACTCCATCTGTGCACACAGAGCAACCCTCCAGTAACCTAAGGTCTTTTCACATCACTTTGCCTCTGACAGAAGAAAATGTGCTTGTCAGGCTAACGTGAGTACCTGGTCTGGAACACTGTTCAGTGTCTTAAAGTGAAACCTGGTGTTCTAGACACAATATTGTAAACTGACTATACTTCAATTAAAAAAAAAAAAAGCCTGGTATTTTAGTTTGTACCTCAGCCTCTTTTTGAGTTTTGTCAGTGTGAGTTAGCATCCTAAGGTTCATAACTTCAAAACTGATGAGTTTGAGCTTCAGACTCTGAAAGGCTGACAGCTCAGCCCCCAGGGAGGGAGAAGTTTAGGGAAGAAACTGCTTGCTTGTGTGGCTAGTTTCCCGAGGTGACTGCGTGCCATGGATGCTGACCGAGTGAACTGCCCACAGGACCATCCTAGCAGGCTTGATGAAAAGATGGGTGATAATGGGTGTGAAAGCATCTTGCAACCTGGAGAGTCCACAAATCACAGCTATTATTTCATCAGCTGGTGCCTGAGGGCACTAAGCCACTAGTCTGCTCTCGCATGAAGGGCAGAGTAAAGCTATCCTATCCACGTGACAAAACCAAGCTGGGATGCAGCTGTGGCCCCTTGAATCACAAGCTTGGCTGCATTGGTCTGTTTTCCCTCTGAGGATTTCTCTTGCTTTTAAATTGACATTGTCATCGTCCATAGCTTCTTTAACTGGGGCACAGGGGTCTCATCTACCCGACAGGCCTCAGCTTGCTTCAGGAAGTTTCCTTCTCAGGAACTCCTGAAGAGGACAATATTCTAAAGACTGTCCCATGGCTAACCACTGTGTGCATACACGTGGGGTGGAGAGGAGGGGCAGAAAAGATAGCCCAGGGTAAGAACAAGATGGGGACCGTGGTCCCCTCAGTGGAGGTTTATAAAGTCAAGGATACTTAATACGCTATTACAAATTACCTACTACTTATAAATTTTGAAGGAGCTAATTCTTTATAAACAGTATATCATATTCTATTTTCTTCCTATATCCTTCCAACCCCAGAGCTATAGAACACTTTCTAGAACCACCCCAAAAGCTACTTAGGGAGCATAAGAGAGCAAGTTTTGGTTCAATATATGGAAGACCTTTGTAGATTTCCAGCTGTCCAGAGGGAAAACAGGCTGCCTGAAAAAGGAGTAGAGTCCTCTTCACTGGAGGTGTCCAGTCATATACTGGGTGAGGTCTTTTGTGAGAAGGATGTAGAGGTTATTTCAATCCTCAGATCAGCAAGATAACTACCCTTCAACATCCCTCTCAACCCCTGATTCTCCAAGTTTATCTGTCTACTTCTATATATTTGTCCCATTTGAATTAAGAGCATTGTAGGTTTGGAATCAAAGGCAGCTCAAGAGGTCTACTATTAGTATGTGATGGTGCTGCCATCAGTAAGTATAAAACAAAGGCATGAGCAGAGTCAAGGAACAGAGGGGTAAAAAGAGATTCTCTCACATATCCTCCATCAACCAAGCCCTTTTCCATTTCTGTTTGGAAACACATCTACGCTCCCTTCTGCCCGTTATGCAAATCTAGCCTTCCCCAGGGGTTAACATCATTCCTGCCCCAGCACATACAGTTTTTAACACAAAACAGCCAAGTGTTTAAACGACATATGCTCACTTTCTTGTCTCGCCCCAGCTCAGAGGAATGTGCACTATCTGGACCAATGCCTCCCTCCCCTTCCTCTCACTTCCTGAGCACTGAATAGTGGCTGGGTCTTGAGGGACTACTTAGACAGATGGGCAGCAGCAGTAACTGTAACAGGACACAAGGACACACAATGGGGCTGGGAGCCTCCTCTCATCCTCTCTCCCACTGAACCCTGTTATACTTGTCATCACTTGGATTTAAAGCATTTCCCAAGGGGAGGGTATAGCTCAGTGGTAGAGCACATGCTTAGCATGCACAAGGTCCTGGGTTCAATCCCTAGTACCTCTATTAAAAATAAACAATAAACTTAATTACTTATCCCCCCTCAAAATAATTGGAAAAAATAAAAGCATTTCCCAAGATCAAGACTCAATGGTAAAGGTATCAAAATAGGAGAGGGGATTTGAATGCAAGGATGATAGGAGATGACCCTTGTCACTCATGGGACACCAGAACTGAGCCAATCAGTTGACGTGGTCTTTGGCCCCGCCACACTCTCTGATCCAGCTGCAGCCTCTCAGCACTGTTGCTGGTCAAGGCAGACCACCTCACCAGACAAGGGAAGGATTCCGTCTGAAGAGTGACCTCGAAGGAAAAGCTATCCCACATCTACCTTCCCTGCTCCCCTTTCACCCCAGTTTCTGGTTCAGAGTCACTTACCTTTTTCTTCTTCTTCAGAATCACCTTCACTCCATCCACTGAAACCATAATGCTCACCTTCTTTTTCTTGATGTTCTTGGCTTTGAACTCATACTGCAAAGGAGAAGAGAACAAAGCACAGTCCAATTAGATCAGTGCATCTGCACGGCCCCAGAGAGCTCATGACCTGGAAAAGAGGGCTACAGATGGGTCCAGGGAGCGGGTGCAGTCTCTGGGGACAAGAAGCACCTCAGGGGATATAAAAGCAGGTGGATGTCTGCAGGAAGTTGGCTTGGCAACTTTTGGGTTGGAACAGACACTCTGAATAGTCACTGGTTTCACCACTCAGCTATCAGGTAAGACCACAAGAATGGATCTGATCCATCCTAACAAGGTGAAAACAGAAAACCTTACTTTGAAAGCCTTACCAGAAATCCAGAACCTTCTCTTGGCCACTCCTTTTAACACTCTGATTTTAAGAACTCAATTTAGAGTCTCCCAGTCTGTCTACATTCCATCCCTTCCACTGAAAGAAAATCAGTTGATTTTCTTATTCTGTTGCACAGAGTCAGTGCTGATGCCCCTTGGCGGTCTGCTTCTTAGGGACAAGGACACGACCTGGCTAACTGAGGAAAAGCATTTCTCTTCACATCGTCAGGTCAGGTTCTGGTTTACAGCTGATCTGAGTTTCCAGGTGATGGCGACATACGTCACTCCCCAGTCTGGTGGTTACTTCTCCCACCCCCACCATCACTTTGCCAACAGCTGACCTTTCCACCAGGGATCCTGAAGGAAGAGTAAACCGGAGTAAGAGACACATAGGAGAAAGAGAAAGCTTCAACCTCAGACTGCTTCAGAGTCTGGGAACCCCAAGCCAATTAAGACTAATACGAAAAAGGAGAGCAGACATGTCTGACGGGACAGGGAGAAGTCTGGAGTCTGGCTCAGAACAGGGCCTCAGCCATGTAGCAAACCTCTCTAGGTCGGTGGCTGCAAGCTGGTGAAGGCTAGAGTGGTGTCTGATTTGCATGCACTTCAGGACATGGCTACAATCGCAGCGTGGCCCCTGACTGCAGCATTCTGCTCAGATGCAGTGCTAGATGAACTGAAATTACCTCTGGGTGGGCGAGCCAGCTTGAGAATCTGTAAGTCGGCTGACTTTGGCCTTGTGCCTGCTGGGAGAGGTGAACCAGCATCATTTCCTGGCCACACCTGCATTCACCTCCGCTCACGTGCTTTCAGTAAACACAGCCTTTCAGCTGTGCCTCCCTTGGGAAGAAGTCACTAAAATCAGGGCTGCTCCTGCCAGTCAGAGGCTGCACTGCCAGAGAGGTGCACTGATGAACTCAGGAGATAAGAGCTGAAGAGTCCCGGGAGCACTCAGAGGTGGACAAAACCTGCCCCAGACAGGTCAACCCTCGTCTGCTTTACAGTCTCTGCTTTCCTGCACTATGTCACTCTCACAAGCTCCACAGACTTCCTTCTTCCCTCTTTCCAGCAACAAGGTCAAAGCAGCGACTAAGTACCTACCTACCTCTGCAAGGTACAATGTCACCTCCCAGCCCTGGTTTTAGAGAGCACATCACCTGCTAAACCAAACCCCTGAAAGTCTTACATTTCCAGAAGAATCTTGTCGCTAACTGTATCTCTTTCTTGTTTGGTCCCCCTCCCTACTAGTTTCATTCTCTCTGGAACCTTTTTAAAATCAAGATTCCCCAGGCCTACCCTTTGCCTGTGTATCTGAAACCTTGGCCATGCCTTTAACACCCTGATCTTAAGAACTCAAAGTGTAACTTTCTCTTTGGAACTGGAAAACAGCCTCTAATTCAACCACTGTGCATGTAACTCCCAGGTGGCTCTGCTACGGAGTGTGGGCACAGTAACTACATGGAGAAGCACGACCAAATGAGGTGCATTAGAATCTCAGTGACAGTGACAATCCAGGTGCTCCCCTTCACAACAGCTGGTGGAATGCTCTGGAGTGCTTCACAATGACAAGGGGCAAGAGAGGCATGAAGTAAGGTTCCGGGCCCCGTTACGGCTGCCGGAACGTACTACCTGAGTGCTATTTAGAAGGGCTCTTAGGTTGGGCACACTCTGCACCTACTCCACCTGCCCTGTGGTCAGATGTCTCAGACCCTTTCCAGCCGAAGGATATGTACTCAAAGTGCAGCTCCGTCGGCAACTAGGGAAATGAAATCAAACGTCTGAAAATGTTTAAACCTTTATTATCATAAAACGGTTTATTTATACGGCAATTATACTTCACTTCGACAACCATGTTATTATGCTCACTGAGGGGACAGAAATGGATTTGGAGACAGCAGAGATGACGGGAGTGACTAGCGGAACAGAGGGATGCCCTCCTTTGCCCCACACTGTGCTGCTCTGCCGGGCAGGCGGGCCCAGGAGGAAGCATCTGAGCTCCGCAGGACAGGAGTCTAGCCTGCCCAGGCTCTGCCAGGGGCCAGAGGACAAACAGGACTGCTGGTACCACCGTCTGTGGTTCAGGTCAGCCTCCCACAAAGCCCACGCCAACTCTGGAGTCCGTGCCAACAGGCCTGGCTCTCTCCCCAGTGGCCAGACTGACCTGATATATTTGCTTTGCTAGTCAGAGTCCCACCAGCAAGGACAGACTAAGCCCTACGGGACCTGACCTTTTCGGGAACAAGACAACAGAAGCTCTGGAACATTAACCACTGAGTAGAAGGACTGAGGTAAAGTGTCTGGGCTTCATAAACAGAGACTTGGGGCCTGGTATGGGAGGAGTGGCCCTGGAATCTAGTGTGCTGTGCCCACCAGTGAGGTCCACAAAGTGGGGCTGGGTAGACAGAGGGTTCAGATACAGCAGGAGCCAGGAGAAAACACTCAACTGAGATGGGAGTGAAAATACTGGCTGGAAGTCAGAGAGCTGCTGTCAGAATTGTCCTGACGCCCCAATGTTTCCTTCTCCCCAGTTTGCAGAAGCACCTCCTAACCCTGTAGGTCTCCAGTCCCAGGCACTGGGTGTCCAAGAAGGGGGAGCAGGAGGTCTGCAGCAGGGGAATGTGTTAATGAAGGGACTGGCCCAGCCTTGGGCTTGAAGCTGTACTACAGAAATAGAAGTAACAGAATTACTCTCTTAGGAATCAGGGGAAGGGTTGGGGCTGCACGCACACGCACACACACACACACACACACACACACACACACACACACACGCTCATACACACTCACTCTCAACAGCCTATTTTCAGGACAACATCTAGTCCCCGAAGAACCCCTGTGTGCATGTGTTTTCTTTATGAGATCCTTGGTTCTTCAGTCACATTGTCTACAAACTACTCAGCCTAGTGATGCATTCTCTCACCAGCTACATAGGAAGCTGGTCCTCTCTCTGTTCTCTGTAAAATTCATTTTGCCCAGCTCCTTCCCACTGTCCCCACAATGCTTACAGTCATGAGTCAAGGTGCTCAGAGGCTACTTTCCCAAGAGAGGAGATTCAGTTTGCAAAGGCAGAGAATGATGCTCTCGCTTGGCAAGTCCTCAGTTTATAGCCAGCTGTGTTCACCACCTTTCTAGAATAAGCCTCACAGGTTTGCTTCTGGTGAATAATCATAAGTGAATTCTGGTAGTGCCATCAAGCATTTAATCATATTCTACCCATAATTGTGGCTTCAAGAGTGAGAACACACCTTCACAACAAAACTGTAAGTACCTCATCTAAAGGCACTGTCTTATAAAGGGTTTGCAGGAAGTCATTTTGCACTTAACATTTGAAAGTTTAATAACTTAGGTAGTAAGATACAAATCTGCGTACACACTTGTTCATCGCATGCTCACAATAGCCCAAAAGTGGAGGCAACCCATGGGTCCACTGACGGATGAACAGAGAAACAAAATGTGTTACAGACATATACTAGGGTATTATTCAGCCTTAAAAAGGAAATTCTAACACATGCCCCAACATGGATGAAGCATGAAGACATTATGTTAAATGTCGTTGATGGTAAGACAGAACAGACAGGCAAATGTGTGATTCCACTCACATGAGATCTAAGGGTAGTCAAATTCAAAAAGACAGAAAGTAGGATGGTGGTTGTTAGGGGATGGGGAATGGGAGAGATGAGGAGTTAGTGTTTATGGGTACAGTGATTCAGTTTTGAAAGATGAAAAGATCTGCAGGTGGACGGTGGTGATGACTGCACAACAAAGTGAACGCTGTGTGTAGATGCCTTAGGACTGTACATTTAAGAATGGCTGAAATGAAAATCTTTTTGTAATGCATATGTTACCACAATAAAAGTTAAAAATCTGAAAACACTGTATAACAAATACATTTCTCCTCGTGGCAAGTCCACTTTAATTCAATCTGCTTGCAAAAGGTTATTTCTGTCACTCTCCCACATGCAAGTCGAACACGTCGTATTTTTCCAAACTTTCATGTAATTGCATTTGCTACTGTCTATGCCCAGAATGCCCTCCTCCTTACCATCTGCTTGGTGAACTCCTTCTTATTCTTAAATTATCTACTTAGCCTTCTGCACAGCAAAGTCTTGCAGGTCAACTCCCCCTTCCCACATCCTCCCACAGAAATGTGCCATCAGCTTGGTTACTAGAGCAATATGTGAGCCTCCATTATCACTCAGCACTGACAGGTTGTTTGTGCATCTCCCCACTAGGTCAGGCCCTCCCTGAGAATGAGAAATATGATTTACACATATTTGTACTCAAGAATATAGCACCAGGGGACAGGAGGGGGGATAAACAAACATCCAATAAATTAATGAACCCAGCTGGCAGTGGTTCTTCACAGTACCTGAGAAAACATGACACTGTCCACAAAGGTAAAATAAACCTTCCAGAAGTTATTTCATTGATTAACAATTTAAGTTATTAAAACCTGGATTCCATTCCATGGGCATAAAGACCTTAAGAAGATCCGACTTTAACTCTTCCATATTCCATAGCACACTGATAAACTCTTTTGCTTGATCCACACTTAAGGAAATAACTTAGAGTCTCCATCATGGGACAGTGCTGTTCTCAATCACCTTATGGCACAGTCAGAGGTAATGAATGGGAATGAACGGTCATGCAGGTAAACCTCTGTTCCCCAGGCCACCCAACTTCCCTAAGTTCCAGCTCCTGTGTCTGTGAGGACAGAATCTGAGGACCAGGGCTCCCAAGAGCCATGGCAGTCCCTGACACTGTTGTGTGGCTCAGGGACTTGCATTGCTCATTCCTACAAAACCTCAGAAATGCAAGCAAGACAAAGAGCAAAGCTGGTACTGAATCCAGATTCTATAGTACCTCTGAGGCTTCCTGGTACAGACATTTACTTCCTATCTATCAACCTCGAGCCCAGCATAACTTATTTTAGCAACAGACATATCACTGAAAGTTGGGTATAAATAAAATCTCCACAAAATGCAAACTGCTTAAAAGGAAGCAGAGGAGCCACTTTTTAAAGAAAGGAATATTCATTGTCATTGCATCATAAGTGTAAAATATAAGTATTACCCAGCTCTGTAGACAAGGAAATCTAAGACTCCTTTTAAGTCCCATTTGAGGCATCTGATAAAAAGACAGAATCCGAGACTAAGGCCTCAGACATGATCATTCGGCAGACCCAGGGAAGGGCCAGAAGTTGGCATTTTTTGGATGTGGGAGATAACAGAGATCACATTATTCATGAACATTACTCTGGGCCATAGAAACGTTCGCATCTAGAATTGCCTTATGCAAAATCAATGTGTCTTGATCATATACATAGTATTTTTTTAAAGCATAGATACTATTGTAACAATTAAAGTATAGTTTCTTATGAAAGCATCTCTGCTATTTGCTGCCATCCATTTTCTAAATCAGAGGTGTTAAAATGACAACTACTATGTTGGGAAGAAATTCTGCTAGGTGGTAGGTATCAGGTGTTCACTCACTGTGTTGTATGCATTTTGTATCTCTGACATTTTTTATGCTAAAAAGTGCATTCCAAATTTATAGATATCTTTTCATAATAGTACAAATATCACTTACACCCTGATCAGTGGTAAAGGAAATGAGTAAACAGCTCATAGGAAAAGTACAAAACGAAAATAAAATCATATAGATGTGCAGCCTTACTAATCAGAGACTTTTAAATGACATTCTATTTTTAATGTACCAAATTGTCAAATACTTTTACAAACTGACTGTCTATTATCGTGAGAATGTGATAAGACAGACACTTATATATACTGCTGGGAATCTAAATTGGTACAACTTTTTAGGAAAGAAATTTATAAATATGTATCAGTCCTAAAACCTTAATATCATTTGATCTCAGTAATCCTATCAACTAATTACCCTAAAGAAATTATCAGAGACTGGCACACTCCGTTCAAGCATTTTCAGTACATCAGTTACACAGAGGCTTAAAAATTTATACTAAAATTCAGCTATACAAAAAAGCAGTTTCTCCTTTTTCCTATAAGCATCTTTCATTTTGCTCTGAAGGCCTTATTTCTACTTACTATGTGAGTTAGGGGGAATTTGAAATTTGTCCTCATCAGGTAATTCAGTCTACTTTGGCTTAAAACAGTAGCCCTCAGTTTAACTCATTCTTCCTTTGGACAATCTTTCAGGATATCTCCCCCCACCCCTTCAGGGAGATCCAAGCTTCCAAATGGCAGGAGTAATTTAGAAACTCACAATTTTAAGGGTGAGGAGGGAGATAAAATTCCTCCCTTTCCACTCTCCTCTTAATCTGGCTATACAGGCTGCGGATATACACTGTGATTTTTTTTCTTCTGTTTCACTGAGTTATAATTTACTTATACTATATTAGTTTCAGGTATACAACACAGTGATTCTATATTTTTATACATTACAAAATGATCACCATGACAAGTCTAGCTACCACCTGTCACCATACAGTTATTTCAATATTGACCACAGTCCCTATGCTGGCATTACATCCTCATGACTTATTTATTTTATAGCTGGCAGTTTGTACCTCACCTCAATCTCTTCACCTATTTCATCCCTCCCCCCCGAAACCCATCCCCTTTGGCAACCACCAAATTGTTCTCTGTGTCTATGAGTCTACTTCTATTTTGTTTGCTTTTGTTTTTTCGATTCCACATATAAATGAAATCATACTTTCTCTGACTTATTTCACTTGGCCTAATACCCCTTCTAGGTTCATACATGTTGTCACACATGGCAAGATTTCATTAATTCTTTACAGCTTAGTAATATTTCATTGTGTGTGTGTGTATACACACACATATATATATATGTACACACATATACATACACAATGACAGTGTCTTTATCCATTCATTGATGGAATCTCAAGTTGCTTCTATATTTTGGCTACTGTAAACAAGGCTGCAATGAACATAGGAGTACATAGAACTTCTTGAATTAGTGTTTACATTTTCTTCAGATAAATACCCAAAAGTGTAATAGCTGAGTCACACGGTAGTTCTATTTTTAGTTTTTTGAGGAACCTCCATATTGTTTTCCACAGTGGCTGCACCAATTTATATTCCCACCAACATGAGGTTTGCATGAGGGTTCCCTTTTCTCCACATTCTCATCATCACTTGTTTCTTGTCTTTTTGATAATGGCCATTCTGTCAGGTGTGGGGTGATAGCTCACTGTGGTTTCGATTTGTATTTCCTTAACAATTAGTGATGCTGAGCATCTTTTCACACGCCTATTGGCCGTCTGTATGTCTTCGGAAAAATGTCTGTTCAGGTCGTCTGCCAATTTTTTAACTGGGTTGTTTTGATATAAAACTGTATGAGTCTTTTTAATATATTTTGGATATCAACCCCTTATCAAATATATTTCTAAGCATCTTCTCCCATTCAGTATGTAGCCTTTTCATTTTTGTTGGCTTCCTTTCCTGTGCAAAATCTTCCAAAATACTTCATCAACAAAATTTTATAGGAATCCTTGTGTTTGAAATATTTGGGACCACAAATGTTGACCAAATATTTCATCTTAGGGCTGAAGAAGCCACTACCCAAAGATGGTTAAAAATAGAAAAGTTTCCCAGGTTCATTAGCAGAAAACTTGAGCCTGCCTGGAACCACATATCTTCTGACTCTTGGCTCTTTGTGTTTCTCAACATCTGTTCCCTACCACCCCTCCCCACAGTTCCCCCAAACACCCCTCCCCAGAATCCTGGCTCCAGGAAATAAAATTATTCATTCATTCCTGCATTCATTCAATACATGTGTAATGAGCTCTCTGATGTGCATGCAACCCCACCTTATAACAGGAAACAAGAAAAGGAGGAAGAACTTATTGGAAACTAGCTTCATAGGATCTGGAATATTCTTGGGCAACTCAATGGAAAGCCTGCAGTCTCCCCCCAAAATTCTTTCCCGTACTAATTGCACTGGCTGCGCTCATTTCCTTTGTTGCTTCCCACCCTGTTCCACACCCAAGGACACATGTCAATGACCTGGGAAGGGTACAGAATGCCAATGAGGTCAGAAAAACATGGTAGAGGGGCCCTCTGAAGATAAGGAGGGCTGCAGGGCAGGAAACATCCAAGTTCATTGCTGTTTGGAGCACTGAGGAACAGGGAGAGAGGTTCATGCAAACACAGATGTTCTGTGGGAGAGAGGCATTTTTGCAGTGTCGGGAGACTGGCATGATGGGAGAGGGCAAATTAAACAGGCCCTTGGATGACAGACAGCGGCCACCTAGAGTGCAGGCAATTGTGGGCTGTGGCCGTGTCCTTGGTTGTGAACGGGGCAGCCCCCTGAGCAGCAGCTGCTCCCTGTAGAGAGGAGACAGGACAGGCCCTGGAATACAGCCATCACTGCTTCCGACTGCGAGCACATTGACAGGTCACAGCGAGCTGAACAACAATCCAAATGATTAAGGGGCCCAAAGGGGTGATTTATGCAGCAAGATAAGTACCACTACTAATAATAATCCGCTGCTCTCGGGTTGCTTTTCCCTCCACTAGCTCTTGAGCACATTAAAACCACACATGAGAACCTTTCCCTTTTAAGCAAAAACAGAGGCATAGGTGGGTGAAAAGCCAAAAATAAAACAAACTTCGACTGTGACCAATTCTATCCTTGCCTAATATCTGACCCAGACCCTCCTCCAAATGCTTAATACGGTACCTAGGAAGCAGGAAGACAAGGGACATAAAATTCATCTGCCACAGGAAGAAAAAAAAGACATAACGATGTCTAAACAGTATAATTCATGTCTACACACACACACACACCTAGAAGAAATAAAAGTCTGCCAGTATTTAGTGGAGCCATGAAACAAGGATTTAAGGTTTTCTGCCTCAGACCAAAAATGGTTATGAGACAAATGATGAATCCTTCTGTTTTTCTAAGGCCTTCTCTTTAAAAGAAGGTAATCAATCATGTTTTGTGACCTCCCTGCAACCCTCACCCTCCACCACACACATCCCCACACTCAGCTTGTAAAGTTATATGAAATGATTCACATCGAGTACTGTGAAGTCCCCTGAAGAAGCCACACCGGACAGTGATGCCACTCCACATCAAGCATCTGCAATCTTAGCTGTGTGACCCTGGGCACCTAACCTCTCTGGGCATTACTCCTCCCTTCTGTGAAATAAGCATACTGGGTTAGATTGTATCTGAGAAACTTCCCAGCTCTAAGTGTGTCTCAACATATTACCAACCTCATATCCCCTGTAGGAAGAGTGTGATGGGCAAGCCACTGGCGGAAGGCAGGGGAGAAAATCCAGCAACAAGGAAATGAGGGTGTCTGGCAAGGCCAGGTTGATCCCAGAAGCAGAGGCAGAAGATAGGAGAAAGGATGCAGACAGACTGGAAAATAAATTATTAGAGTTCTGCATAGAAAGGAGGATGGAGTTACATTCTTTAGGGTTTTGAAAACAGCGAAGAGAAGAGGGGCAGATGCTGAACATAATCTTGGCACCAGCACTGAGGATTCTAAAAGGAGAGAGACTGGAAATGGGAAACCTAGGGAAGACCAGGTACATACATCAAGCATTGGGTTGTAAGAATAAAGAAAATGTCTGGATGAAATCACTGTATGATAGAACAGAACAGGATAAGATTGAAATGGTCTCAATATCCCATGCCTGGAAAAAGTAGCAATGCTTTCAACAATAACAGCACAGGTGAACACAGAGGATGTGTTACACATTGAAAAAGTCTACCTTGCACCACAGAATCTGAGCATAGGAATTAGAAGGGATTTAGAGGTCACACAGGCATTCACATGAAACTCCCTTTCCAAGCCTCTCCCAAGTCTGATCCATTCAACATTCCCCCCCACCCCAAGCTTAGACCTATCAGCACAGTGAGAAAGAGACGAGATGAGAAGATCTGGATAACCTGTGCTTCCACTCACCCATTAAGGGTCATTAGAATTTCCAGGTTCAAGAGGAAAAACAATGGGAAGACCACAGCAGGCAGAACAGATGGCTGCAATGAGTGTTCATGGTTTAATAGAAGGTGTAAAGAAGGACATTCTTGGGAGACATTGAAAAAAGACACTGACGAAATTCGAGGAGGAGGAAAACAAAATCAGGCTTAGGAGGGCTCTTAGATATAACAGTGTTGTCTCTGTCAAGGGGTCATTCAGTCTCTGACAATACTGGCAGCTTTTCTAAATCTACTCACAGAAGTTTCCACTTACATGATTCTTTAAAGCAGTGCTTCTCAAATTTTAAAGTTCATGTGAATCACCTGGGGATCTTGTTAAACTATAAAGTCTTCAGGTGGGGGTGTGTGGGGGTGGGAGAAGTCCTGCATTTCTAACAAGGTCCCAGGGGACGCTGACACTCCTGGTGTCATGGACCAGCGTGGACCACACTTTGAGTAGCAAGGCACCAGAGCCAGAGTATGTAAGTCCAAAAGGTATTTGGATATGTCAGCTGTTTGAACTAATGACCTCTAAGGCTTTCATTAGTGATAATATTCTATGATTCTTCCCAATTGTATATGTCAATATTCTGGGTTACATCAAAACTGAGACAGGGTGTTTCTCACGAAGAGCCACGTTAAGATGGGCAAAAACCGAACTCTAATACACGAATGATAAAAATACAGTATCCAGAGCGCAAGTTCCCAGACTGAAGTGGAATCTGAAGAGTTACTGACCTGCTTTCAATCATAACAACTTCCTACTGTCAGTAGGTGGCAATATTTCCTCGGAGTCTAAGGAGTTGGAAAGTGGCATGAAGGTTCTCAACTCTGGCTGTACAGGGGGACCACTGGGAAACTTGAGAAATCCTGGTATCTGGATCCCTCTCCCAGAAATGGATTTAATTTCGTCTGGATGTGCAGCAAAGGCTGAGGACCACTGAAGCAGGATAAGGTGTAGGAGACCCAGAGAAACAAAGATGCCAGGAGGAGTAAGAGGTAAATGCTGGTCATCACATCACCCCTAAGTCCCTGAGTCTCCCCCTCCCACACCAGAGCTGACTCAGATGCACCACATAATCTCCACTCCATCTCATCTGCCCCATAAGCCCATCACCATTAGCTTACTCCAAGGCTGCGCCAGATTTTACTTCCTCCAAATTCCTATGGCAACAGATGATACTGGATCAAAAGATGCCAGGATGGTTTATGCAGGAAAAGCACGGATATCCTTTGTTTTCTGCAAGACTCAGTTTTAACTTTAGCAAAGTGCCCTACCCCAAAACTCATCTCCAGTACTAGCCTCGACTCCATAAGTTGGCAACATTTTTCTGTAAAGGACAAGGGAGTAAATATTTCATGCTCTGAGGGCCATGTGGTCTCTGTTCCAACTATTCTACTCTGTCACTGTAGCACAAAAGCAGCCATAGACAAAACATAGATCAATGGCTATAGCTATGGACCAATAAAACTTTATTTATAAAAAAAAGGCAGTGAGCTGGATTTGACCTATGATCCATAACCTGCTTTTCCCTATCTTAGTTTCTTCTGAATTTTCTACCTTTTCCCTATGACAGGTACCAAGCACAACCCCCATGACACATGCGGTACACGAATGAGACCACTGCATGGAGACTGGAAAATGTGCAAGGGAGCCTTGGGAGGCAGTGGGATTTGAGACATGGACCTATCCTGACTATTTAGAAATGCAGATGAAAATACGGAGAAGGAAGGAAGGAAAAAGAAAGGAAAAAGGAAGGGGAGGGGAGGGAAGGGGAGGGGAGGGGAGGGGAGGGGAGGGGAGGGGAGGGAAGGGAAGGGAAGGGAAGGGAAGGGAAGGGAAGGAAGGGAAGGGAAGGGAAGGGAAGGGAAGGGAAGGGAAAAGAAAATACAGAGAAGAAATCCTACTAAGAACTGCAAAATCTCCAGACAGATTTCTGACACGGGGGCCTATTCCTGAGATTCTTTTCCCCTAAAGCAACAATCTGTGATCTGAGACCAATTTTCACCACCTCGAATGGAAACCTAAAGCCAAACTTGTCAGGAAAAGAGGATGAACTCCTGGGAGTGAGATGGGACCAGACCACGTAAACAAATGAACGGTGACATCAGCCTCACGCCTTATGCAAAAATTAATTCAAAATAGATCACAGGTTTATACTTCAGTATAAAAAACTGATCACAGGTTTAAATGTGAAACTATACAACTTTTAGAACAGGAGAAAATTTTCATGACCTAAGGTTGTATGGAATTCTTACACATGACACCCAAAGCATGATCTATCAAAAAAAAAAAAAAGATGAATTGGACTTCATCAAAATTTAAAACCTTTGCTCTGTGGAAGCCAGTTTGAGTGAATAAAAAAGACAAGCTATAGACTGGAAGAAAATATTTGCGAATTATCCATCTGACAAAAGACACATCCAAAACATACAAAGGACATCTGAAAACTGAGTAATAAAAAACCACCCAAGTAGAGACAGGGCAAAAGCCTCGAACAGAACTTCATCAGAGGATAAATGGAAGGCACATAAGCACATGAGAAGGAGCCAACGAGGCTGAGTGGTTGGTTCAGTGTTGCTGTGTGACAGGAGGGACTGGGACTGCGGTGAGAGTCCTGCCTATAAAACTAGACTGAAAAATTACTTTTGCACATCGGAGCTTTTGAAGTCTGCATCTTGAGCCTCAGAGTCTACTGAGACATGTCCAGACCTCATTACAGCTCCCTAAGACAACTGGATAATCCCGAGTCTGGAATAATGGTCTACCATGAAAAGATGTTCCACATCATTAGCCATTAGGGGAATGCAGATTAAAACCGCAATGAGATCCCACTATGTACCCATTTGAATATCTAATGGGTATTAGATATCCACCACCACCAAACGGTGAGGACCTGATAGAGCAAACGGACTTCTCATACTTTGCTGATGGGAATGCAAAGCAGCACAACCACCCTAGGAAGCTGTTCCAAAGTTTCTCATCAAAATACATGTACCACACTCCCAGCAATACCTCAGCTAGGCATCTACCCTAGAGAAAGAAAACCTTCTGTTCCCACCAACACCTGTACACGAATGTTCAGCACTCTATTTATAATCGCCAAAATTAGAAACAACCCAAATATCCTTCAAACAGGTGAACTGATAAACTGTGGTGCATCTATGTAATGAAATACTACGGTAAAATACAAGGGAAATAGGTGCTTCATGACTGATGAACTGTTGCTATAAAAAAAGTTACAGGTAAATTGGCTGGAATGTGAAAAAAATTAATAAAAATGAATTGAACTACTGATACACACAAAACCTGAAAGTTTCATTATACTGAATTAAAGATGCCTGTCTCTAAACATTACAAACTGTATGAGTTCAGTTATATAACTCTCAAAAAGGCAAAACTGTAGTGACAGAGAACAAATCGAGGTAGTTGCCAGGGCGTAGGGGTGGAAGAGGATATGACTACAAAGAGACAGCACCAGACAGATATTAGGGGTGAGTAACAGTTCTGTGTCCTGATCCTGGTGGTGGTGGTCACACAAACCTATACATAAATTAAAATTCATAAAACCGTAGATAAAATCTATCTTACCCTGTTAATTTTAAATATTAAATTAAACTACTTTGGGCTGGAGGAAACATCAGGATGGGGGATGCATCTCTACCTCCTGCTCAGGAGTCCCCCACTCCTCCAGGGTTGGTACAGACTGAAGGTGAGGAGCACTGTCCCCACTGAGGTGCAAATTAGAATGACGATTTTGGACCCTCTGCCTCCCAGGTCAAAGGCAGGGCCTTCCAGTAGTGGCCAACAGGAGCAGCCCAGCCAGGAGAACCGCACCCTGGCCTAAGGAGATGAGGGAAATCTTCCCAGCCACAAGATTCCATCCAGCTGCACACAGCCAGTCCAGGTGCTCGCTGCCTGGATCACCGCACTGGGGCAATGGACACTCGGAAGGTCATCCAACAGCTACGTCTCCAAGCCTGCTCGACTGTCTCCAGTAACAGCCTCTATGAGAGGCCATGGTTCCTATTGCCTTGGAGAGCTATAATCAGGCCTGGAAATGACTCTGTAGGCCCTAGACTTCAAGATTAAATTCCAGCATTCCCAGGCAGAAATCATTTCTCAGCCTAGCTTCCTAGTTCTACTGTCCCACAGCAACACCGAGCCTAACACCCTGTTGGTTTCTGAACATCTCTGCCTGTCTCTGAATCCACGCCAAGCAAGGGTGAAGGTACTCGCGACTCAGACAGAAGGACAAGCTGAATAATGAACGCACACCCGGAGCAGCCAGTGGAGGGAAGGCCCGCAGGGGAGCAGCTAAGGAAATCATCTGGCGATATCCGTTTGAGAGGAAGAGGGAATCCAGTGTGTTCGGTTTTTCCTCACACCATCCCTGTCTAAGGTCTTCAGTCACATTGCTGCCTCTCTGGGCTTGTTTCTCCACCTCAGAGCATCAGATGTCTGTGCCTCTTTCCCTGGACAGAGCGCTGAGTGGACAAGGGAAATCTATGTGGCTGGCAGCATCCCCAGCATCCATCAGCCACTCTTCTGGAACACATACTGCAGAATTCCCTTCCTGTTCTCGACACACGGTGCAAGTAGGAAAGGCGCTATTACGAGGCATCAAGAAAGTCCTCGGTACAAGAGGAAAACAGCCAGCTTGGTGGTCATTACTACTGATCTGAATGCTAAGCTCGTGCCCTGGGAACCAGCATGCACACAAGGCTGAAGCGGTGTCTCCTATTCAAAGGCCACTTCCTCTCCTACTCTACCATAACATCATTGCCACTAAGATACTCACTCTAATTTAGTCACATGTTAGTCTTTTCCACCGTAGCTTTTGATGAATTTCAGAGCACTTTCATATGTATTATCCTATTTAACCTTGGCCAGTGCTCACCAACTTGGCCTTCATATCTTTCTTCCCTTTCTCCCCTTAAGTTATTTCAGCCACACACATCTTACTCCTTAGTCAGAAAAAAGTAAACACTCTACTCTCAGTGGACCCCTGGGGGGTGTTCTGAGGATCATGCTGTGGGTTGAGGAGACACAAAAACTGCACCCTGCCACTATCCTAATCTTCCTGCAACACTGTTTTAAATGATTCTGATCAAAAGTTTTTTCTAACAACCCACTGCCCAAGAAACTGAAAACTGATACTCAATACTTCTACCAATTGACCCAAAGTGGCCAGTTTTCCTTCCCCCACAAAGCTATTTGACTGAAACATGTGGTTTTCTAAGCTTTATTCCTCAGAGCCTTATGTTTGGTGAGAGAGTCTCAGACCCCCACTCCAGGACTGAGGAACTGTGTAGGCAGAGATGGGCAAGCAACCCCCACCATCTGCATCCAACAGAAGCTACAGCTCTCATGTCTATGATGTTGGAGTTCCATGTAATATTCTGCTTGACAAAAGGGGTCTTGACTGTAAAAAAGAAAAATTTGAAAATCACCAACTTTTGTGAAATGCTAGGTTGCAATAGTTCAATTGCACCGTGCATTGTGAAGATACTGGATTTTATCATGTCTGCAGTTACTTAATGCAATTACTACCTTAAAACTACTTGCTTGCTCCCTTTATCCATCCAAAGCATTTCCATAAGTTCTACTTCAAGTATCACCCCATAAAAACCTCCCCTGACTACCATAAAAACCATTCCACTACCAGGTGGAATGCCTTCCACACTGCTATGGCAATTAGCACTCGGGGGGTTGGTTTGATAATACTGTTGTATATTAAATGCCTCTAATACTCTTAACTTTTTTAAAAAGTCGCTTAACTTGGAACATTGTTCTTTCTCATCTTCTCAACCAAAATGTCTGTTCTTTGAAAACAGGAGCTACACAGGTTCAGCTTTATATCCTCTTTAGCAACTATTATAGGATTTCCATACAAATATAAAGACTTGACCTGACAACGCAGAAAGATCTCTCTGGCTGCTGTGTAGAGAATGCAAGACGGCAAGGGAGGAAGCAAGGAACACATAAAGGGGGCTAACTGCCCAGCAACGTGAGCAAGTGTGCAAGTAACAGTTACCCTACCCATACGTAGAGGCAGACGGACCCCAGGCAGGAAGAACACGTCCAGTGCACAGCCTCTTGGCTAGTTGCCATTTAATTTTAGAGGAAGACAGTCTTCCAAATACGGCCAATATTCTTCTTCAATTTATTTTTCCTTTTAAAAGGCTTGGCTATTCTAATGACCATGATAAAGGAGAGTTATGGCATCACAAATTCTGAGAATTACAGATTCAAGCCTTTGGACTCTTAGCCCAATACTTCGAAAAGCTACATCAGTTTAGGAAACAGACTTGGCCTGTTTGAGTCTTTCCCTAAGAGGTTAACACCTTTTAGAAAATCAAGCCACTGAGTGGACCAGTAAATTGTTTTCTTTACTATTTTTTGAAAGAAATTTTTTTTTAAAAATAGTAAATATAGTGGCTATAGCCCTTAGAAAAATCTCTCTAAGGGTCACTTTGTTTTGTAGCAATCACATTCTGAGCCCAAATAAAAGTACCTTCTAGGACTAAGCTCTACAATAATATGTCATTTTTAAACAATTTATTGGCTTGGAATAATTGTGTCCCCCAAAAGAACAATTTTTCTCCAGGCAAACATGAGCTCAGTTTCTTTTATTTCTTCCCAACCCTTTTTTTGATCAGGATGATACTAGGTTGCAACCAATTACATTCAGATCACTGCTCAAAAATGAACACTGATTTTTAAAACTTGAATGTGTTTATTCATTCCAGCTCCCAAAATATCAGCCATTATCTCTCTCTTAGAATGTTTCAAGTTATTTCTCAAAAAAGGTAGAAAAAAGTCCCTGGTTTCATATCTCTGTATCTTTTAACTCCCCCGCCTCGTCAACACAAAGAAGAGGAAATTCAATTTAAAATCAGGGAAATTATATTTGATAAAGAATGATTAGGATAACCAAGGAGCCTCAAGGATATTTTACAATAAGAAACTGGCTGCAAGGTGACTGACAGTTCCCAAACTCAGTGAGCTTAAATAGACAGAGTATGAGCCTTCCTCTGGTGATACACTGTGGCCTTTTCTAAGATGGAACAGGGCAGCTACAATTGGAGAAGGAATCAGTCCTTGAGGTGCCTTGGTTCGCCTGGATGTGCCTTCAATACTCGAGTCCTTTCCTTTTCACTGTGCTGCTTATTCAGTGGGTTCTTTCCATCTGAAAACTTCAATCTATCATTTTTCTTATATTGCTTGACAAACTCCTCCTATTTGTTTTTTTCTGTTCTTTCGGTTTTAAAAACCCATGTTTATCAGATGTTGGACTTCCCAGGTTGATTCTCTGATTTGCTTATCTTTTCTTTCCTACCTTGTATTTTGACTCTAATTTTTGGCTGATTTCTCTTCCTCTCTCTTCTCCCTTCTCCTCTCTGTCTCTGTCTCTCTCTCTCAGCCTTTCAACTGACTTCTTTTTTTAGTTTGACCATCCTATTTTTAATTTTGGAGAGTTCTCTGATTGTTTTTTTTTTCATAGCATCCTGTTTTTACTTTAGGATATAGTGTCTTAACTCTAGAATTGTTTTTTTCAAGTATTCTTCTGCTGTTTTCTCCAGCCTCCTCCTTCCAGTTATGTATTTTTGTTCTCTGTTTATTATCTGAATCACTTCCTCAAATAGTTCATGATTCTGGGCTGCCCACCCCTATTTGAGAAGAAAGTCAAAAGCTGACTGGAAATGCTCTGCGTGTGGGTGGGGCTAGTCTCACTGACAAGTGAGCTTCCCTGTAGGGGGATGAGGATGCCAACTGGCCTTCCAGTCTTCAGGAATTTTCAAATGTCAAGTCCTACATATCTCTTCTCTGGGCCCATTCAGTTTTGTCAGAGATAAACCTCACCATCAATATTCCAGAAACAAGGAGAGAGTTCTAAGGTCCCACCAATTCAATATGAAGACGTCTACTTAAGATCTTTTTTTTTTTTTTTCCAATATCTTGGCATTTTACCTCTGCCTTTTGCAACAACTGGTACCCTCTGCGTCTTGAGCCTTTCCAGAGTTCTCCCACATCAGTCATCTGATGCTGCCTCTGTTCAATTGAAGTCATCAACACACCACACATTCTGTCTTTTTTTTAAAAAGTCACTGAAATCTTTTTATTGATCACTTCCTCTCCTGTTCTTTGTCCTAATGGTTATTTCAGTGAGGCTTTGTGAGGAAAAGATCAATACGTGTAGAGTCCACCAGGTTTCATGACCATTCCCTAACATGGGTAGGGCCCTCTGGGGAAGTTCTGTGTGATTCTCCACACCAATTTTAGCGATGTTAAAGCTCTAACAGAAGCAGCGTCTTCTATCTTCAAACAGTGGGGCAGATACAGCACTTTGATCATCTGCTAGTTTTTCTACTTACACCAGGGCTACTACACATCTTTCTTTGGCTGGGTCAAAGTCCGAGTAATTACTCACTATATGTCATATTGACCTGTTTCTATTTGTCTGACCACTGCCACCAACAAACAAAAGAGACAAGAACCATATGGGCCACCTCCACTACTTTGTGCTACAGAAGAGAGAGGAAGCTCTTAGGCACAGGAACTAGTAGCAGAATGCAATGATTCCATTATTTTCAGAAACTGTAAAAAGGGGTCGATTCTTCCATGTGCCTCTGTTAAGAACTCACTTTACCACCAACTTAACAGCTATAGAAATGCAGTCGTTATACTATGGCCTAACATTCCATGGCTCACTACTGAAATGTGTATCCTCTAGGAAGAAAAGGACAAAAGGTGAGAATTATAAGCATCCTGGTGAAATGTTTTAACAATTAACAGGTTCTTCTATCAGGACTAGTTAGTAACCCAGCAATCAACAGAAGACAACGCAGAACTATCCCAGAAAATGAAGACAGATAGCCCTTTGGTCAAAGCCTTCAACAACAAAAGTAATCACGTATAAGACTCAATAGGGAGAAAAATGCCAAGAACCAGAAGACAATGGGGTCACTGACACCAATGAGATTAAAAAGTAATCCTCTGATAGCCAGTATTAAAGTGGCGGTAAATATAATTAGCATCAGGTGTTGATATCAGAAAGGGAAATCAGAAATGAAAGGGAATCAGAAAGGGAATAATCTTCTTACCAGGTGATTCATGGTTATAGACCTCCATGCCCACTTAACACCTAAAGCTTTCCTGGATATCAGCAAATAGCATCTGGCGTTCCCGTACACACGCCACAAGCTTGGCAACATCCTATTACTGACATGACTTCACTGATATTTCTCTTTTACTGTTAACTTTCACTTGTTTATATTTTGTTTCCCCAGTAAAATGGAGATCCTGGAAACCAGGAACTTGCAGCCCAGTGGTCAAGAACTTAGGTTTCACAGTCTTATGCAGAGATTACCTGTAACTTCCCGATACACATTGCTTTCTCCTCCTACAGTAACAGAAACCCAATTTTTAACTGGCATATAGTCACCCAGAATAATGACTTCGTTTCCCAGCCTCCCTTGCAGTTGATTTGGCCATAAGGCTAAGTTCTAGCCAATGGGACATAAACAGAAGTACCCTATGGCAGCTTTGAGAAACCTTCCTTAAAAGACAGTTATGTGCATTTCCTTGGCCCCTTCCTGGCCTCAGACAAAGCCATGTTGGACCAAAAAGTCAAGGTAACTTCAGGTGGAGCCAATGTCTCTGACACCAAGGCTACCAAACCACCTTGGGACAATATTTACACGAGAAAGAAAAACTGCTACCTTGTGTAAGCTTCTGTTATTTTAGGTTTTCCTGTTCCTCACAACTGAGCTTAACATTATTAAATACAGAGTCACACAGATTTGGGTTCAAGTCTCAGCTCAGTCACCTTCTAGCTGAACGGTTTCAGGCACATCAGCCACCCCAGTTCCCTCCTCTGTAAAATGGGATCAGTCTAACCTGGAGTTGTTATGAGGATATACATATCAAAGAATCACACAAATTCACGTAAAACTGTAACTGAGGATTTTCATAAGGAAAATGAGCTTATATGAGGGAGATGTGCTCTAGTCAAGAAAGAAAAGAAAGGCTTCCTCGAGGAAGTGACACCTAACATTTAAATCACAAATAGAAGCTAATTAGGCAAAGAAGGGAGGAAAGATATTCCAGGCAAATGTCACCACACAGGCAAAAACCCTGGGCTGGAGGGAGTACAGAGGCCACAAGAATGGAAAGAAAATCAGTGTGACCCCAGGAAAGACAAGGAGAGGAGCAGCAAAGAGAGAAGAGGCTAAAGATGTAGACAGGGGGCCCCCTTACACTTCTAAGACCATGTTAAGAAGCATGGCCTTTAGCCTAAGAGGAAAAGGAAGCACGGGCATGTTTAAGTTGAGAGGATGAAGTGTGGCTAAAGATTCTGATTTCAAAAGCTCACTCTGATCATAGTATGAAGAACAGACCAAGGGTGGGAGCAAGGCTGGCAAATTGCTGGGAGACCATTCAGGTGTTCCTATAATAGTTCACTTGAGCCAGAAGCACGAGGACAGTGGCAGAGATGGGCAGAAGCAGGAGGATTCAAGAACTAGTTCAGAGGTAGATGTGACTGAACCTGGAGCTGGACTGGATATGGAACCGAAGAAAGAACAAGGAACCGAGAGAGAGGTTTCTAATGTTCATGCAACTGTATATGTGGTGGTGCCAGTCACTGGACCAGGATAACTGGAACAGAACCAGATTCATGGAAGAAAAAGCAAAATTTGATTCTGGACATGATGATACACTGACGTATCTTTGAGAAATCCAAGAGGAGGTGTTAAGTGAGCAGTGGGAAAAATAAAAATTTGGCGTCGGAGGTCTAAGCCAGAAATACAAATTCTGGATTGTCTGTGTATAGTTGTGAATGTATATGAGATTACCTGAGGGGAGAGTAAAGAGAGAACTCTAATATTTACAGACTACAATAGGGGATCCACTTCTCCATGAAACCATAGGAAAATGTCAATTTTTGCATCAATTTTGGACTATCAGCAAGTCCTATATGAGTCAATCATATAGGAATCAATAGAAAGGATGGCCAGAGGGGTAAAATCATGAAGGTGTGATATACTGACAAAGCCAAAAACTTTAAAGGAAGTGATGATGATCAGTGGTGACCAATGTTCCTACGAAGTCAAGGAGATGACGGAAAAACATCCAGCGGGTTTGGAGAGAGTAATCACTAATTCCTTTAACAAGAATTATTCTGGCAGAAAGATGGGGCTGGGAGTCAGTTTAAGATGAGTGAGAGGTGAGAAAATAAAGTATGGGCAGAAAGTAAGCAATTCTTCGGAAGATCAAACAAGATAATATAGCTAAGAGATTAGAAGAGTACCTAGGCTCATTTAAAGTGCTCACTAAATATGCTAAATGATTAAATGTTGTTTTTTATGGTACTACCAAGATTACTGCTAGCTTTAAACCTCCCTCAGCACTTTAAACAATGCTTTGCACTTAGCTGGTACTCAAATACTTCAGATGCAAGGATAACTGCTAAGTAGGAACAAAGGGATGCTAAATCATTTTACATAATTTGCAATTAAAGTAGCTATAAATTCTTGGTGAACCAGATGCCCTGTTTTCCCTTCATTACAATATAAGCTAATCTAAATATAATTCTGTGTTCTTCATTCCCTCATGCTGTGAATTAAGAAAATCTTCCTAATAGAATATCACTAGATTACTACCATGATGAAGTTACCCTTCCCTCAAAAAAAAAAAAAAATTAGACTAAAAGGGAAACTGGTTATATTTCATGACACTACTCACTGTTCTAGGATTGAATGAGGAAAGCTCATAAGAGCCCCGATCTTCTTAGGATCAGAAGCTGCTCTTTGCTACGGTCAATGAAAGAATGAGGGCTTCAGGAATATTCCAGAAAGTACACTGGCCGTAAGTGTGCCTTTGGTTTATTTTTATATGTAATTGATGCTTCTCTTAACCATGGGTGAAATTTTGCAGCTTGAAGGACTAAATATCCAACGTTCAGGAAAGGCAAAGAGGTCCTTACAAACCAAAATGCGTGTGAGTGCCTGCAAGGGTCTTCACTGACTGCCCACAAAAGAAAACCAGGTGAGGGTGATTTATGCATTCTTCATTATCTGGAATGGTCTCTGCCATCTACCACTTTTTCAATCAGGCAAGACTCCCCTTTCACACTTCCTCTCCCCACCAATCACATTTTGCATTCTGTAAGACACGAACATTCTGGATCCCTCAAAATAAGACAGTCGCCCCTTCCTCTGAATGTCCTACCATTCTTTGTTCATAATTCAATTTCAGCACCTAATAACATTAGATCACAAAGATGTGTTTATCTGTCTTTTCCCAGCTCAATCTCCCACCTGGACGGGGTGCATAGCAAAGCTAAGATCTGGGACACACTGTGTCATTTCATTCTCAACACTTGACACAAAATGGATAACAAATGTTTGTTGGGCAGATGTATATTTCTAACAAATTCAGTCATCTGATTTAATGCATCAAATTAGGAAGGCAACAGCCAGGGGCAGTGTATTAGTTTCCTGTGGCTGCTGTAACAAATGACCACATATTCAGTGGCTTAAAATGACACAAATTTAACATCTTATAGTTCTGGAGGTCAGAAGACTAAAATGAGTCCACAGGGCTCTATTCCTTCTGAAGAATCCATTTCCTTGACTTTTCCATCTTCTAAAGGTTACCGGCACTCCTTAGCTCCTGTCCCTTCATTCATCATCAAAGTCAGCAGCACAGCATCTTCAAATCTCTCTGACTTTCCTGTCTTGCCCTTAGAAGGACTATTCTTGCCCTTGTGATTATATTGGGCCCATCTGGATAAACCAGGATAAGAAAAAAGATCTCCATGTGGGAGATTAATCCTATCTGCAAAAGTCCCTTTTGCTATGTAAAGTAAGATCAGGACACAAACATTTTTTAGGGGCCATAATTCAGCCTAGCACAGTCAGGCACACTGACAGCTGCAAAAAGCAAATGCCAGTCATCTAAAAGCAAGGGGTAAAACAGAAAAATAAAGTAGAGGAAAACTAAACATACACAAACAAAAAATGGAGCAACTTGTGACATATAAAGTGAGAATAAATTAGCACTGCACTCCCTCAACGATCTCTGAGGGCAGCTGCACTTTATTTTGGTCCAGTATTACAAAGAGAATTCAAAATAATGGCCTTGAGCCATTGGGGGAAAAAAGTTGTTTCATGCTGTAAATCTTGTTTAAGAAACAGGGCATGAAATGCTCAATATTGCCAATTATCAGAGAAATGCAAATCACAGCTATGTGAGATATGACCTCACACCAGTCAGAATGGCCATCATTAAAAAGCCCACAAATGATAAATGCTGGAGAGGGTGTGGAGAGAAGGGAACCCTCCTACACTGTTGGTGGGAATATAGTTTGGTGCAGCTATTAATGGAAGAGTATGGAGAGTCCTTAAAAAACTGAAAATAGACTTATCCTATGATCCAGTAATCCCACTCCTAGGCATATATCCAGAAGGAACTCTAATTCAAAAAGATATGTGCACCCCAATGTTCACAGCAGGACTATTTACAATAGCCAAGATATGGAAACAACCTAAATGTCTATCAACAGATGACTGGATAAAGAAGTTGTGGTCTATTTATACAATGGAATGCTATTCAGCCATAAAAAAGAATAGAATGTCATTTGCAACAATGTGGATGGACCTGGAGATCATCATTCTAAGTGAAGCAAGCCAGAAAGGGAAAGAAAAATACCATATGATATCACTTATATGTGGAATCTAAAAAAAAAAAAAAGACACAAATGTACTTATTTAGAAAACAAACATGGTTTCTGGGGGGGAAAGGGGTGGGAAGGGATAAATTGGGAGTTCGAGATGTGCAGATACTAACAAGTAAATATAAATAATAAACAACAAGTTTCTACTGTATAACACAGGGAACTATATTCAATATCTTGGAGTAACCTACAATGAAAAAGAATATGAAAGGGAACATATGTATGTATACGTATGATTAAAATATTATGCTGTGCACCAGAAATTAACACATGGTAAATTGATTATATTTCAATTTAAAAGGAAAAAAAAAGAGAAACAGGGCATGATTGATCATGAAATACTTCAATTAAATGATTAATTTTGAAAGATAGGACTAACACTTAGAGGGGGAAGCTTAAATTTTACTTTTACAGAGAATCTCATTCTCTGATTCTAAGGAAGATTTTTCTCTGTGTTATGGACTGAAAGTTTGTGTCCCTCCAAAATTTCTGTGTTGAAATCCTAATCCCCAATGGGATGGTACTACGAAGTGAGGCTTCTGGGAGGTGTTTAGGTCTTAAGAGTGGAGTCATCATGAATGAGACTGGTATCCTTATTTAAAAAAAAAAAAACAAAAAACCATGGAGCTCTCTCACCCTTTCTGCTAAGTGAAGACACCATAAGAAAATGACCATCTACAACCTGGAAGAGGGCCCTTACCAGAACTCAACCACATCAAGTGCCTTGATATCCTGGACTTCCAGAACTGTCAGACATAAGTTTCTGTTGTTTGTAAGCCACCAAGTCTACCGTATCTGTTACAACAGCCGGAATGGACTTAAGGCAGCGTTTGTCAGAGAGATTTATTTCTGTCAAGTATACCTGAACTTATACATCCGAATAAACGTTAACTCTCAAAGCAGTCACCTTGGGAATGTAATAAATTCTAATGAAATAATTACTGCCTGAAAATTTGAGTAAATCACTTTAAGAAGTTATTTCAGAACCAATATATAAATCACATCATTATCAGTCTCATGACTTTGTAATGACACCTCATTTCTAACTGGAATAGCCATAAGTTGAGTTATCAAGATAGTCAAGCATTAGACTTGGTTCCAAGTGATTTGGACCAGTAAAAAAAAAAACCAAGGGTCATGTATCCTCATAACAGCCAAAAGAGTGAGCTGCAAGATCTGGGTGCAGTTCTAAAAGAGGAAAGGCAAAAACCAAAAGTGGGAGCACTGAATTAAGAGCTTAGCCTTTCCAGATCACCCATCTGAAGAGGGCCACACTCTCTGGATATGTAAGTTATGGTATGCTGCTTAATAAGACTCTGGCTCTGTTCAATTAGCCACAACTTGTATATATTACTCATCAAAAGTCATTTATATTTAGAGAATGTTTAAATGTATTCAAGTTAAACTATATGTCTACTGTATATCAATGCCCATCTATTACATGCATTACGGAATTCTTTCTTGTATTAATGCTGACACTGCGAGACTTATGTATCTGGATACCAAACCCTGGAGACATATTTCTCCCTCATTCCTTCCATAGACGCTGGGAACCTGATTTCATAAATTTCAAGGTTCCACCCTACAGACCTGGGAATCCAAATGATCTAAAGTCAAACTGTGAAGCAGGACTTATTTGATAATCACATACACATGGCTTCACAAACACACACTCACTCCATATGGGCTGTCCAGAATCGCTACACAAATCTACTTTCCTCCCAGTCACATATATTTCAAGTTGCTGACAACAGAGCCCCATTAACAACTTCATAGGTAAAGCTGGGCTCTATCGCTGGCCTTGATATATGGCACTCTTGGTGGTCACTAAACCCCTTTCATACCCATGATGTCACTGTTTCCATAGAAACAACATCACTACATTCTCAAAGGGGGACAAACTACAGGGGATTCTCAAAGACAACAAAACCCAAACAATGCAATTGGAATATGCAAGCTGTTAGCTAAAGTGTTTTTTTTTATAAGGGTGTTTTAGTTTCTTTGGAGAAAAATACAAGCACAAAGAGATTTTTAAATTACAAATAAATGGGGAATAAATGCAACTAGAAAATACAACTGCTAAACTTTTTTCTGAAATGTAATCCATTCTACTTTGTGTAAGCCAGATTTAAGAAATTTAACTATTCTTAAAATAAGACTTGTAACTCTATAACATACACATGTTAATGTTTTAATGCTTTTAAAAACATTTAACATTTTTAAATGCTTTTTGCCTTTATGTATTTATTTGCTATAAACTTAACAGAATTGAGAGTAACTTTAATGATTTTTTGGCAGTTCAACTAAGAAAGAAAAACAATCTCACATGCAGTCAGACTCCACAAGAAAATATAAGAACCAAGCCACAATCATGCAAATATTCAACGATGGAACTATATGAAATTGGACACAAAGAATGGCAAAGTCAAACTATTACACAAAACCTGAACAGAACATTTTCAAAATTAATAACAAAAATAAAAAAGTTCATGAAGAAAAAAAATCAGATACTAGTACCATCTTCTGATTGTTTATATAAACATAAGAGACTACACTAGTATTGTCAGAAATGGCCCACTGTGCTTAGGGGGAGTAACTAGTACATTCTTTCAAGTGTTTATAATTAACTGCCCGATTCACAGCTCCAGAAACATCTTAGGAATGCCTTTCTGGATGTGGGACAGTCTTTTCAAAGGCTGCAAATGTTGCCCAAACCAGTCATTCAAAAGCAATCTAACTCAGAAAAGATGAGAGTGCACAGAGTGTGGTCCCGGAGAGACCACATGCCTTCAAATGTGAGCTCTGTCCCAGCTGAGAATCACAATCAAGCAACAGTATCAGAGGTTACAGGTTGTCCTTTCTTCCCTTCCTGAGCAACGGCAAGTATGGAAGCCATAAAGTTTACAAGCCGAGGGAAAGGGTCCTAATGGAATCAACTAATCATCGTCCTGTGCATGCCACTATGAACCCCCATAGAACAGCCTGCCAAGCCCAGGACTACTCCTTTGTAATTGACCTTAGGTCAAATCCACTAGACTTAAATAGGCACTCAAACCTCACTATTTAAAGATAGTAAGTCCTAAAAGACTCATTTACTCATCCTAGTGGTAGACTTGTTTGTGGGTGCTCTCCCTCTCCTGAAGACTCACATGTAAGAAGCAGCATAAAGAAATACCAATGACACAGAGTGACAGCCAACACCTGCCAGAATCCTGCAACAGGTGAGACAGGTACGACTGTCAGTTTTCCACCGTAGACCATAAGGGCTTAGCCTATGGGGAGACACAAACATCCAGAGCTGAGGGTCAAGCCAGAGGATATAAAACACATGGAACTAAAAGAGACCACTTACGTGTCAACCAGGAAACAAACTAAGGTAGATGAGGAGAACGGAGGGAAGTAGAGTTAGATTCACATGAGAGGAAAAGATAACAGACAAGGTGGGTGGGGGAGCTGCACCTACGCTTCCTATCCAACTGGGCCGCTCTTTTATCAGTTCTTCCCCAGCCACCCCCACCACCGTCACCGCCCCCACATCCCACCCTCCTGTTGGGAGATGCAGGGGAAAGGAGTCACTGCTCTACAAGCAGTTCAGACGAAAATTTCTGGTCTCAGGGCTCCCAGACAAGTGAGAAGTCAAGTGTCTAACAATTCTGATTAATGTTATAAACACTGTGTGGTAAAGTGGAAGGATGACTAGAGGTTTGACAGGAAGACAAGGTAGGAGGGGAATATGAGGGCTGGGAGAGAATGAGCAAGAAAAACACATGCGGTGGCCTCCAGGTACCAACACAGCGTTCAGGAAACACAAACAGCACCGTGCATTTGGAGGAAGTGAACAAGAGGAGTGGTTAAAATAAGGCTCGAAATTTAGCCGGACACAATTCATGCCCAATTTTTTAAATAATCAAATCAAGATAAAAAAAATCTGGTACATTTGATTAATAGAGTTGCTTCAAAGGGAGAAATGTCCTCTCTGAAATTTAGTTTAAAAAAAGAGAGATGTCTACAGCCAGTAAAGAAATCTAGAGAGATACATGGCTAAGTCAGCTCTGGAAACCAAGGGTTGCAATCAAGGTGATCCACAGCACTAAGAAGGCAACCAAGGCCTCGAGATCCCACACATGCAGCAGATGGGGGCCACCTCCCCGCCACCACTGCCCCGACCCACTATCACTAAGGATGATGTTGCCTTTTGACGATTCTTGTGTATGTACCAGATTTGAACTCAGATTTCTTACTGCTCATAGCATTCTCTGGCAGCACTTATTAGAAAAATCACATACAGATGTGAGCAGAGAAACCCACTGGCTTCCACTGTCCTCCCGATGCGTTAACTCCCTGGCTTTTGCTAAGTTCTGGATAGAGCTCCCTTTCTAGTCTCCTCCAACCACGAAGGCTCTGCAGCATTTGTCATGGATTCAAGGCCTGAATGTGGGTGGCTCTGTAACAAGCTAAGTTTTTTATTATTTTGGATGTCCCACCTACTCTTTCCATGCATCTATCTCCCATCCAGTATGGCCCTTTCACCCCTAACACCCAAGCTTTCTGACCAATCCTTGGGAAAGACGTGTACAAAAGTCAGTTTCCCCTAGGAATCGTTTGGAATGTCAATACCATCAGGGCCATTGCATCATCCTTAACAGAGAAACTTGTCAAATTTTGGACATCTCCCAATCTGATGGGTCAAAAATATTAGCTTGGTGAAATTTTAAGTTGCATATTTCTCATAATGAAAAAGTTTGGGCATCCATTCAAATGCCCTGTAAGTGGAAGGTGCTTAAGTAGTGTTTAAATGACTGAAGGTCCTGGAATCATTAAGAGATCATCAAAAAGAAGTTAATTCCTAAATAAGGTGGCACACTCAGAATCAGCTCTAGCGGACAATGTGAAAAATCAAAATCCCCGACTCAGATCAAATTCATGAGGGACTCTGAGACTCAATGAGAGGTGACTTTTGCATAATCATCCTCCACTCGGAGACACCCAGAGACAGGAGACCTTGTTACTCCATATAACAAGCCACTGATCTGTGTGTGTGTGTGTGTGTGTGTGTGTGTGTGTGTGTGTGTGTGTACGTACCCCCTGTGTACAAGTAAATGTCTCTGAGAGAGAAGGAAGGAAGGCAAAGAAGTTGAGGAGCAAATGTGACAGTAAGACTCATGACGCTAACATTTGAAGATGATTAATTTACACGGGCAGGTAAGAAAGGAAACAGTAAATTAAATAGTGTCCACGTCGACGCAGGCTTTGACCAACAGCTGAAAGTCCCAAGGACTCACAAGGAGTTCGAATGTAATAAAGACCTTTTAGAAGGAGAGCAAAATCCATTAGAAGATTAAGTTCAGCCCAGAAGCCAAAGTAAAGGAAAACCGTTGCAGGAATGTTTACTGACATATCAGAGGACAGCAGAGCAAAATGATCATTCTGCCACAATGCTGGACAGAGTCTCATGGGTTGGGCTCAGTACATGGCTGATGCTCATTTGTTCCCTATCTCCTTGTCTCTATTCTAATTTACCGAATTTTTATTAACCATATTACTACCCACAAAGTCTGGGCTAGCTTGCTCACACGGAAAATAATCACCAGCATGGTTTTTCAGCATTTCTCTTATGTATGAGAATTCATTCACGCAATGAGTTTACAACCCTACAGAGGTCATTCTCCAAAGGATTTCATCTGACCTTCTTCACCCTACGGCCACTGATTACAGCTCTCACTTTGGCTGGGACTCCTGTCCTGATCAGCACCTTACACACAGCAGCAGCAGGTCATGAAAGAGGAAATCAGAGAATCAGTAAATAGCTCAGAGCAATTCACTGCCTATCCTGTTTAAAACACACACACACACACACACACACACACACACACACACACACACACAACTTCATCAGCAAATAACTCACATTCAAATTCCTCTCCTGGGCCAGCTACCTAGGTCTCTGCAAGAAACAGTAAAAGATGCTGAAGGAGAAGAGAGAACTATTTGGGGAAGGGTCTAGGGTGCTGCCTTCAGTCGGACCAGGTCTGGCTGGAATAGGCAAGCACAGAAAAGAATAAATCCCAGCTTCCAGAGAAAGAACCATTGTAAATAAAAGCTGTTGGAAAGGCGGGAAAAAATCTGACCAATCTATACTACAAACCCTGGGAGCCTCCTCAAAATAAAATGCTCTTCAAGGTCATCTTGAGTCCTTCCCAGTACTTTAAAAACAGCCTGACAGATGCTAATTAACCCTCCTGATTCCACAGTCCCAAGGGAGATGTAAATGTGTTTAACTGATGAGCACATTCAATCTGTACTATTCCTGGAGCTCTAACAGCTTTGTAAAGGGCCTTTGGAAGAAAAGCATTTTGACAGCATCATAGAATGTCCAAACTGAAATGGACCACAAAGAGCCTCTCTGGAGAGGAAGCAAGAATATTGGCCAAAAAAAAAAAAGGCTTGGAGAACGATCTAGATCCAAATCCCCAGATCGAGCCTCAATCAGCTGTGTGAGTCCAGGTAAGTAACTCAAGCCATCTAAGTGTCAGTCTCTCTACCTGCAAACGGAAGACAATACCGCCCACTCCACGGGCTGTGTTGGTAAAAAGCCCAGCCCTGTTCCCCATTTACAGCTGTAATCTGTGGTTTAGTGTGAACAGTGGTATACTGTAAAGTACTGCGGTAGTTTATAACTCAGAACCTACCACCCTCACATCCCTTCTCCTTTGTAACCACCCACCAGTCCCAGCCTCTCGTGACATGCCAGCCACCATAGAACACACATGCATGTGGATTCTCAAGGCCGCATGTTCCTTACTGTAAAATGCCCAACACGTTTGCCTATTGTTAGTCAGCCAGCAAGCCACCACAGCAAGGCAGTGGTGGAGCCAGCTTGCCAACCCTGCCTCCCAAGGCCAAGTTTCTCCTGCTCCCTCTGCTGTGCCCCGGAGGCACAGCGGCTGTGAACTCGACTCCCTACTCCAGCAGGCTCACCTCCCTAGAGCCCCGCCTCAAAACCTGAGGCCTCGGCTCCGGTTCCAAGTGCCTTCAACTTTAATTTCCATCTGTCGCTCTCATTAACAAGCTGCATGCTTCCTCTTCAGGGTCCAAACAAAAGACACTAAGCAAGAAGGCCTAAGGAGATTTCTCTACAGTCCCGGGAAACCTATGAAATCTTAATGAGAGGATGGTCCATTAGCCTAAACACATTCAGATTATTTTCAAGTGAAAATGAGAAACACTTGTTAGGGTCGGCATGGTACATGTAGGAGGCGGGGGTGGGGCAGGGGGAGGTGTCAGCCACATGAGGCTCTCATGTTCACCCATTCCTACACATGATGGCACAGGTCATTCCCAACCAGTGGCACCCTCCTCAGCTGCTCCTGGGCACCCAAAATCTCAGCCCTTTGAGATCCTAACTTAAAAAAAAAAATTAGAGTCAATGACACGAAACATTTCATCAAAAACTCCTAGTAGAAAAATAAGAAACGCTTCTTAACTTGGTTTAGCCAAGTTGATCAGAATCACACAGCTCCAGAATCCAGGAATCCTATGTCCCCTTTTCCTCCTCAACCACCAAGGAGCCTCTGTAGGAGATGACATTATCTCCCCAAGACAGGAATTATCATTTCCTCGGTACAGGATGTGTCTGCTTCTTATTTTCTGGATTCATGAATTTAAAAAGATACATCTTCAACCAAACTATTTATCTGTGTCAACAACAACAACAAAAAATTTTTAAGTGGGTTGGAAAATAAAAATTGACAGATAATCAAAAGAAACAACCCACAAGACCAGTCTGTTTTGGTGGAGAAACTGCAACTTTCTCACAAGATTACATCCACAAAGGTGGTGACATTTCCTCAGATCTCAGCATCACAAGAGTCAAAGGAGCACCTGGGGAATCCAAGATTATGGGAAATGCCTCAACTGTCGCTTATCTTGTTGACCAGAACTTGACAGGGTAATCTTGTTAATTTTGGCTTTCTAAGAATGGAAAGTGGTTTATTTGTTGCTGTTGTTTTACTTAATTTTTCTGATAGTTAATAACGATGACAGGGCAAAATATCAGTTCTTCCCACATCAGTAACTGTCCTCAGCTTCGTACATGAGAAACGCTTTGTTAATTAATCTGAGGGCTCAATCAGTACATATCTGTATGGGCCAGTAAAGTGTCAGATACGTACCAGGTGTTCTATAGAACAGTCCAGTAGAACTTCCTAGAATAATGGGAATGTTCTGTATCTGTGCTGTCCAGTACACTAGCTACTGGCCACATGTGACTATGAAATGTGGTCTGTGAAACTGAGGAACTGAATTTTTTATTTTACTTTATTTTAAACTTAAATTCCCACGTGTCCGGTGGTTATTGAATTGAATAGCACAGCTATAGGGGATATCAAGACATGAGCAAATATAATCCCTGAATACAGAACCATGTTCTGTCTGGAGGAACAAGACAAGGACATAAGAAACGCTAACTCATAAGAATAAGGTAGTAAGTAAAGTTGCCAGGTGAATGGCATGGAGGACGGGAGCTGTGGGAATTTGAGGAACCCAGGGAAGATGTTACAGACACAGCGGAACATGAGCTGAGAGGGTTTAGTAGGACAGCTGAATTGCTGACCAACTGTAGACCAAAGATGACATGGCACCATATTGCTTTACTCAGATACCCGTATTCCCTCAGCTCCTCAGCCATGTGCATTAGCTGAGCTAATGCTAATGAACTTATAAACAGGTTATTTTTGTAGGTACTGAGACATTACCACCAAAAAAAAAAAAAAAATTGCCCCGGAAAAGAGTCATATCACTATAGGTGATAGCCAAAGGCACGTCCCCTGGCAGTAGGGCAGCCCCACTGGGACTATCGCAGGGTTTGCCTAGAGCAGTTAAGTGATCCTGAGAGAAAGGGAGCAAGCAGGGCTCCAAGGCATTTAGGAAGCAGAGGCAGGAAAGCAGAAGAAAGATCAGCTCTGGGTTATGAAAGTTCAAGAAGAAGGTCTCTGGCTGATACTGTCTCCATAGAGAGACAAGCAGAGGAAGAACCCCAGTGACAGGTAGAAGGGTGTTCCTGGGTGGGGGCAGGTCTGCCCTCTCTGGGCATCGTCAGGGCTGTGCCCAAAGTGACGCCTGGCCCACAGGGGAAGTGTCACCTCACCCACCTCAAACCTGCCAGACCGCATTCCCTCCTTCCCAAGGGCTGTGGAGGGCTGCCCGCTCCTCCAAAGAGGAGACAGCATGCCTGTCCTCGTCCTTTCAAAATGCGGAGGGAACTCAGAAGGGCCCACAGTATAAATGAAAAAAATGGAGCTGCCTGGTCCAGGCTGCTGCTTTGCTCCAAAATGTTGGCTAACTTAAGTTAAGTCCTCTACTCCACTGCCAGATAGTCTTTTTCAACCTATCCCTGTCCTTTCAGAAGTAGGGGGGGGGAAATATGCTGGGTGGGGAAGGACTTCAAAACTTTTAGCCTTTCAAAGTCCTGCATTTAAAGGTCAACAGTCCTAGGAAGGCATCCTTCATCAGTTAACACCCTGGAGGAGAATGTTCATGTAAAAAGAAAATTCCTAGAACTTGCCTCTGGGCGAATGGGCACAGGGCAAGTCCTGGAAGCTGGGCAGAACCTCTCTGAGGGGCAACATTAGCACAGAAAGGAGAAATGGGAGAGACCCTCTTGGCTATCTGGCCTAAGGCTGACCCTAGGCTGTACTCCGAGAGTCAGCAGGAGGGGGCAGACTGAGTATGGGATCTGATTGCACGAGACCTGGGTTCACACCCCAGGACTGTCATTTAGCAGTTGGTGTTACCATGGGGAAGTCTCTTCACCAAGTCTTCACTTTCTCTATGCAAAAGCCCCTGTTGATCAGGTGTCAGTACGACCATCGCTTTTTCAGGGAAGAGATTTCCAATGAGTCAAGTCCCCCGACCATGCACACTAACCACACCATGGACCCTCTCCTTTAGCAGATCTGGGTTGAATGTCCACACTCCTGTGTAACTATCTGATTAGCCCTTGATTCTCTTTTCTCTCAGCTTCATTAAGACAGGGAACATGTCCATTCTTTTTTCTCACTACTATGCCCCAAACCCCAACACAATATGTGGCGCATAGTAGGTTTCAAATTAATATGTGTTGAACAACTGAATAAATGTTTAATTGAGCTCCTGAATGTAAAAATGATCTATAAAATATGAAGCACAATGGGACCACTTGTGATTGTTACTTGGTGTGGATGATGACATGAGAATTAATCCTCTTAGCTGCTGGAAACCATTCTGCTTTCATTTAAGTAACAAAACTGCTGCATTTGAAGGACACCACAAGGAAAGGGACTCTTACAAGCTATCCCACGGAGCCCTGTTTCAGTATTCTCTTCATGACCATGCCAAGATATCCAGCTCATCTGGGTTCAGATGCAGCATTGCCAGTATTGCTTTATTCTGATCCACTGCTGGTCACTGTGGGAGCCTTAGTTGAGTCATCTGGCCTTTTAAAAAGTGAGAGGCCTACTGGCGCAATCTGCTGGGTATGTGGTGCTGGGCCATAGACAATGCATTCTGGCCATGGGTTAGGCTGAGAAAAGCACTCCAGGTCCCACCAGCCCCCACCTCTGTCTGAATCCAACTCTATACCCCAAGTGCCACGGGCATCAGGGGCCGAAGGAAACTGCAGTGGCCAAGGCCCGGGAGAGCTTGCTCCCCCATGCTGTTACATTCAAGGGAACAAAGGCCTTCCAAGTTGCACTGAGCTGGTCTGAAGATGCAAGGCCTTTATGCAGGTTTCCAAGGAGATGACTCAGATGCTGTTACCATAGAAACTGTTGCTACCATTCATTGTCCATCACCCCTTGACAGAAAGGAGGAGGGGGTGGGGGGTTGATGGAGAAGGAAACAAGAAGAGTTGGATTTCAGTCAACATGAAAAAAACATATTGAGGTGGGTCCCCTAAAGACTTCTATGGTGTATATAACAAAACCTCCAGTCTCTAAAGGAGATGAATTAGGGACATGAGTGTTTACAGTTTGTTGTTATTTGTGCTGGTAGAGTTGGGTTTAGTAAAGTGCCACATAAGAATGACCTCTACCCATTTGTTGGGCTCCGTCACCTAGGATGTCTAGAGGAAACACTCGAGTGTGAGGGTCATCGGCAATGTTCAGGCCATAACCCTTGAAGCTGTGCAGGACCATAAGGAAACTAATGTATGCTGTCCCCTCTCTTCTTTTCTGCTGAAAACTTTTTTTTTTCAGGTAAAAGAGGAGGACATTAGAAGTTCCTCTGACTTTTGCTAATATCATAACATCTACTACCAATGAAGTGTTCATTTTTCCTAATCTAATGAGAGCAGCTTATGGGAAAAACAGAAAAATTCCATGAATAAAAGCACATAGAAATGTCTATGGGTAATAGAAGACATACTGAGCTTGGCATCAAGTCTGAAGATCAAAATTTGAAGGTCAGTCTCATCACTTATTATATACATGACCTTGGGCACTTAAGTGCTTGAGTCTCAATTACCTCTTTTATGCCATGGGAACAGTAACTGCCAGTCTACTTCATGTGGTATAAAACCTTATGAAAGGACTATGCCATCCTGTGCCAAGCACCATGATGTTGCCTGCCTAACACGCCATACCCATATTAGCAAAAGGCTCGTGACTTCAGTTACTCCAGGCAGGACTTGTTATAAAATCCTTTTGTTATCCAACTTGATGTTTGAAAAACAGTTGGTACCCAACCAATTACTATGATATTAAAATTATGAGTGATAAGGTGGAATACATCGCCACAGCTCTCTGTTTATTCTCTTATCTAGGCCCTCAGACCATATGCAAGCATCAAGTCTGACAGTTAGACCTACCTTTTTCCCAAAGTAGTCTCAGAAAGTCAAATTTCAATTGGGAATGATATGAAGTTACAGAAGAAGCTCTCTGGAGTAGGAGGGATAGAAAGCAGAAACTGTTTGGGGGGAAACAATGTCCGGCAGGCACACTGACAAACCTGGTAACATCAAATTAGGGTAGAGAATGGGGGCGAGCAAAGATCTGGAGTTTGGAAATAGAAACAAGAGGACAAAATACATATTGCTGCTACCCCAATCTAGAAAGTTTTCACATCTTTCACACCCTTTATAAAGACAACAGAAAGTCTGAAATTCCTCTTACAAAGTAAGTCTCGCAAAGCTGCCAGGCAGGACCTGCAGTCCGCCCTATCTGCTCCAGGAAAGGTGACTCAGGCCTGGGCGCTCCAGAAGCCAGACAAAGGGGGCATTCAGACATTACCAGATGGAGCAAAGAAAATGCACTTCAGTTCCTCTAATTCCGCACAAGTTCCTTATTTACGGTTTTCTTTCAAATAACACTGCTGGGCGTTGTTGGGATAATACTCTCACGTCAGGAGCTTCTCTGTTTTTTAACTGAAGTATAGTCAGTTTACAATGTTGTGTCAATTTCTGGTGTACAGCCTAATAGTTCAGTAAAGGAGTCTCTCTCTTGAGGTATCAGACAGGAGGAATTAAGAAAGAAAGAGGCAAGGAAAGCAAACGCCTTTCCTATCATGGGACTAGGGGCACCGGCTAATCCTACCTGCCAGGAAGAAAGGAACTGGGACAATACAAAACATGCTAGATGTCCTAGCTCTTCGGTTTAGGTCCCTCTTGATAATTATAAAGAACCCAGTCCTTGTAGGGGACGGTATAGCTCAGTGGTAGAATGTATGCATAGCATGCATGAGGTCATGAGTTCAATTCCCAGTGCATCCATTACAAGTAAGTAAATACCTAATTATCTACCCCCCCCCACCAAAAAAGTAAATAAAACACAAGCTTAAAAGGCATATTCTATAAAAAAAAAAATCAAGAACCTAGCCCCAAGCCAAGATCACACAATCAAAAAGGGGTATCGAAGGACAGTGGCCCTTGGTCCCAGCAAATAAGACTTACACTTTAGCTTTAAGTGTGATTCCCACATAGTGACTTCCAGAGCTTTAAATATTCCTGAATCCCACAATTTGCCCAACCTAAAAATGGATATAGCATTTCTTATCAACAGCTTTTGTGCTTCACTGAGGCAGATCTCTCCAATGAGGACACACTAGGCGTGCCCATTCTGCCCAGATCTCCTTTGACACCCTCACAGCAAAGAAAGGGAGAGCTAGAATCAATCTGGCATGACACATACTGCTATTCAGGCTTCTCGTTTCGCATCTGAAAAGACTGAGACCAAGAGATCTAATGAAGGACTTGTCCAGGGTCAAGACCAAGTAGGCACAGATTTCAGGCTAGAATATTGTAGTATTATTTCTATCACATTAAACCACCATCAACCACCATCTTATTCCTGTGCAAACTAATTTCATCTCTTCAACTAGATTAAAATCTCTTTGACAACAAGAGCTTTATCTTTCCCTAGTAATCTCAGGTGCCTGTGCCATAACACACAGTGCCAAGCTAAAACATCTGGGAAGAACACTGAAGTGTTTCCTGACCAGCTCTTGCCTTACTCTTTATTAAGGATCTAGCTTGCATGCTCTGCTAGCAGCATCCAGTGACAAGCTCCACCACACATGAACATTCTGGACTGTCCTTTTGCATTTATTTGTAGTGTATTTACTTGAAAGACAGGACTGAACCGTGTTGTATTTCCTGCATGGATTTCAATGCCCAGCAGGAGCCCAAAACAAATGGATTCTAATCCAAGTCTCAACTCACCAACACACGTCACAGAAATTTTGGCTACTTCTGGGGAAGTTGATTACTCCACCTTCCCTTGAAACAATTTCTTTTCCTGGCTCCCATTCTTGACTCTTTGGGGAGAATTCTAGCCATAAGGGCATTTGAACTGACATCTTTAAGAAAGGCCATAGTGACTAATGACATCTTTACCTCACAAATGTTTTAATGTTGGTATAAAGAAGACACTTGAATGGAGCTAGTGGCTGGAGCTAGGTGTAATCTTTTAAACCTTGCAATTTAAGGAATCCATCATCACCTATCATTAAAATAGCCCACCTGAGACTTATAGAAAAGGATTGCCAATCCCCTTGCCAAAAAGAATAGAAGAGTCACTAATTCTAATGATATTCTGACATACCCAAAAAGCAAGCCAGTATTTTGGCCTAAATAGATGCTCTCATCTAAAAAGGAATTGCTGATGGACATCTGGTTTGTTTCCAGTTTGGGTTATTACATTTAAAGCTACCATGAACACACATGCACAAGCCCGTGCATGGACACATGCTCCCATTTCTCTTGGATAAATATCTAGAAATGGAATGGTTGGACTACATATGTTTAACATTTTAAAAAACTGCCAACCTGTCTTCCAAAGTGACTGTACCATTTTACATTCCCACCAGTAGTATGTCCAGAGTTCCAGTTCCCCTATATCCTTATCAACACTTGATATGGTCAGTCTTTTCAATTTTAGTCATTCTTACAGTTATATAGTGGTATCTCATTGTGACCTTAACTTGCATTTTTCCTAATGACTAATGATGTTGAATATCTTCTCATGTGCTTATTTGTCACCCATATATCTTCTTTGGTGAACTATCTGTTCAAATCTTTTGCCCACTTTTCAAATTGGACTGTATGTTTTCTTATTATCATATTTTGAGGGTTCTTTATATATTCTGGATCCAAGTCCTTCAGACAAGACTGTCTATAGCAGTTGCTTCCCTTACAGACAAAACGTCTTACCGATTTCCTCAAACCTCTCCCTCACCCCATCAGTCTCTCCTCCCCTGCTGTGGTAGCAGTATGATCTAAATATCTAAATAAACAAACAGGCAATATGGTTGTTGAGCCCCCATGACTCTGTCTGATCACAGTTGATCAGGAAGCTGGATGTCCTCCCAAACCGGCGACTGCTACTCAGGGCCATTTTATACTCACACAGTCCTGCAAGGAGTTAACATAAATATGTTTCTTCTTTAAAGATACCCTATCTTAAATCAGTAGTTCTCAACAGGGGACAATTTTGCCTCCTACAGAACATCTGGCAGCGTCCAGAAACATTTCTGTTTCAGATCAGCCCCCCTCAAAAGAGAATTTTGTAGAAACCCTGCTTTAAATCTACTTTCAGGTACTATTTTTAGATAAAGTAATACAGTGCAATAGAAATACTGATTTAGGAGCCAGGAAATCTGGGTTCTTCTCCTAGCTCTGTCTCTAACTACTTGTTAGTGTTCAAGCAAAGCACCTAAACTCTCAAAGTCGCAAATTCCTCATCTGTAGAATGTAACCTAAATTGTCTCTAAGTTCTCCAGTTTCAAAGAAATACAACCCTGTGACTGTTTATTCAAAACCACACACAACTTGGAGCAGTCATGAAAATATCCTTAGGTTTTCCATCCTTAAGGAGTTTAACAAGATGGTAGCAAATGTTTGTTCAAGGGAATAATTCCTGAGAATGTTCCTCATGCAAAAGGATGGCTATCAACTGCTGACCTCAACAGGGACCCCAGTCAAAGAGGGGAAGACAAGATGAGATCCCGGCACCTGCCAGCAGGGTTCAGATGTTCCCAGAATAGAACCTGCCCCACTGAGCTGGATCCTTCTATCTTCCCTTCCATACATCTTCTTTGGTGAAGTGTCTATGTCTGCTTTAGTTCTGACATCTTGATTAGTTCAACTGTTTGCAAAAGTCTCTACAGTGGCTTTGCTTCACCCCAAGTCACTCAGCTTCAATGATGTAAAGATGAACTCAAGTGCAAATGTGACTTGCAGAGCAGAGCATGTGAAAACCCTTCCAGAGCCAATTTGCCTAGCAGATACAGTTTCCAACTCAGAAGTGAGATGGTGCCAGTGATACAGTGTCTTTGAAGATCCTGACAGAGCTCTGATAGGAGGAAAGTCACCTCCTAAGGGCACCCTGGGACTCACCTCGGTGAAACAGCAGGCTCCCTGCCGGCCCAGGTAACACAAGTCCTGAATCCTAATCAAGTTTCTGCCACTCATGCCCCCTTTGGGGGGTACTAAGATCCTCACCAATTCTTACAACAGCTGTTTTGCAGGTTAAATGAGGTTGAAAATTGCTCCTAAGGGTCCCTGCAAAAATAGACAGCTAACATCCTGGACAGCCCAGGGGTAAAGTTCTTTCATTTCTAACTGATTAAAAAATTACAAACATTAATTAAGGAAGAAGATTTACCAGGAACACCTGCCTTTCAAAAGTAATCCCAAGAGCTGCCCATAGATATTTCTGGTGAAAGCACGATGATTTCCACCATAACTGACACATTAAGTGGAGGAGCAAGGTCAACCCCGGCTAAGGAAGAGATTTTGCTCTTCCAGCAACTGAAAGGAGACTCTGCACTCCTTGCTGTCTCCGTTTCCAACAGGATGACAGTAACTGGGATGCACTGTTAACCACTGTCGTCTCTCCTCTCTGTTGTTCTGTGAAAAGAAAGGAAGGCTTCCTTTATTCATACCCACAGCAAAACAAGGAAGCAAAGGTGAGACACAATGTAGAAAGTGAATACCTTGGTCTCTGATAGGAAACGTTCCCAGGCAATAGCCCACACCCGTTGCCCCTCAACATCACCTCCTTTGTTTGCTTGCAACTACCCCAGAGCTTGAGGGAACCCTGAGGAGCATGCTTCTCTCTTCCAGCTGCAGCCCGGGGACCGGGCACTGGGGACTAACCTCACCTCAGTCCCCGGTCTGCCACCATAACCACTCAGCAGACACGCCTGAAGCAAAGCCACTGCAGAGACTTCTGCAAACAGCTGAACTAATCAGGATGCCAGGACTAAAGCAGAGACCACTATTCATCACCAGCTTGAAGGCTGAGAACAGTCAGCTCCATTAATGACGGCCGTAACTTCTAGTTAATCAGGCTCCAGCACTGCCTGCTGTGTGGTGGGTGTGTGTGTGTTTGTGTCTGTGTGTGCGTGTGCGTGTGCGTGCATGTGTGTATGGAGCGGGGATGTCAGTTCAAACACAAAGCAGCATGCAAAAATCAAGATTTCTTTATTAAATTGCTCACTTCACTTTTTCTCTTCTACTTTTGCCTGTCCCTTCCTTCATCGAGGCCAGTTAGCAATAAAAGCTGAGAGATACCTGGGACTGTTATGTTCAGTGCTGAACCAGAGTATTTAAGCAATTTCTCCTCTCAGGATTTAAGCCCCATCTCCACTGGGTGCCCTGAGGTGCCGCTGCCCTCAGTTCTTGGAGGCTGACTATCCCAGTGGCTAGTTCTATATAACAAATCACAACATCTATAACATGACCACCTTTTTATCTTGCTCACACTTTCTTGGGTCAGAAATGTGACAGAGGCTAGGCAGTTCTTACTTGGGGTTCTCATGCAGCTACAGTAAGAAGCTGGCTAGAGCTGCAGTCATCTGAAGGTCCGAGGCGGCTGAGTGTCCAAGATGGCTCGCTCACAAAGCTGGCAGCTGATGCTGGCTCTCCACTGGGAGCCCAGCCGGAGCTGTCAACCAGGGTCCCCACACGTGGCCTCTCCGCTACGGCTGTATCAGGCTAGTTGGACTTCTTGCTTGGCAGCTAGCTTCCATCAGAGTGAGGGATAGTTGTCTGGCGTTTTCTTGGACCCGGACCCAGAAGTCCCACAACCTCAGAAGTCACACATTTCCACTGCATTCTACAGGTTATAAGTGAGTCCCTGAGGTCAGCCCAGATACCAGAGGAGTAGTCCTAGATCTCATCTCTCAATGGCATGTGTGTCAAAGAATCTGCAGGCATGTTTTAAAATCCCCACACTAACCTGGTTTAAATCCCCACCTACCTGAGGTCAGGAAGTGTGCCTTGTTCACGACTGTCTCTCTCACACACAGCAGAGTGGCTGGCACATAACAGATGCTCAATAAACAGATGTTGAATGAATGAATGAATGAGCTTCCAGAGTAGGAATCTTTATTTTTTTAAGATGAAAAGTTGTTTCCTTCCACTTGTTTTTGTTTTTCACTGCTGTGCTGGAGATACAACATTCAGCTTTCACAGGATTGCGGTTAGGAATAAATGAGATAATTTACAAGGGAGGATCTTCATCTTCCCAGACTTGCTGGAAAAGACGAGAAATGGCACCACGTGGCTGGTCTCTCATTGTTCACAAGGCTGCAGTGCAAACCCCCTTGTCCAGGCTGACATCTGTCACCCTGTCTCTATGGGCTTCCCTTCCCATCTCTGCCCAGTCAATCTTTGGAGGCCTGTCTCCATCTTGGGTTCTTTCCAGAGAGGCAGGGTGGGGATTAATAACCTGGAGCCTGAGTGCAAATCCTGTCTTTCCTATTCTGCAGTGTAGTCTTGGACAAGTTACTCAAATTCTGTCTCATTTGCATCTGATGCAAAACAAATATTTTCATAGTCTCTACCTCATACAATTGTTGTGAGGATTACATGAATTCACTACACGCTGAGTGCTCAGGTCACCTAGCATTTAATAAGTGGAATTGCTATAATTACCACTCTAGCCTTCACCATCTCCCTCTCCTCTGAACTCTGTGCTCTACCCATAATGAACATCCTTTAGATTCCCCAAAATGCAGTGTTTTATTGCACTTCTGTGCCTTTCACATGTAGCTTCCTCTCAAAAGGATTAACCTTAAAGCACTCAGAGCAGCACCTGGCACATGCTAAGCCCTATCTCAGTGTTGGCAACTATGATGTTGCTTGCAATGCTCTTCTCTTTCCCACCTTTCCTCTCTTCCCCTTGGCTGGCTAATTCCTAGTCATCTTTCAAGTCTCATTTCAGATGTTTCTTTCCAAGAAGCTTTCCCTTCCATCCCAAATCTAGGTTAATTGTCTTTCCAATCAAGGTCACTGCTGGTCCTTTCTGTAGATTACAAAAAGGCTCCCCTTCTCCAAGGCAGCACATGTCTTGAGGAGTGGAGCATGGGCTGGATTCCAGCCTCCACTCACCCCTTCAGCCAAGAGCCCTTGAGAAGCCCCACCCTGCCTCCAGATTGTACCCATTGCATTTATCATTCTCCACTGTATTTAGCCCTTGATTTGTCTGTATCCTTTCAGCAGACTGTAAACTCTGCAAGAGCAGGGCCATGATTGCTGCAAACGATTGCTCCAATACCTCAGATACCACTGAGTACTTAATAGGTGCTCAGCAAACACTTGCTGAATAAATGAATGGACCATGAAGAAAGGACCATGTGCCTTGTATCCTTCCCTTGTGGTCGTTTATATCTTCCAGTGTCCCAGTGTAAGCACAAAGCCACTCAATAACACACGCAAAGCTTTATCATTACCCTTATGTTTGTAGTTTCTATTCTTCTGAGTCAGAGGAAGAGACAGGGAGGCTTCCAGACCCTTCTTTGCCAGGGACAGTGTAACTCAGGCTCCAGCTGGAAAGAGTTGAGGGCCCTCATCCTGGTGGCTTATGGAACTTCTGCAAATGCAACCCCCCAATTAAATGGCAAAGGGCTACTCTAGGGTCCAACTGAACTTGCCCAGGCTTGGGCAGAATGTGTACACCTGAAATATTTCCCTGCATGGTTTAAAAGGCACTGGATGGGAATGCTTCCCCAGCCATTGCCCACAGGTCCAGAAGGCAGGAATCCCAGTCGGGTGCCAGACAAGTAGGTGTGCCTCGATACACCCACCTGTCACGTGGCGCTGCAGGAACCAGACGTGGGCCATTCTGGAAGTTACATGGTCCTACATGTAGTAAGTTGGCAGTATTTGTGGCATATCAAAAAGGAGAGACTACAAGGGAGTTTAACCTGGGTGGATACAGTATGGGTTTCAGTCAGCATCTCTAGGGTGAGAGGTAAGCAAATGTGCCAGGAAGATGCCAAGATGCAAAGCTGCTAGGTGGTGGGAGCAGCACCAGTCTAGGTACCAGGAAGCCTGGTCAGAGCTCTGGCTCCACTTCACTGAGACAAATCACCTTCCCTCTGCATCTGTGTTCCTACGTGTTGGATGGCAAGGCAGTGGTCTTTCTACTTCCTGGAATTATTTTGAAAATTAAATCAGAAAACATAAAAGCAATTCAAAAGTAAATCATTTATCCCTTTCCACCCTTTTCCATGAAAAAGAATATGAAAACAAATATATATATGTGTATGTATGACTGAACAATTACGCTGTTCACTAGAAATTGACACAACATTGTAAACTGACTATGCTTCAATTTAAAAAAAAGTAAATTATTATGTAAGTTCTTATTATCATTGATGTTGTATAACTCCTCTGCAATGTCACCCTAATTCGAAGCTGCTTTCTGACTGGCATCCTCTCCTGCTGTCCTCATCCTGCACAATGATCTCTAGCAGCGCTTTTATCTTAGCCAGTGATGTGTGACTCCTTTAGGTACATCCCCAGCTTCCTTGGGGGCAATGATCCCATCAGGTTATTTTCTTGGGTCCTTATGGCTCATAGCACAGCACTTGGCATACAGGAGGCTCACTGAATACTTGTGTAATTTAATATAAGCACGTGTGTGTATGTATCCGTGCACACGCATACATGCTCACCCTTCAGATCCTCAGAGGATCTGGCCATTGGAACCACAAAGAAATTCCTTTGGTCACAGGCACCAGAGGGCAATGTTATTGTATGTCAAATTTCATTACACTCACAACAGAGCTCCAAAACCTTGGCAGATGTAGTCCACTGAGTTTTAGAAATATCTGATGTTTTAAAATCCAATCCAACCCAATAACTGAGAAAAAAGGAACTTGCAATAGGAGAATATGATCCCAACAATGGTTACTTCACAGACACGTTCCCTACAAGAGCCTCCTCGGCTCACCTACAGGCACTTGCCCACGCCACCAGAGGCCATCTGGGGCTTATATGTGATTTGGCTTCAGTAACTTTCTTACAGTACAAGAATTATCAACACAATCATGGCCAGTAAAAGGTGGTCTATTACGTAAAACAGATGTTAAAGCCAAAAGTCATAGAAAATAATGTGCATACCTTAAAACATTTTATTTAAATAGAAACATATCAATGTATGCTTATTCACTGATATTTTTATTTAGATTGGAGAGCTTACCTCCAGGTATGGGCCCACAGATTAATTTCCCAAAGTCTTTCTTGTATAAATAGTATATTGACTGATTTCTAGTTTTCCTTTCTTCCAAGTAGATTTAGAACTTAAAGATCTTTGCTAAGTAAATGCAAAGGTTTCTGGATGCAGAAACTGTCCAAGGTTTTTAGTTTCCCCCCAACCTTTTTATTGTCATCTTCTTCATACCTAATTCATTGGTAACTTCTTTTGTAGCAACTCACTTCTATAAATTTTGCTCAAAACACTCAACTTAGTTTTACAAACACAGCAAATATGGGCGACTAGATGTTAAGCACATAGCAGAATGCCTAGTACATAGTAAGTGCTCAATGAGTACTAGCTATCTTCCCCACTCACTTCATTTACGTAATGATTACATTACTCAGCTACAATTACAAATTTAACTGGCACAAACAGGTTTGGAAACTTACACAACTGGCTGTTAGTACACAGTCAGCCCAAATGCAGGGAGCAGAATCGTGGTGGCAATTATGACAACAGGAACACAAATACGTAGCAGCAGGAGCCACGAGTATGTTTCGCAAGAGGAATGGAGACCAGCAAGTGACTGAGTGAGTTAAATGGAGGTCACTTGAGAGCTGCTGCTCTGATTAAGTCGTTCAAGTCTCTTACGCTTGTCTATGGACGCCCTCCCCAACCAGGGCCACGGGTAGGGTAGCACAGGCTGGGACCTGCACAAAGGCACCCAACCAAGGGGGAGAGTGAAGACTGAAACCCTCTGCAAGCACAGGGCTGGGTCCACCCAGAGAAAGAGGCACTTCTCCCTCATTCCCACACCCATTCCCCCTCCTTCTGCCCCCAGCCTGCCTCCCACCCTGTGTTCTCTTCATTCAAACCCCTGTGTTACTCAGAACACAAATTAGGCAGGACTACAGGATTAATGCACTGCAGTATACTATAAATGACGCCTTCATTAAAAACAACAGCACAGTCAGATAAAGAGATGCCTGCATATGCAATGTGATCGGTTCTTTCAGGCCTGGCTCCCACTACCTGGGGCGGCAGCGACACAGCACTGAGCCTAGCTGTGTGCCTGGCCGTGAGCCAAGTGCTTCACACGCGTCTTCCTTTCGCCCTCAGAGACAGACAAAGAGGCTGGAAAGGATTCGCATTTCTCTAAAGGACCAAAAATGACAGCAACGTAACAGTTTTTATTTAGAGAGTGCACTTAAATTTTTCAAAATATAAAGCTGAAACTTTCCCTGCAAAGTCTCCCTTTTAGTATGATAGCTGGTAAGTGTTAGAACAGGTGGTCTGTGTCCATTTGAGTTGAGCATTCTTTTAGTAATAAAGGACTTGATTATGCTTTAATTCTCTAGACTTCAATTCCATCCTCATTAATCAACTGTCAGTTGCCTGCATCAGTTTCAGGCAGAGGTAGGAGAGTTAATCCAAAATCACGTGCTTTCATATCTAGATTGAACAGCATCTTCACCAAACCCAGCACCCAGCTGAAAAAGGAATTGTTTCCCAGCGGGTCTTAATGCCCATGTAAATCCCTGTGCAAAACGGGGAAACAGAGATGGAAAGTAAGTGACTGACTTGTAGAGGGCTGGAAAGCAAATCCAAATTTCCAGACCTGTAATCCCAGAGTCTGCACTGCCTTCCCAGGTTCCAATTTTATAGTTAAATAGCTTAGCAAGGGCTTTACTGGTTTGAAGTCAACATTAGTAGACATTAGGCTCTGCCAGCCCAATCCTCGGCCCTCTGTCTCCAGTGAGAATTTGCCCAGTGAAAATGTCAACATCAGTGCTCCCTTAGGGACCTTAACTTTCAGTCTGAAGCTCTTGAAAAGACCTCATTAACTCAGGACTTCCTGCTACCAAGAAATATTCAAGAACTCTCTCCAGCCAAGGTGAGCTGGCCTTAGCTGTAAGCGGGAAATGAACTGGCTCAACTCACCACCCTCTCCACAGACACCAAGACACATTCAACAGAACATACATGGCTAGCCAAGGCTCTGGTGAGCGCGTTATGATCAAGATGCCACCACTTCCGCTCGCAAGTAAGCAACGATTCAGCCATATGAGGCTGCTCTGATACCTCAGGGGGAGGGGAAGACAGGTGAGCGAGGCAGCAGGACCTGAATGCAGAGCAGGCTGGTGGAAGGAGGCCTGAAACCAGCAAGCCTCTTCTGCAACCGGTGGACCAGTCCGTGAGCTGTGGGTTTCAGTTTAGAGAGACTATCTCTAAACAATGAAAACAGTCAGAAGGGAGAGTGGAGAAACAGCAGACTCCCGCCCCAAAACCTGGAGTGTTCTTTTTCAGAAGGTAAAGGGTGGAGAGAGGAGTCAGAGGACCACTGGAAGAACAGACTTGTCCTACCCCCTCACAGCTCATCAGGGCAGCGTCTGAGGAAAGTGTGCGCTGTAATGGCAGACAGAGGACCCATGGGAGTAAAAGGCTAGGTCCACGAGTTACTCCCTGGGTACTCTTGGGCACACTGCTTGTAGCAATTGGGCACACACTTGTAGCAATTCAGCCTTGGAAATACGAATGGCATGCTGTGAGGGATAAGTCGGCTAAAAATATTTTCCTGGGATTAAGTGAGATAGCATCTGTAAAGCATCTAACAAAGATTCGGGCATTTGTAAGGGCTCAACATAATGCTAGTTTTGTTATTAGTAACTGAGGAAAAATGTTGGCATGCTGCATAGGATACGGTAGGTGTTCGAAACTGTTGGTCAGTATTAGAAATTTGGAGAGCTACCAGCGCAGGGAATGTGGAGATGAACTGACCTTCAGCACTGAAGACAGGAAGGAGCCAGATGAGCAGAAGTCAAAGATCTCTGAGGAGGAAATCAGTGATGAAATCAAAGACTCTGACACACAGCAGGTGATCAACAAACATCTTTGGAATGAATGAAAATCTAAGCAACTAAGTTATAGCTGCATTTACAACATGACACTAAGCTGGGACTGGGAGAGGTGACATGAAATACAGACTCTGCTCCTAGCCAACTCTGGGGGTCCTTCTGGCCTCAGTTTCTTGTCTCTAAAAGATGGGACCAAATGAACCCCATGTCTCTTACAGCTCTCAGATTCTCTATGTCTGTGACTCATTCAACTGACAAGTGTCGGCAAATGATCTAACCACGTGTATGCATACGTGTGTGCACGAGGTGTGCATGGAAACACAGTCCTGTTAGGAGTGCATGTGACAGGCAAGTTCTCCTTGTACATCAGCCCCATGGGGACCAAGAGACGGAATGTCAGGAATTAACCACCATCACCTTTTCGTAACTGTCTCTTTGCCTTTAATCACTGCCGCGCACACAGGCCTGGTTTTAATTAGTCAGAGCAGTGACTGCATCAGTCCAGCCACCAAAGCTTTGATCTACCCATGGGGCACGTTTCTGCACGGCTGACCACACTCCAAGAGCCTGAAACATAAACCAGCAAAAGCCTTTGACAGTTCAGCCTTGACAAGGCTCCGAATGGCCCCTTACAGGTATGTGCAACAGTGAGGGCCCACAGAGGGGCAGAGGCCAAGGAGAGGGCGGTGGAGAAAGGCAGTGAAAGCTCATTGCGAAAGCACCAACAACAGCACCAGGGAAGGCTTCCCTGCTTAGGGAAGCTCTTAAATGCGTGTTGGTTGCTACATATGCAATGAAATCGTGATGGAGAGAAAAATGTTCTGTTGTAGGCAGATGACTCAGAATCAGTTCACATTCTGGTTTAGCTGAGTGAATCTTTCCAGGAGGGGAAGGCTCGCAGCATCAGGTCCTCAGTTGACACATCACGACAAGTTGACAAGTTGTTTAAAAGTTTTTAAATGTTTGAAAGGAAAAATTCCCCTGTCTCTGTGTTGCATCTGAAGGAATTTCCAGATTTAAAATAATAAAACATAGCAGCCCACATCTAAATGAACAGGTTGAGGATGTTATGAACAGACACAGGCTGGGCCCATGAAAGAAGCAAAGTGGGGCTGGAATCAGAGCAGAGTTTCACCTCAGCTCACAGGGTATAGACTGTGGGGCCCCAGAAGTAATGACCTCTTCTCCTGCATCAGTGCAAATTCACCGCTCCATTTGGCCAAACACGAAGGCCAGTGGGGTTGGGTTGGGGAGGGTCCTTCCACAGAGCACTGTGAACACACACACATATGGGGTTTCTGGAATGGGCTCAACGGTTACAGCAGCACCCCCTCCTCTCATGACGTGAATCTTTTGGATTAGACTGGAATCATGGAGATCAGGGCAGTTTTAAAGGAGGGGAAGTTTGAGCTGGGAAGGATGGGGACATAAAATGATATAGGACACAGCAAGAGGAACAAACAGACTGACTCTACTTGGGAGGGATTTAAAAGGGAGATTTAAGTCCCCTCTTGTTCCAGGGACACCATATTAACTCACTGTCTGGATACCATGCCCTGCATTTTCCCACTATTGGGGGCTCTTGTCACAGCCTTTAGCTTTTCTCCATCTTCATCTACTAAAATGATACCCATTTTTCAAGGTCCAGATCATTCTCCATGAGCAAAATGGGCTTCCTCAGCACTCTGTACATCCCCTGGAGTGCTGACCACATTTTGCTTAGTGTTAGCAGCAGTTTCTGTGTATGGCCATCTTTCCTACTGAACTTTAAATTCCTTGGGGATAGGAGACCATATGTCTTGTCCATCTTCATATAATTCCAACAGCAGTCATGGTGCCCTCCTCCAAAAAGGTGATTACTGTATGTGGAACATTTTCCTAACTGTTGAGTTTAAGAGGAAAAAAAGACAATCATGCTCCTTCATAAACTGCCCCAAGGTGCCAGCATCAGACTCCAAATCCCAGAATATATAGGAGTCTGGAAAAGTGGTTACATTTCTCACATAAGTTCTTGGCAGAAGAGGAATCACCAAGCAGTCCAGGCAAATTTTCACAAGACCTGGCCACAAGGCAAAAAGCTTTTTGGAGGCATGATTTCAAAGCTCTGTCTTTCAAGTAAAAGTCCTTGAGAGTCATGTTATTCTTTGATGCTGGACCCCAACAGGTTAAAAGTATGCCTACAGCTGGAGGCTCTTTGGGGGAAACGCAAGTGACTGCTAACCGGTACAGGGATTCATGTTGATACGACAAAAACATTCTTTAATTGTGGTGGTGGTAGCACAATTCTAAATCCGAATATACAACAAACCGCTGAATTGCACACGTTAAATGGGTGAACTGTATAACATGTGAATACTGTCTCAGTCAGGTTATTTTTATAGAAGTACATCAAGTACAGGCACCTTCCGCTGAGGGCACCTGGAAAACGGACAGGTTAGAGTCCGAGGTAGTCTGACCCTTGCTATAGGAGATTCAGGGCCCCAGCCAGCTGCCCCTCCGACCTCCACCACCCGAGAGCAGCAGACACTGGGGTGAGGCAGAAGCTGCCTAGCAAGGACTATGCGCTCTGGTCATAAGGATGAGCCTATCAGGTTCTCAAAGTGTAATCCCGCACCAATTCCATCATTATTACCTGGGAACTTACTAGAAATGCCAGTCCTTAGGCCCCACCCCAGACCTACTGAATGAGAAAAGGGAGGCAGAGCTCAGCAACCCACATTTTAACAAGCCCTCAGGTAGACTGAGACACGCTAAAGTTTAAGAACTACTGCACTGGCTTAATTCTTACGTACACAGGCTTCGGAGCTAGACCGTGTAAATCTGAACTCTGCCTCCTCCTCCTACTAGCCATGTGGCCAAAAGTGAGTTATGTAACCTCTGTGCATTAGTTTCCCTCCTATAAAACGGGAGAAGCAAATATACCTATATATTATAGGGTTATTCTGAGGATTAGATGGGCTAATTTATGACAAGCACTTAACAACAGTACCCGGTACATAACAAGGTCAATAAGCATTTGCTTCCTTAAAAATTTTACAGTCAGATTTTGGGTTGGTCTCATGAACCTCTGGCCTTTCTAGACCAAACTAGCATAAAGTTGAGTCGGGCTAATAACCAAAACTCAAGGGGAACCCACAAAACGGGCAAGCTGTCTCTCAGCTGTGTCAGCAGACCCCCCCCCCCCCACAGCACCCGACAGATCACAGCATTCCCCATCTTCAGCTTCTCTGAGGAAAAGAAAAAACAGCCTCTACTTTTTAGGACAGAGCAGAGGGGATAAAATGCTCTATACAGCAGATGCAAAATATAAATCAGTTCCAACAACAGCATTTTAATCCCCTGATCCTCAAGAGAAAAAAGGAAATGAACAATGCCTAGCATTCCAATCCCAGCCATTACCAAGCAGCTTCTAACAGAAAGTATATAAACCACCTTCCCTTATCCACAGATTCAGAGAGATTAGGGTTTCTGCTACCTTAAGGACTCCCAATCATGACTTTCCAAACACAGAATGACAAAAGCTTTGCACCTTACAAAGCTAAGCTCTCACACTCAGAGTCAATCCCATTTCCAGTATTCCCATTTCTCTCTGAAACTGTGACCAACTGAGGCCCTCCAATGTCTGGAGATGCAAAGGACACCTCTGTTCTATGACAGCATGGACGTTATGTGAATGAGTTGTGTGCTCATTAAAAAGAATTTGAAAATACACAAGTGTAGGAAGAAGAAATCATTTTAATATTTTGGTGTATTTCCTGATCATCTTTTTAAATACATGGCTTTCTGTTTGGAGTTCTGATGTTGTTACAAAATTGAGATTCTATTTATATACAATTCTAAATGATATTTGACTTACCATAATAAAAACCTTTTTCCAAAATTCCTGCAAACTTTTTTGAACACCACTCTTAATTATATATAATATTCCATTATGTAGCCACATAATTATTACAATTGTGTGTCAGTTACTGGTTCACTGCCTTTCAGCTTCAAATCCATGTGCTACAACCAGCTTTCCGATACTGGAGCTGGACCCTGTAAACTGCACTGTTAGATACGGTAGCCAACTAACCACACCTCATTAAGCATTTGAAACGTGGCTAGTGTGGGTTGAGATGTGCTTTAAGTATAAAACCACATCAAAATTTGAAGACTTAGTACAAAACATGTAAAATAGCTCACTAGTAATTTTATATTGATTATATATTGAAATGATATTTTGGCTATGCTGTGTTAAGTAAAATGTACTATTAAAATTAATGTAACCTGGTTCTTTTTGCTTTTCCAATGTGGCTACTAGAAATTTTAAATTATATATATGTGATTTGCATTATATTTCTATTGGACTGAGCCGCTCTAAACACTTCTCCTTTGCCAGCTGGCACAGCGCTAGGTCTTGTCAGCAGAGGGTGCTGGAAGGACACTGCGGGAGGAAGGGTTTCTCTTCCTGGTTCCAGTGCTTTTGTTCTTGCTTCTGTGGCACAGCAGGCAACTTCCTGGCCACTGGTAAGTGGGAGACTCAGTGGCATAACACGCCTTCCCCCAAGTCTTGCTGGTGCCCCAGGACTTTGCCATCCAGTTTGCCCCGGACACTCACACTCCAAGGTCTAAATGTTAACTCTGGGGGACTCTCTCTCCTAGTTTATCCTTCCTCAGATATTTTCCTTCAGCTCTAGAGACAGAAGTTGCTCTTGTAGTCTTTAAAATTCTCTTCACCCTTCTTAGTAGTTAGCTTTCATTTACTACTTACTAATTCTTTATATTAAATTTCCCCTATTCTAATCAGTGGTGTGGTTTCTGTCTCCTGTATGGACCCTATGGACAGAGTTTGTAACGAGGACAAGTAAGATGCTGAAGGAGTGTCAGCGAGGCTTTGGGCAGTTGCCATGTATCCTCCATTTCCTCCTGTTCTCTTTCCCGAGTACCATCTTCCTTCTTCCCTGTTGTCAACTCCCTAAAAGCAGAAATGTATGTTTTCCACTGCATCGCTGTCACCCTTTGATCACCATTCAGGGAGCACTTTAAGAACTCGAATTAACAAAGAAGTCAATCAAGAGTTATGTCTTCTATTCATTCAGCAAATATTTGCTTAGCTCCTACTTTGTAAAGGTAATGCGCTGGATGTTGGGCAGAGGCTGGTAGAGGGGATGGAAGGGAAGGTCATATGCAGAGAAGAGAAATGAACAGGTAAAACAGAAACCTTGGCTTGAAGCACCTAACAGCCTAGTAAATAAACACAAAGGATGATACAACTCACTAAAACGTAACAGAAAATAATATAAATGTAAAATTTTTTTAAATAAAAGCAGGAGCTACACCATTCTGAGTACCCTAAGTGGCCATAGGAAGATATATAAAGAACACAAAAACAACGTTCTGTCATGCTCTCGCCTCACTCCAGGGTTCCCTCTTCCCCATGTAGGCATCTATCCAGTGCCTCACTAACCAAGGCTCTGCTTTCAATCAGCACTGGTTCCTTACTCTCATACTTGCCTCTGCCTCCTACCCAAGTCACAAGCAGACTGCACAGCCCTGGGACATCACTGCAGAAAATCCCGAGCGAACAGCAGCCCCTTCCATTGGTCAGAATCACGGCTCCAGACTCCAACTTCACTCAAACTCCAATCTTTAATGAAGGATTAAGATACTGCCTGCTCCCTGTAAAATTTTTGTTCCAGATTTTCTAATTGATTCTTTTTAATAGATCCCCATTCCCTGCCAAAATTCTCCACCTTATCATCTTGTTCCTTGAACTCATCCCGGTTGTTTTAAAGTCCACATGTAATCTCTGCAACGTATGAAGCTCCTGTGCAGTTCTGTTTCCTGTTTCTTTGGTTTCCTCTTGTTTTTCAGCCATTTGATTTTACTCTCTCAAACATCTGGTAATGTTTTATTGGCTGTCGTACACAGCATATGAAAAAGCACTGAGTTAATTTGAGGATCTGAATGTTATTTTCCTACAGAGAGGATTTACATTTGCTTCTGGCAGGCAAAAAAGGTGAACAGAGAAAGCATCATCCTGATCCGCGACTGAGCTGACGGAAGGTACGTGTCAGATTTTCAAGTGCTGGTATTCCAGTCTGCCCTCACTCCCTAGATGGAACCTTCCAGGGCTCCAGATGGAGAGCTGGGGTGTTTACCAGGGCCCCTCTTCCTAGGCAGGCCCTGAACTGCAATTTCTGGGTCCCCAGGTCTGAGAGACTGCCAAAAGCTCTGCGCATCTATTTAGTCACTTTGCTGACACACACTGGCAGATACGTGGAGGGAAAGTGGCATCAAATGTCCAGCTCACTTCTCTGCATTTCTCCTCTGTCCGGGATCCTGGTCTCTCTAGGCCTCACTGCTTCAGCATCCTCCAGACAGATTTTATATTATTTATATTCAAATACATGATATGTATATATGTGTGTGTGTGTGTGTGTGTATGCTTTTCTAGTATCCACAGTGGAAGGGTTAACAGGATATAAGCTACTCTGACAAAACCAGAAGAAACCCAAGAAACTACTGATTGTATGTTAGAGCGTCTCAATCTAACCTGCTCTTTTCTGTCCAGCTTTCCAGCCCTTTACGTCTCTGTGCTGCCTCATTTCTGTTTTCAAATTCATAGTCTCTTGAGTTACATCTAGTCTACTGTTGACATCATTTCTTCATTCCTCCCCCAATCCCTGTATTTTTTATTTCAGAGATTGCCACTCGGATCTTTTTCATACTGATGAATTCTTGTTTAATAATCTATTTTCATTTCAGAAATACTACTTCTCTTGTCTCTGAGATTCTAAATACACACATTATTAAAGACCTTTCCAGACTGCTCTGTTGCTCCTCTTTTCTTGGATTTGGGTTCTCTTGTTGGCGGGGGTCTGCTGCCTGTCTTGCAAGGACTTGGTTTTCCTTGAATTCTCGGGAAGCTTCCTTTGCAAACTCATAGGAGTTGGCATAGGAGTTTTCCCCTCCTATTTGCTACTCTCTGCCAGTTGATATCATGGATGAACCTTGCCCTATAGGGCAGGCAACTCTGCACATGGTTGGAAGGTAGGTTTTTAGGGTTTTCTCCATTTACGGACAACAAAATGGTAGATATCAGCCATATGTTTCACAGTTCTGGGTCCTATTCTCATAGGTGCTCTGTTGCCTTCCTGGGCCAAAGGAAAGCTGAGGACCACTGTAAATGGTCAGGCTCCAGTCCACTGGCAAGGACATGGCCCTAACCCCAGCTTCATACAGAATTCTGGTTCTGGTTTCCTGCCATGTGCAAGGTCACTGAAACTCTTTTCCAGGGCAGGTTTTGAAGTCTGGGCCATCGACTTCACTCTTCCTGGTCCAAAAAATTCTCCTCTTGACTATGAATTCAATTACGAATTTAAAAACTAGTTTCTGTGTGTTTGAAACAGAGGAGGGAGGATTTCAAATGTGCTTAACTATACTTACTATATCCACAAAAAGTCATCAAGATATATTAATATGGCTCTCTTAAATAGTAAAAAGCTCTCATGCTTAAAAAAGTAAACCATGATATTTTATATATAGAAATGGAAACATTAAATAACAAATGCATAGAGGAATAAAAGACTGGAAGAATATATACTTCATGAATGTTAACAGTGTTAAGTTTGAATGTTGGAATTATGGATGATATTTAAGCTTAAAAAATTATTTTAAACACATTTTCTGTAATCATTATTGTCCAGGACGCTTTTTCTTTTTTTAAGCTCGCAACCCAAAGAGGGAGAATGGTGTGATTTCAGGCAGGAAGGCCTGTTTATTCTTCTTTGCTCACCCTTCCTCTGCCACCCCAGACAAACTGGCCCTTTGGGGAGAAAAAGAGCTATTGGCATACCAGAGAAAGAAGAGTTAAGAGCAGAGTCCAAGGCCTGTCATCAAAGGGCGATTAAAGAGGGGAGAATTTAAGAGCTCCCTGAGGGCAACACTAGCTTAGAAAGACACAAAGTGCTAATGGGCGTATTTATCACTTGTTTTCTAACGAGCAGTAGATCTTATGAAGAAATATAGCCCAAAGGAGGAGAAATGAGCTGAGTCAGCCTATAGGTGAAAAGTAAATACATAGAAAAATAATAATTTAAAGTTAGTAAAGGCTTCGATAAAACCTCCACACAAAAGCCTCTGCTGTGCCCTCAAGCTAAATCAGGTTACTTCGTTAGGTTCCCATCACACCCCCTACTTCATGGCACTTACCGCAGGTTGCAAGTTCACACTCTCGCTATAATGCTCAGTGCGGCATTTAGGTCCCCATTCACAATGCAAGCCCCCTGAGTGCAGAGCCTTCATTCACTGCAGCGTCCCCAGGGCCTGGCACTTTAGCAGGTGCCCAATAAATTTTCTTAAATGAAGGCTGAATATAGCAAAAATATTTTTTACTTAGCTTGCGTTTTCCACTTCCTCTATAATATTCCCTGTTTCTGAACAGAAAATAAATTTAATTTCCTTAAATAATTTCATTTTTATGGAAAAAATATAACAAGTTATTAGTGTTCCATGGCTAAAACAGAGACAACCATTGGGCCTACTGCGTCCCACGAGCACTGTTAGTAACCCAAGGACCGTGCCATCAGGGAGGGCAGAGAACAAGAGGAATTCTCAAGTCTCCTTGAGATGTGGTTCTGAAACTTTCACCCCTTTTAAGTGAACAAAACAGCCTAAGTTAGCAAACTGACAGCCTTAACCTAGATTAGTTAGATCTGTGACTGAGTAAAAATTTTAAGGAAATGGAGTGTGGGACAAGTTGGATTATTAATGAAGCACCTGTAGGTACTTTAATCCTCTTTGGAAAAGGGAGGTACAAATTAATCAATTCATAATGTATAAAAAGAGCTCCCACAAGCACTGGCTCACCTTATCTTTACACAACCTATCTTAAGAGGGAGGCACTGCAGGTACTACTGTACCCAGTTCACAGGCTGGGAAGGTGTTAGAGGGGAGAACAGGTTCTTGCTGCGCCCAGGAAAGAACTCAAGAGCAAGGCATGGTAAAGTAAGTTTATTTAGAGAGATGTACATTCCACGGACAGAGTGCGGTCTGTCTCTCTCAGAAGGGAAGATGGCTTAGGAGACACACACTCCATAGACAGAATGTGGGCCACCTCAGAAAGGTAAGAGGGAGAGAGACCAAGAGGTGTGGGGTGCTTAAAGAAAAAGTAGATACACATTAAATAGACAGAGAATGGACCGTCTCAGAAGGTGAGTGTGACAGAGCCAGAGCCAGAGCGAGAGTCAGAGCAACCACAAGGTGTAAACTTGTTAGGTTTTATGGGCTCGGTAATCTCACATGCTAATGAGTAGGAGGATTATTCCAACTATTTTGAGGAAGGGACGAGGATTTCCAGCAAATGTCCCGCCCACCCACTTTTCACCTTTTATGGTCAGCCTAAGAACTGTCATGGCACCTGTGGGTGTGCCATGAGGCTCAAGTTCTACTGGAAGTCAAATCTTCTGCCATCTTGGTTCTAACCAGTCTGTCCTGTCCTCAACTGCTGTGTCATTCCTTCAGTGGCTGTGCCCTGCCCCTTTGCCTCCCACTTCAAAGGTAAATGGTGCTCTTAGAGATACAGCTGGGCCGGAGTACCTGCTGCAGTGGCTGGAGCCCTCGCCCACAGGGAGCACAGAAGAGAATGAGGGAAGAGAAGAGACAGACTCAGAAGATACACTTCTCCTATGACTGGCTGTGGTCTGTGCTGTGACAATGGTCCAGGCCTTTAGGGACAGGCAGAGCTACCAAAAACTAATGAATAGGATCTAAGGGGCGTGACCTCCTAACCACCCCAGAGGGCCCTGGTCAGAGAAATCTGTGCCGATATTTATCACTGCAGGCTCAAGAGGGGCCAGAATCAAATGAAGAATCAGAGAAGTATGTCGGGTGGTGGAAGGGCAGCAGGCATCATTCTCCAGGCTTCTGGGTCTCAGGTCTATCATTGGAAAGAGAATAAATTTCCAAGGGGAAAACCACTCAGAGCCTCATGGTTACTGAGATGCTCTTTGGAAGCTCACGTTTTCCCTGTTTAAGACTGCCCAGGGCCCTGCATTCACCACCTGTCTTCCTTGTTACTCATGAGCCCCAAACCCCCAAACCCCCTACCCCGGTCTCCCTCTGATAAAGCAGTGTTACTCTGTGCTTGTGGTGATCCTGGAAACACCATCAATCTTAGCCAAAACCATGGGAGATTATAGCCAAGTCCCCTGGCAACAAAAATGAACAGACAGTTCTTATCCTAACCTCCCTCCTTCTCTCACCTTCTGCCAGTTTCTCTGAATAAAATCAGGTTCAAGGAATGGGTCCACAGCATCTCCTCTGTCTTCCTGTTCAGTATAATTCCTCGTTTTTCAATTTTTTAATGGTTAAAGCAATAATATCAGGAGGGTTGCCCCTCTTAGTGTCCCAGTTACCTCATCCAACACAACATGTATTTTTTTAATCTATCTGACATTTTTCTTGACTCCCAGGTTTCCAGTTCTAAGGTCCTGTACCCATAAAGCTCAACCATATTGAAAACCAAATCATGCCCTAAGTTTCCACTGGCATATTTCCTCTGACTCTCGAGACAGGCAATTAATATGTGCTGAATGAATGAATGGCCTCAAGAATCATTCCTCACCTTGTTTGCTGAGTGGATCCCTGAACTATACACATCCCAAGTGCTCCCATCTGTCAATCGTGGACTGAGAAAGGTCTGCCTTTTTTCTCTCTCTCTCCCAGAAACACCCCGAGATCGTGAATGAAAGGTGTTAGGGCTGCAACGCTTGTTAATTAAAAGTTAATGAGTCTACACAATCTTTAAACCTGCGAATGCAAAGTGCCAGCAGGTATAAATTAAAATAACTAATTATATAAACTTCCTAAAAGTGAAATAGAGACTGCCTTTAGCAGAATGACTCTCTAGTAGAAAAGATACTATCCAGGGTACCCAGGCCCAAGTGAAAGGTGTTCTTTTGATTCAAAAATAAATTTTATACATATTGTCATTGTGTAGTATTGAAATGTTTATCCTGACTTTGTGGTCTTAGGTTTCCTTTAGGGTTTCTCCTGCAGACAGGCTATTGGACCAACATGGGTAATACAGATGCTCTGAACTGCAAGGTATGCCCTTTGAAATTTATGTATTTATTTTTATTGGTTTATAATATTATATGTTTCATGTGCACAGTATATTTCGACTTCTGTATACAGCACAGCATGCTCACTGCCAAAAGTTTAGTTTCCACCTGTCATCACACCGCAGACCCCCTTTACCCATTTCCCCCTACCCCTAACCCCCTTCCCTTCTGGTAACCACTACCCTGGTTCTCTGTATGTGTTTCTTTTTGTTTGGTTCACTCTGTTCATTTTTTTTTTCAATTTCACATGAGTGAAATCATATGCAATTTGTCTTTCACCATCTGACTTTCTAATTTCCAATACTCTACCTACTAAATGATGATTATTAAAGCAAGTGAACTTAACAGTTGATTCATAAAGAAAATATTTTATGTAAAACAATTACAAGCTCAATTAGGATTTTTTTCTCAAAAAATACCCTGATCACAGTTTAATTGAACCTGTTCTTAACCTCAGATTTTTACCAAAATATTTTCTTTGCCTTGACTTTGTAAACCCAACCTCTTTCAGACTTTCTTCCAAACATAAAGTTCAGCTTGACCCCAAAAGCCTTTCTGCCAGTCTTTCCTTAATTATTGCAGCCCCCAGACCTTCATACCCCATGCCAATCCAATTTTTGGTAAGGAAGAATCTACTCTGCAGCTGTTTTCAAATAATCACAGGACTGTTCTTAGTTGTTTTCCTGTCCTCAGTTGAGTTCTTCTGCTTTCTCAACACAAGATCAAAAAAAAAAAAAAAAAAAGAGTAGGGGGGAGGGTGTGGGGTTAGGGAGGTGTGCCTACAACTGTACCTCTAAGTTGAAAGCAGAAATTTCCATAATTAGATTCTAAAGGAGATTTTTTTCACTTAAACTCTTACATGTATAATAATCACAACTGTCTTGGATATAATTTCAGGGCCATTTTACTAAAGATGCCACATACTTTATACTCAACATCCTGAATAAAATGTTAAAAAGTCTTTGAACAGATCATTAAGGTGATACTGCAATCAATAAACAAGCTGAAATGGCAACTGATGAGAGCTTATTCATGGCTCTCCAAAAACAAAATGGTAAAAGAATAGTGTGATCTGTGTACACAGTCTCCTAACACCACCACCACACTCATTTTCCTCCATTCTCTTGACCTAATGAGCCACACGTGGCCTTAACCCTGCCCCACCAGGAATGTAAATATGCCTTCTTAAAAGTGGATGTCATGTTTCTTCTTTCGCTTTTCTTTCAGTGGTTTCATGCCTTTTCAGAATGATGCAAAATGTGCTCATCATGATCAACTGGAAACAGAGTTGCCGAAGAGGTAAAAGACAGTACAACTTCATAACCAACCAGCAGGTACAATGGGCTACCTGCACTTACGCATTTGCCTGTTTGGATTACATATTAGGTTGAATAATGTAAAAAAAAAAAGTCATAGTCGTGGCTTACCTAGCATTAAACGATTCATGCCAAAAATTGCAAAATTAAAAAAAAAAAAAACTTCTGCTTGACGAAAAATACACCAGTGAGCATTCTTGATACATAAATGTAATGTGTTTAAGTGTCAGTACCACTTAAACAGTCCTTATATTGGAAGGTTCTGACAACACAGAGTGCACCCAAGTCCATAATGAGCTCTTTTAAGTAACACCGGTCAAGTACAAGGGTCTCCTAAATGTCTGCCCACGCTCAGGAAAGGAATGATGCTACTGGCCACTATTAGATATTGTTCCTTGTGTACTGCCGTAATAATACTACTCAGTAATGCTGCTTCGGTTGAACATTAACAGTGGGCATTCAAGCAACTTGACAGTACCTAAAAAAACTGACATAGCATCCAATTCAGCCATTCCACACCTAGCAACAAAGCCTGTGGAAATAGAGAGGGCAAGGAGAGAGATACAAGCATATTCATTGCCACATTCTTTATAACAGCAAAGAATTTTTAAAAAAACAAATATTCAATGGGGAGAATCATTATATAAATTATAATTTAATCTATACAATAACACTATGAGGTATTAAAAAAAATGAAGAATACTGGTATATACTGACATGAAAGGATGCCATTTACCATGATCTTTTTTTAAAAAAAAAAAAAGTTGTAGGAGTATGAATAGTATAATCCCATTTTTGTTTTTAAAATTAGTAGCTGACATTTATTGAGTGCTTATGTTTGAGATACTATGTTAAATATTGACATAGGTTTTTTAACTGAATAGTCACTAACAGTCCTATGAGCTATTTAATATTCTCCATTTGAAAACTGAGGGAAATGAGGCTGAGAAAGGTATAGTGATTTGCCTTAGGTAAAAAGCCAGTGAGCCATGAGGTCAGGCTTTGAATCCAGAGATCGTGCTCTTAACTTTGTGTATGTGTGTGTTACGTGCTTAAAACACAAAAAGGAACTAAAAAGACTCCCCAAAATGTTGATGCTGGTAAACCTCTAGAGAGGGAGTATGAGAGTATGGCTTGATCTTCTATACAATTTGGATTTTTTTTGCCAGCAAAAGATCTAGTTGTAATTGAAAAATAAGAAAGACAAAACAAAGAAAGGAAATCAATAGGCCTTTCAGTGTGAATTCCTAAATAGGTTAACACCATGTAATAAGTCCAATCACCGCTTCAAAATGTGTTAAAAATAGTATTTAAACAGTTTGGTTTTTTTTCATTTGGAATAGAGCCCTAATCATTAATCAATAAATCTGTTGAGCCCAGATCAACAAATTCTGGATAATAAGACTCACTGTCTGATAAATATGTCAACATGGTGAATTGGAGGAAGGTGGTCAAAATGTAAAAACTTCCAGTTATAAGATACACAAGTACTCAGGATGTAATGTGCAACATGATGACTGCAGCTAACACTGCTGTATGACATACAGGAAAGTTGTTCAGAGAGCAAATCTTGAGAGTTCTCATCACAAAGAGGAGTATTTTTTTTTTCTTTCTTCTTTTCTTCTTTCTTTTCTTTTTATTGTATCTATGAGAAGATGGACGTTAGCCAAACCTGTTGTGATGATCATTTCAAACAGATGTAAATCAAACATCACGGTCATACATCTTAAACGTATACACTAACGTATGGCAATTATTTCTCAGTAAAACTGGGAAAAATTGAGCTGTATCTTCCAATCCATATAAGATAACATATGTAAGACACATGCTGCTCTATAACCTGATTCTTCCCTCAACAGATCATGTACTTTGGTTCACGTTAGGACACAGAGTTCTATCTGATCATTTTAAAGGCTCCTCCACAGCATTTAATTTAAATGTGGTTTAAAAACCACAATTTATTCAACCCATCTGCAATTGATGTTCAATTAGCTTGTTTCTAATTACATTATATACCATGTTTCAGTGAACATTTTCTTTCACATATATTTTGGGTACCAGTGTGAGTTTCTACGGGCTAAATTCCTGGGGGCAGGGCTATTGGGCCAAAAGGGGGAAGCATGTTTTAAAATTTGAGAGCTGTTACCAATTGGCTTCATAGAAGTTGGTCCACTTTGTAATCACAGCAACAGAACATGAGAAAGCCAAATTCCCTGTAACTTGGATGTGTTTGCTACTGTGTAGAGACAATATTCAGAGGAATTTTAGTTTTCAGAGATGCCTGATCAGATTTATCAAGCTGTTCTGAGCTTTTTCTGCCCTCAAAATATCTGAAAGTAAAGAAAGATTTAATAATATTTTCTATATTTAAATAAATAAAATAGTGAATCATATCAACTTTTTTCCCCCACTCGGCCCAAAGATTCCAGAAGCACATGCAAAAATTAAATAAATAAATAAATAAATAAATAAATAAATAAATAAATAAATAAATAAATAAATATCCATATGTAAAATGGCAGGGGGCCCTTGGCACAAGGCCACAGGGAAAGGATAGGTTTGCTTGATGAGACTACCAAAATGTGAGAATTTAGGGCCAAAATGGCAATCAACATTCGAGACAACACAGGAGGACCTGGTAAGCTTCCGCTCAACAAAGCCCAGGAAATTCAATCAGCACTGGCCCTGGAAACGCTGCAGATAACCACACAAGTGCCTCTGAAGTCCATATCACAATGTATCCATTTTATACATGAGAAAAATGATTTTTGGCAACTGCACTTCCATCAGTTTGGCCAGACAACTCAGAGGCATGGGTTCAACATCCACTCTGGGCACCTGTGTTCTTTGTACACTGTCCATCTAACACACCCCTCCACCCCAATTTGCTTTCCGTGGCAGCAACTTAGATCTGCGCACAACACATAGCAGGATCCTCAAATTCTAGCTGAACAGCAGTGAGGGAGGTGGTTATGAAGAAAGAAGAAACTTTCCAGTTCCCACAGCATCTCATCACACATGTCCACATGGAAAAATCGAAGTTATTTCATTTAATGTGTCAATGTTTACTCTTTCTCAGGGGCACAAGTGGATAAAAGCTGCTTTCTGAAAGGTAAAGTTACAGGCAATGTTTTTCCAAGCCATCAATCTTTCCCTCAAGCAGCAGTGTGATTAAAGTCAAGTGAATCACAGAATAAAGCTTAAAACTTCAGGCCTAGTCATTCCTACAAGAAGAAATTTCCTAGAGGGCTGAACCATTTCAGGGCTACTCTCTTCAGAACTCAGTCCTTTCCACCAGGGGCAACAAGCCACTCTGAAGGTTCACATCAAGCATCATCTCTAAGTAGTTATTCAAAAGAACACTTCCTGTGTCCCATCTGTTTCGCTGATGATACCAGCAATGGTAACTCTTTAAAAAAGAAAAGATTTTTTGAAGGAGAAAGGAAGGAGAGACAGAGGCTGAAGGATAAGTGAAGGGCCAGGTCCCTGATCCCTAGCACTGGGGTAGAAGAGCCAGTAAAGGATGACAGATGCTTTAAAAAAAAAAAAAAAGAGGCAGAAGGATCAGATTTCTGGGAGCTATGAGATGAAAGGAAAATGAAAACAGGAGCCTATCCAACACCTAAATAAATAATTCTCAGGTTTAGGTCTGACTGCCCCCGTTCCCAGAGACAGCTGCTACTAACAGCTAAAATCACAAAGCACCTACCATGTGCCCAGCGCTGCTGGAAGCACTGGCCATGCCTTATGTCAGCTACCACAGGGACCTAAGAAAGTGGGTGTTCTCGGCCCCATTTTGCAAGGAGAGAGGTAGAGGTTAAGGAGTTTCTCAGTGAGAGACAGCTGGTAAATGCTGGAGTGACATGTCACTCTGCAGGGTATCTGAATGCCCCCCATCCCACTGCTAAGCACTACATAACACCTCATGTGCACACTAGGCTGCTGCTACACAAGAGGCCCTCCCCTGGGCTCGTGGAGAATGTCCTAAGGCAGTCCAAAATCTGTACACGAAAAACTGTTTTAGGTCCGTCCATCAGCACATGCTCTGCTGGGGCCAAGAAGTTTGAAAAGTGGCTGCAAAGGCAGAGTGAGGGCCGCTGTACTCAGAGCTGCATCTGCCCTCTAGCAGGGCAAGCAAATGGCAGCGACCCCATGTGGACAATGGGTGGGGCTGGAAGGGGCAGGCTGGCCTGGACACTGCAGACAACCTGCTCCACTCCCTGAGAGGCTGGATTCCAGGAACAGCGGGAGGTTGGAGTCAGGAGGCCATTCAGTGAGGGAAATTGGTCTTAAAACAGGCGCTCCTGCTGGCTAGCAAACCACATGTGTGATCACCGCCCCCAGAGACCATCAAGCCCCTAATCAGTCCTGAAGATGCTCTCACAAGACCTGCTGGAAGATGACACCTGCAGGACCTGGCCCAGGGTGGGCCGGGGGAGGAGGAACAACAGAGGGATGACAGTCACACCTGTCATCATTATTATGAAATTCTCAGTGTGATCACTCTGGGCACAGCTAAAGAGGCTTGCTTTCAAATGCGTAAGAAAGCTCAAAGCACTGTCGTGGTATGTTCATTAGCCTGACATTTTTGAGGTTGATCATGTGGCCCCACTTTCACAGAAAGGGAAACTGAGGCTCAGTAGAGGACAAGTGACTTCATATCAACCCCAAGTGAGAACTCAGGTCATCGGTCTCCCAGCCAGAGTCTTTTTCCTAGAACAGTGATTTTCAAATGTTTCAAGTCTCAGAATCTTCTCTGGAAGCTCAAATTAAGTCAAAAGTAGAACTGATCTGATGGATGCAGTGGTGGGGGCCAGGTTCAAATCCCATCTTGGCCACTTATGGCTGTGATATCTTGAGGAAGTTAGTCAGTCTCCCTAAGACTTTCTTCATCTCCACCAAGAGGGATAAAACTACCTCCCTCACAGTTGCTAATGAGAAATAAATGAGATTATCTAATCAGCCCACGAAGGCCATCATTATCATTGCTATCACTGTATCTAAGGGTAGGAAGGAAGCTGCTGTCACTCAGCAAGTGGTACAATGTCATCTCCAATCACAGTGGTAAATCAGCCAGCAGAGCAGCCAAAGGTTGACTTTTAAAACTGACGCTGATCAAATCAGAGAAATGTACAGAATAAGGAAGAGGATAAAGAGAAAGGTGCACGTGCATGTTTAATTCTAGTCACAGGGTGAACACAGAGGCTGTGCCCTTGGCCCTGGCATCAGTGAGTCAGCCACGCACACCCACCCTGCCTCTTTGGCACCAACAATAATTAAGACATCCATATGCATTCGAACACACTGGTGGCTGACCCAGATGCCGACAACAGATGCGTCAGGACCCAAATGGAAAGTGGCAGGATACAATGAAAAGAGCGCCAATTTGGAGTCAGTCAAAAAGTTTGAATCTTGCTAGATGTGCCCTCTCACTCTCAGCTTCTTCATCCAAGGAGAAGATACACAGAAGTACCAGCTGTAGCTATCACACTACAGGCACCAGATAACCATGACCGCTCTTCCTCTCCTCTAAGTCACTCGCTTGGGGCCCCTTCCCTAGCCAGTAGGGACAGGTTTGACGACAGAGAGTCTCTGTAAATGATAAGTGCACCCACTTGCAAACGTGCCAAGCCTTCCTTTAAACGTGCTATGTAACGTTAACTCATTTACTCCTACCATAACCACAGCTCAGAAAGTAAGTACTATTACTCTGCTTTAACATCTTAGAGCAGAGGAAACCAAGGCACAGAGGTGCTGAAAACTAGCCCAAGGTCACACAGACAGTAATGGTAGTGTTAAAATTTGAACCCAGGTTATCTGGTTGCAGAGTCAATGTTTTATGTAATAATACTGTTATATAATGCTTGCACCTCTCTTAATAGATATATGTATTTTCTTTTATATTTCATAGTATAGTAGACCCTTGAATAACAAAGGGGTTAGGGTGTCGACCCTCTGAGCAGTTGAAAATCCACATATAACTTCAAATCAGCCTTCCATGTCTGCATTTCCTCTGTATCCATTGTTTCATGTGCACGTTGTGTAGTACTGCAGTGTTTCTATTGAAACACATCCACATGTAAGTAGGCCCGTGTTGTTCAAGGGTCAACTGTACTCCTAGAATTACAAAAAGCTTGTCGTGCTATCTGCAAATACACTTGTGAGGTCGATAGGACAAATTTTAACATTCCCATTTAGCAGATGAGAAAACCACAGCTCCAAGGTTAAATGACCTGTGTAAAGTATACAGTGGGAATCAGGGGCAGGGCTGAGATTAAAATGCCAGTCACCAAGCGTCAAACTCTAGAAGTAAGTGGTCCAATGACTGTCTAGACACTGAGAAAATAGATGTCACAGGTGTCATACATGCGCCCCCATCAGCAGTACTTACCCTCATCGCTGCTTTGGCCAGGTCAGAGGTAAGAACGCACCGATCCTGCCACAATCTCCAGCCCCACCAGAGACCTTCTCCCCTCATGGCAACTGCATGAAGAAGCGTTTTCCTCATTGCTGCTGAGCCCCCCCCCCCCCCCAACACCAGCCCACCGTGGTCACCAGCAGAGATAGGAGTGGAAATGGGACACAGGTGGCTCAGGGTGGTGAGAAGCTAATGAGAGGGAGACCTGAGAAAGCGCTGAGGGGACGAGCATCAGGGCGAGAAGGGAAAGGAACGTAAACAAGTGTCAATGGGCTCTGGAGAGTAACAGCAGGAAGGAGGGAGAAGAAGCAAGTGTAGTTGGAGCTCCCGGTAGGAAACGGAGGTCCACGTAAGGCCCTCTGCACCAGTCTCCACCTCCAGTCCTACAGGGAGGCCAACACCTGGAGGCTGGGCTTCAACCACACGGTGGAAAAGGGGCACAAACCATAATCAAGTAAATAATATGTGCAGGGGACAGAGATCTGATGAAAACGCTCCAAAACGCTAACAAAACTAGGATGGTAAAACCATGAGTTACTATTTTTCCTTTCCTCTTTTTCCCAAATTTTCTGTAAGGAGGTTATAGTACTTTATAAATAAGAAAAGTGCCTGTTTAAACCTGCAGTGCCTTCACTTGAGGACTCAGGCGTATCTGAGCATGAGTGAAGGACCTTAGGAGCCATTCTGCTGGAAGACCATCTGGTTGATGGAATAAAGGGCCTCCTGAAAGACAACGTTATCTTTAGGGCAGAGAGTTGGGTCCACAGACTTGAGCCAGTCAACAGGGCATGGGCAGGGAGGAGGGAAGTTCTGAGCGTAACACAGTGCCAGTCACTCTGTTCTCTGGCCAGGCATTCATAGACTCATGTTTGCATCTTAGCAAAAGACCAAATAACAAATCAGGGCACAGCAGACAACAAAGTCCCAGGGCTCACGAAATGAGTCTAGCCCAAAGCTGCAAGTAAAGGTCTCATCAGTTCAGTGGAGGACACGACACAGTGTTGCCGCCTGGGAGGCGCCAGTGCATCACCAGTGTGGCCCAGCAAGGCAGCACGCAATGGTGCAGCAGCATGACTGCAGGAAGGTGCCAAATGGTCCAAGTCAGGTAAGCATCAGGGAGACCCAGCTGCAGGGCCCAGCAGGGCACTTCCTGGGACTTGGGTCCCAGGGCTGCAGTGAGAGCTCAGACTGGTCATCACCACGCAGAGAACTCAGGAGAAAGTGGTCTTTAGGACCCATGAGGCACCTCCCAGAGGTGCCCAGAAATACTTGGAGAAGCTTTGCAGGAAAGCAGCATGAAACTTCTACTGAGGTGGACAGGGCAGAGGCAGAGGAATACTGTTTTATATTATTAAAGTTTTCTATTTTTGGTGCTCTATTCACTGATGCAGCCTGGAGGGAAAAAAGTAACATTTTTCAAAAACTTCTAAGAATTCAGGAATAACAGTGGTGAATTAGCAACTCAAAGCAACTATGAGAGGTCAAAGAAATAGAGAAATCTGACTAATCAACAAATTTAGGCATATAGATGGAACTCTCACATGGGGTCAGCTACTCTATGGAAGCACAGGGTGGATATTCCAGACAGAAAATTAAGCAAAATAATAGATCTACAAGGTGCTTCAAGAACACAAATGAAAAGTAACAAATATATAAGATAAAAAGCAAAGGAAAACAGTTGACTAATGAAGAAAAGGATATTTCAAACAACTAAAAAGATGTGCAGGTTGACAGAAAAGAGAGGTTAATCAGCCATTTGAATGGTGGAAGGATGAAAGCAACACTGAGATTTATTTTTGAACAGAAGACAAATGATGAAGGTAAAGTCAAACCTAGAAGCTAACCAGTTCTTCTATTTTCTACTTCCTATGGCATTTTATCCCTGCCTCGAGCACAGCCGTTACTACTGTCCATCATTTCCCTCTTTCTTTTTCTCTCCAGTTCAGCCGGGAGCTGGTTGAGAGCCATGTCTCATAGTCACCTCCTTGTCTCTAGTGCACAGTGCCTGGCAAAGAGTAAGCATTAAATTAGTGTTTATTGAGTGAATGAGTGAATAAATGAATGAATAAATGAACAATGAATGAATCAACAAAGAAATATTAAAGGCTTTGGCAGAGAATAGGTTCTTGCCTTGTGCAGGAAAGAAATCAACAGCAAGGCATAGTAAAGTGAAAGCAAGTTTATTTAGAGAGATACACACTCCATAGACAGAGTGCAGTCCATCTCACTCAGAAGGGAGAATGGCTTAGGAGACACACACTCCATAAGCAGAATGCAGGCCATCTCAAAAGGCTAGAGGCAGAGAGGCTGAGAGGTGTGGGGTGTTTGGTTTAAGGATAAAAGTAGAAACACACTCCATACACAGATTGTGGGCCATCTCAGAAGGCAAGAGAGCGACCAAGAGATGTGGGGTTGTTAGTTTTTATGGGCTTGGTAATTTCATATGCTAAAAAGTAGGAGGATTATTTCAACTATTTTGGGGATGAAGGCAGGTATTTTCTGCCCCCTTTGCCCACCCACCCCCCTCACCACTGCCTACTTTTTATCCTTTAATGGTTACTCTAGGAACTGTCATGGTGCCTGTGGGTGGTTCCATGAAGCTCAAGGTCTATTGGAAGCCGAATCTTCCACCATCTTGGTTCTAACCAATTTGTCTTGTTCCCAATTGCTGCGTCATTCCTTCAATGGTTGTGCCCTGTCTCCTTCCCTCAAAAAGCACATCTCTACAAGACATGGGAAAAGGAAGCTCTGGTCCCATAAAGCAACCAGAGAAGGCAACTCATACATTTGGCATTCCATTGAATTGCATGTTATACATTGTTTAATGGTTTCATGTGCATATATTTGTGTCCACTAAAAAGCCTTAGGTCCTAAAGAGCAAGGACCACAAACTTCTACTTCTACATCCCCCTTTATGTGCTTGGCACAGTGCTAGATTTTAAGTCTGAAATAGATATTCATTAAATAGGCTTGAACAAAGAAGATGAGAAGAAACAAGTGAAGTTACTTCTAGCAGTCAAGGTTCTTTCATTTTAATTTACAGAAGAAAGGAGCTGGCTATTTATCAGGCTTCATTGCCACAGGCATTCCTCAGAACAAAGGAGCCCTTCAGAACTACAGGAGTGGCAGGGCCTTCTCCAGAGCTCCAGCCTTGGTATTTCCAAGGGAGAGCTAGGGGTCAATAGTAAAATACGCTGGCACGGGCACATGCCAGGAAAGTTGGCACAGCACCTGCCCGGGCTGGGATTGACTCCAGGCAGCCAGACTAAAGTCAAGAAAGCTCATAATTCATCTAGAGGAGAATTTAAAAACAATCCAATTAGTCAGGTATGACTGCAGACTAGGCAATTGAATGTTAACTGAATTCAACAGTGAGAACAGGAAGTAGGGGATAGGGGAGGGGTGGGTACCTCCCTCTTCCAAAAGCACATGGCCCAGGTGAGGTGAAAGGTCTTCTTGGATTGACAGCTTCGGCCACAGCAACCTGTCAGCAAAAATGCCTGCACAGGATCAGTGGGAGAGTCTCCACTCTTAATGCAAAAATTCCTACACAGGCAGCTCCCAGTGTAATAACTACTACTAGATTAAAGGAGCAGGACAAAGGAGCAAATTATTAGAGGAGGAAAGGCTCTGAGACAGGAAATGCAGTTGGTTATTACAGCTAGTGCTAAGGATGAGAGTTGCCAGGATATTTAAAATATATGGAGAATAAAGCAAAAGGGGACAGTGATCCTAAGTTCATGTCCTTTCTAAGGAAATATGCCAGGGTTTTCAGGTAACTCGGGACTCCCTAACTGTACCTAGATTCCTCTAGGTAGGGGAGGTAGGCAGCCAGTCTTACCCTGGTTCATTCCACCCCCCAGAAGCCCTACACACCTGCTTTGCCTAGACACAACTCCTGCTCCACCCATAAAATTCAGGAGAGTCAGAAACGGTTGCACTAAACAAGAATTAGCAGCTTGCCACATGATCTCAAAGTAGTCATGGAAGAGACTGTCAAGGGACAGTCACTGGGCTCATCTAGTAATTGGTATTGCCACACACAGATGAGCCCATGCTACTGGAACACTCATGGGAGAGAGTAGAAACTAGACTTTCAAAGTAATAGGAAAAACAACTCTAAAATTTATATGGAACCATAGAAGGCCCCAAATAGTCAAGTAATCTGGAGAAAAAAAGAACAAAGATGGAGGCAACACACTTCCTGATTTCAAACTATATTACAAAGTTACAGTAATCAAAAACAGTGTGGTACTAGGAAAAAAAAAAAAAGATGCACAGACCAATGGAACAGAAGAGAGGGCCCAGAAATAAACCCATGTATACACAGTCAACTAATTTTCAACAAAGGTACCAAGAACATACAATGGGGAAAGGATAGTCTCTTCAACAAATGGTACTGGGAAAATTGGATATTCATGTGTAGAAGAATGAAATTGAACCCATATCTTACTCCATACACAAAAAAATGGATTAAAGACTTAAACAGAAGACCTGAAACTGTAAAACTCCTGTAAGAAAACATTAGGGAAAAAAATCCTTGACATTGGCCTTGGCAATGATTTTTGGATATGATACCAAAAGCTTAGCCAACAAAAGCAAAAATAAACAAGCAGAACTACATCAAAGTCAAAAGTTTGTGAACAGCAAAGGAAACAATCTGCAAACCATACATCTGACAAGAGGTTAATATCCAAAATATATAAGGAACTCCTGCAACTCAACAGCAAAAGAAACAACCCAATTTCAAAAAGGGCAAAGGTCTTGAAGAGACATTTCTCCAAAGAAGACATGCATATGGCCAACAGGTACATAAAAATGTGCTCAACATCACTAATCATCAGGGAAACAGAAATCAAAATCAGAGTGAGATATCATCTCACACCTGTTAGGATGGCTATTATCAAAAACAGACAAAAGATTAAGTGTTGGCAAGGATGTTGCAAAAAGGGAATCCCTGTACACGGTTGGTGTTAATGTAAATTGGTGTTAATGTAAATGTAAAATGAAAAATATGGAGGTTCCTCAATAAAACTACCAAGCGATCCCTGTTTTGGGTATACACCCAAAGGAAATGAAATCAACACCTCAGAGAGGTATCTGTGTTCCCATATTCACTGCAGCCTTATTTGTAATAGACAATATATGAAAACCACCTAAGTGTTGATGAATGAATGAGTAAAGAAATAGCATTGTGTATATATCAATATATATACACACACACAATGGAATATCATTTAGTTTTTAAAAAAATTATTTGTAATAACATAAATGAACCTGGCAGTTCAATAACAAAAAAAATGAACCTGGAGGCCATTACGCTGAGTAAAATAAGCCAGACGCAAAAAGAAAAAAAAAAACAATCTGCATGATCTCACTTACATGCAGAATCTAAAAAAGGTCTAATACATAGAAGCAGAGAGTAGAATGGTTACCAGGGACAGGGAGGTGGGGGAAATGAGGGGACACTGGCAAATAGTAAAAGTTGAAGCTATGTAGGATGAAAAAGTCGAGAGATCTAACGTATAGCATGATGCCTAGTTAAATAATACTGTACGGAATACTGAAAATTTGCTTAAAGAGTACATTTCAGGTGTTCTCATCACACCAAGGTAAAAATGGTAACTATGTAAGGAGATACGTTAATGAGCTTGACTCTAGCAATCATTTCACTACGTATGTCAAATCATGCTGTACACGTTAAATATATACAACTCTTAAATTTGTTTAAATTAAAAAAAAAAAAAGGTCGACTACAGAAGCTGAAACTTCAGGGGATAGCCAGGGTCAAAGGGGCCTCCAAGCAGGAAGGAAGAGATGCGGGGGACAATCTCCCTAGCCGTCCTGTAAGCTATTTCGCACCCCATCCACTCATCCGTTCTAGGTCTTCACCCACAGCTGGAACCCTAACAGTTCCTGCTTCAGGTAAGGGCGCAGCTTCACTAAAATCTCCAAGCCTTTAAAATCTCCCTGGTCTCAACCTACATCCCTCCCCACCTCTACCTCCACCACCACCACCAAATACACACCCATTGCCAAATCTGGGCAGCAGGGAGGGCCAGAGCTTACACATTCCCCATCCCAAGTCCCAGTTACTCAGAGGTTCCCATTCTATACATATATCAATGAGGCTTTGGCAGGTAAGGAAGATAGAAGTTAAGACTATGCTCCATGACGGCAGGGCAAGCCCGCCTTCCTCACCATCATATCCCAGCACCCAGCACAGTGCTAAACATTTACTACCTGCCACCTGGATGAAGAGTGAGGTTAAACAGCACATGCCAGTCCTAAAGGAAAGGCTTTCTGTTCAAGAAGATCTGCTCATATCTCGGGCTATACAGTCCCTCATCCATTAACTGTCATATAACACCTTCTCAGCTTGCAGAGAAGCCCAGGAGATGAGCGACCTCACCCTTTCCCTGTCCCTTCAAGTGTGAAATGAAGAACACCCCCAAGAGTAAGGCTAGGAAGGGTTCCTCAAAGGAGCACGGCATCCCCTTCCACAATCTCCCAAGGAGTTCACCAGGTCAATAACAACCAGGGATTATAAACAGGCTTATTTATGCTCCTGGTTCTGCTACTGAGCTGTCTCAAGACCTCATACCAACCATCAGAACTTTTGCAGCATTTGTTTCCTGTCAAAAGACTTTCAGCCAAGTCTGAATCAGGTCCAGGCACTCTTAACTAAGCCAGTCATTTAGTGGCACTGTGTCTACAGACCCTTGATCTCTGTCAAAGTTCTTTTACCAGGAAACAGTGACTCTGTGGACAATGGAATTAGATGGAGAGAGAAAGTGGCTCCCTCAAGATCTCAAATAGTCAAGAGAAAAATGCAAGGGAAAAAAAAAGCAGGAGTTCTGACAGAAAGAAGACAGCCATATAACCAGTGCCTCACTGGGTTGTTCACACACCAGAAGGGGAGTTCTTCTTTGTCTTCTGAAGTTGGAAAAAAAAAATCACCAATAATTAAGTTCTATGGACTGAATTGTGTCTCCCAAAATTCATATATTGAAGCCCTAAGCCCCAAAGTGACTGTATTTGGAATTGGAGTTTCTAGGAGGGAATCATGGTTAAATGAGGTCAGAAGGGTACAGTCCTAACCCTGTAGGATGGATGGCCTTAGAAGAAAGGGATCTTTCTCTCCCCACGTCTATGCACCAAGGAAAGGCCATAAGAGGACACAGCGAGAGGACAGTTGTCTGCAATCCAAGGAGAGAGTCTTTACCAGACACCAAACCCACTGATACTTTGTCCTGGACTTTCAGCCTCCAGAACTGTGAGAAGTAAATATCTGTTGCTTAAGCCACCCAGTCAAGGTATTTTATGATATTTTTATGGCAGCCAAGCTAAGACACTCAGAGATCCAAGCAGACTGCTGGCTCTCCCCAACCTCAAATGCCATTCACCCTGATTTCCAAAACCAGAGAAGCCCATTATGGATTTATCAGCTCCATGCAAACGTATGGGTGGGATGAGAAGAGAGGTGAAAACACAAGAACAGAACAGTGAGAGAGAGGGTAAGGCCAGGGGAGCGGCAGATTGACCAACTTCCTTCAAACGGTGGGACATCTAGAGCTTCCTAGGCTTCGAGGCAGAGCTGCAGACCCTCTGGCATCGCTGCCAGCTTACGACCTGAAACTGTGCCACACGGTTGTCTGCAACAGCAGAGATGAAGAAGTAAAGGCAGTCAGCACAACGAGGAAGGCTAGTGTCATGGAACGATTTGGGTGCATCACCCTGGTTCTACCTTCCAAGTAAAACTGACCTCCCATCCCACAGCAGGGAAGCACCGTTACGAGTGCCCAGGCAAGGCATCCAAGAGGAACCGCTGCCGTGGCCTCAGCAGACGATTACCTCGAGGTAATTACAGGTGACATAAATATATCCAGTCAATTACAGAGTGGAGCGGGCCCTCTGTGGAGCCCTACAAAAATGCTCTCATGGAAAGCAAGGACTTCACAGAAAGACGCTGGCCTCAGAGAGCTCAGCAATGTGACAGTCATGGGCCTGAAAAAAATAATTTCCAGAGAAAGTGGATTAATTTTGGTTCTCAGTCACAGCCAACTCTCATGACGGCTGATTCAGAGCCGCCAGGAGACAGACAGACAGCGGCAGGGGAAACACCACGGCTCCTGCTCACTGCTAGGTAAGGCAGGACAGCTCCCAGGGAGAGAGGCACACAGAGCTGTGGGTTCAGCGTGGGGGCCAGTCATGGCCCGTGAAGGTCAGCCAGGGCTCCACAGCCAGTGGACCTCAAAGATTTACTACCCACACCTGACTGCCTACATGCCAAGCCACTTCCCACTCAAGTCACTTCTGCGGGAAAGTCACTCCCTCAGAGCCCTCACTAACATTCACCTCCACCAGGGAATTAGCTCCCAGACAGCAGCCCTATCTCCCCTTCCCTTCTCAAGGATCTCAAGACATAAGAAAAATTAACCAAAAAATAGAATTTTTAAAAATTCACAGAAAGGATTTTAAGTCACCTACTCTGATCACTCATTTGATACGTCAGTTTCAGCCAAGCCAGATCAGCCTCAGTGGGAAATACCCCCAGTGATGAAACTCCTTCCCACGCAAGCTTATTTCACTTTCCAACAACTCTGACAGCTAGAAAGTCCTTCTGCTGAGCCGGAATCTGCCTTCCGATTATCCGGTTCTGTTCTCAAGAGGACAAAAGAACAACTCCAGGCTCTCAGCTTCATGACAGCCTTCCCAAAAGCTGAAGGTGACTAGCAAGAGATTGGTCTTTACAAGGTGCTGGAGCTTCTCTGGCCCAGTCTTTGATCATGTTCTCTTCCTTGAGTACAAAAGAAGTGGGCCTCAGACTGAAAATTTCAAGTCACACATGTTCAGAAGTAGAAGGAACGATAAAGATCATTTAGTCCATTCCTCTCCCTTCACAGGTGGAACCCAGGCCCAGAACACTGCAACTGCCTTGCCCAAGTCCTCACAGCCACTTAGGGGTGCATCCCAGCTCAGATCTGAGCTCTCATCTCCAGAGCATTTTGTACTGAATTCTCCTGGAACAATGTTTCAAATTTTCCCCAACATACCTGTCCTTTGTCCTCACTATCACCTTACTATGCACACACACACACACACACACACACACTCTAGTCCAGCACTGCTCCCAACTTAAAGACTTTGATCTTTGGCCTTTGTTTACCCTGGTACAACCTTACATATAAAACTGAGTCCCTGGGACACCTGAGCCCCATGCTGGTGTTCACCCGTAGAGGGGCACAGCAAATACTTCTAGAAGCCACTCCTAAGCAAATGTAGGACCATCTTGTGCAAAAACTACAAACAGAGGCCTCATGGAGTTTTAGGTCCATAAATGAGATTCCAGAGGAGAAATATATATATACGCATAATTCTATTATATTAATCAACTTTTCCCAAAGGAAATCTGAACAAAGGATGTGGGATTCACTCATCCCCTTGCAATGCTGGCATTCTGGAAGTTGGGATCTCCAGGTCTGAGAGTCAGCAAGGAAGGCAAAACGAAAACCAGGCAACTGTAAGCATTTATTTAATGCCTGCGAATTGAGGATGATGAAGGTGGCCTTGCATTTTCCTTTCTCCCCAGCCTCAGCTGAAGGCAGTGCAACGAGGAAAATGAGCTGAGCATTTATCAGACAGGTCCTCTATGGCCAGGGGGCAGGCACTGCGGAGGCAATGAAAATTCTCCCCCAAGCTAGTCACAATCTGAGAAGACAAGAGACATGCAGTGCCTAGAACACAGTAAATCAGTGGTTCTCAACCAGGAGTTAATTCTGCCCTTCAGAGTACACATGGCAACATCTAAAGGCATTTTGGGTTGTCACAACTGGAGGGCTCTACTGGCAAGCCGCTAGAGGCCAGGGGTGCTGCTCAACATCCTACAGGGCACAGAACGGCCCCACATGAAGAATTCTCATGCAAAATGATAGTAGTGATGAGATGGAGAAACCCAGAAGTAGATGCTCAATAAATGATGGTTAAATGAATTACATTTCATCCAGTTCAATATTTATTGAGCATATGCATGGGTTAAGCACTGTTACAAGCACTGAGGAATGAAAGATGGGTAAGGCATGCCTCTTCTCTCAGGGCTACATAAAGCAATTATAACGATATAAGGTGGGGTGGGATGTGATCCAAAGTTAAGTTGGGTGTGAAGGTACTTTAGGATTCTGAGAAGAGTGTGAAAGAGTGTGACACCTGTAAGCCAGCATTAATTAGGAAGAAGACAGGTCCCCACCTTGGTCATGGAGGAAAGGTGAGATCTGGACAAGCAGGCTTGGGGTGCTCTGGCAGATGAACAGGCGGAGTTAAGGGACAGCAGTAGCATCACTGGCCTCTGAGAATGCATGCCTGATGGACAACACAAAAAAAACACCTCTGGTCCTCCCGAATCACTGCCAGTCACAGAAGCCAAGGCTGGTCAGAACCCACACATCTTAATCTCCTATCTCTGTTCACCAGTGCCTGGAACAGGATATGGAGTTAATGAATAATAATTAGAAAACAGCAATAAAAATAAGAACCACCATTTAATGAGCATCTGCTCCACATCAGAGACTTTGCTTAACACTTTATCTGCAGTATCTCACTCAATCCTTACCACAACCCTATCAAGTACATAGTGTTACCACTCTCAAAACGAGGACACTCAGTGATGGAATGAACAGATAATGAACAAATGAGTCAACCAAGAAATAGCTTGAACAGCTCTGACTGTCTCTCACCCTAACCTGGGATCTTCCCGATTCCTGCCACTGCCCAGAGTTTCCAGCTTGTTCTCCTTTCAAAAGATTTAGATGTGAGGTGGCTGACCAGCACCTAGTTCACAAAGCATAGGTGTCCAGTGGGTAGCGATTTTATGAGGCCACCGTGGCACTGGCACTATGACTAGGACTTCCCAGAATTTCTGCTGACCAGAGGCAGCACCGCAGAAGGGAATGGAGCAGGGATGCTGTTGTAAGACATCCTCAGGGAAAAGGTTCAGGACCCCTGGTCCACATTAACATGAGGCAGCAGCATATAGCAGCTTCTTTTCACTAGCACTTTTAGCATACCCTCTAATTATGTGATAAAAATCCTACTGGCAACTCCTTTTCCCAGAGTAGCACATTACCACCATCCAAATATTTCTCAGTCTCTAAATAATAGGGTACTTTTACACAGCATGTACCTCCTGTTTATACAGTCCCCCTTCCATTTATAGGGCTCTCGTGGCTTTATTTCGTTGGATCCAAGCAATTATGTTATATGACAGGTCACCTTATTTCCACTTTCCAGTGGAGGAACCAACGCTCAGAGATGTGAAGCAAACTGCCCATGGTCACACAGCAAGGTCTTCCGACCAGAGCTGCCTTTTCTGGCAACCCTGATATGTACCAACCCCTTGGCATGGCCCTTTCACTCACTCTCCATTCCTTTCCTATTTAATATGTAAAGAAATGAACAGCTACCTGTGTATCAATGTTTTAAAATCACTGTGATACAAAACCTGATACAAAAATAATCCCCTTCTCTTATTAGAAGAGGCTCGGCCAATTTCAAGGGTTGGTACTCTTTCTGTACAAGGTCAGATAACAATTATCTGAGGCTTTGTACGACAGACTGCCTGTCATAGCTACTCAAGTCTCCCCTCGTGGTGCAAAAGTAGCCACAGATAATTTATACATGAATGGGCGAGGCTGTGCTCCAATCAACTTTACAGAACAGGTGGGACAGGGGAGACTAGTTTGCTGACCTCTAAATTAAATGATAACATCTTCCCAGCACTGTGTTCCCCCACAATGCATGTATTAAAGCCTTCATCTCCAATGAGACTATATTTGGAGACAGCGCCTTTAGGGAGGTGATTAAGGTTAAATGAGGGCATAAGGGTGGAGCCCAGTTCAATAGGGCTGATGTCCTTAAAAGAAGAGAAAGAGACATCAAGAGTGTGTGTGCAGAGAAAAAGCCACATGAGGACAGAGTGAGAAGGAGGCTGTCACAAGCCAGGAAAGGAGGCCTCACCTGAAACCAACCCTGATGGCACCTTGATCTTGGACTTCCAGCCTCCAGAACTGTGAGAAAACAAATTTCTGTTGTTCATGCCACCAAGGCTCTGGGATTATGTTATGGCAAATTAGTCTGCAGCCCAAAAAGACTAATACACTGTCCTTTTACAACGCACAGGAGCCAAATCCCCTACAAGTTAGGAATCAGAAAATATAGGAAACTTTTTTTTAATGGAAATAGGTTTAACATGCCCCAGTCCATTTCCCTTTGCAGAGCTCCCAGAAGTAAAGATCCCTTTATCCTACTCCAACCACTTGGCTCAGCATTGCTCCTCTTCCCCAATTCCTCCGAGTTTTCCAGTTCCTTATATAACATTCTCTGAAAGGCTTTATGCCGCTGTTTCGCCTTTCAAAATGTAAACTGACAATCCAGGTCCCTCACAAAGTGGCCTTCACTTGAGCAGCAGGAACAACTGCTCCACTGAGGTAAGTGATCAAACAGGTGCGTAACTTGGATTTCTGATACCTAGATTCCTGGTTAGTACTTCAGGGGGGTGAATACAAGTCAGGCAGGTCAGAAAAGGTCCTCTTAAAAAGTACGCGAGAAATGAGCCTTTATAATAGTTTGCAAGCGACATCTGAAGAAGGGCAATAAACAGCCACCAACAGGCTTCAGAAGCAGCCCTTGCTCATAGAGCAAGGTCGTCCACAGAGTGCAGAACTTTGCAGGGTGGCCCCCACGCCAGAGCTAGCAATTACAACCCAGCTGCCCTACAGCAAGACAGCTACAATTCCCAAACCTATCACTCTGCACCAATCACCCTTTCCACACACCTCCAAAGTCCTCCTTCATAAAAACATCCAATCGTGATGACACCAAAATACTCCCTGGAGAGGACATTTTGTCATTCTGGATGAAAAACAGAAATGGAAGCACGAGTGTGGCAATATCAGAGTGGTTTTCAGAAGGGGAGGCAAGGAAAACTCTAGAACTTTGAACTCCATTTTCAAGACGCCTCTTGCTTATTAACAAACTGTACTTTCTTTGGCCCCTAGTCACTTAATAGTCACCTTCATGCCAAAGGGGGAAGAATTGGTAGGGCAGGTAGAGAAAGAGAGCCGAGCTCCTTTCTAATGCTTTGTCTTACAATCAAGGAGCATAAGGCAACCCCACTCCCTGTTAGATAAACATTCACAGCCTCTAAAACAAATTCAAGAGTAGTTCTTAAAAACTCCTAAAATAAAACTCAAACTGAACCTAAAACTGTGAGGAAAAAAAGGAGGGAATGTGTATTCAGGCACTAGCAAGACTAACACATAATAATCGATACATGTTTGCTCAATAAATATATAAATAATCACCAGGAACCAGCCTCTTGTCTAGGGCTCACAGGGTTTCTTTTTACATCCTAACCCATTAAGAAGCTAGGCATCAGTTCTGTTCCATCTCCAGGGCCAAATGACTAGCCCTGGGATTTCTGGCGATATAATTGTGCTAAATGAACTATCAAAACAGTTCTGATGCCCGTGTCTTTCAGCCTCATGAATGTTTGGTTGTACAGAGAACCTGGATATCTTCTTACCCACTTCAGCAAAATCCAGGATAAATTTTAGCAGCTTCTTCTCAGTTTCACAGTCCAACCCGTAACAAATCACTATCTATTCACATACCACACAAGCACCCGCAGCCCCATGTGTGCCCCAGAGAATCCCCAGGTAATTGCAGCAACACCAACACAGTGATTCAGATTCATAATGATTTTGTAAGAATTAAATGTGTAAGCTTGACATCTACATTCCTCCATCCCACTCCCTTCTGAAAGCCATTTAAACAGCTGGGAGCTGCTGCACTGATCACAAGCTGGGACGCCACACCCTGGGGCAAAAGCACTAACACAGAACATGCCCAAAGCACGCGTGAGACGTGCATAGGATGATGTGAAAGGGACAAGCAGACACGAAACACCTTCCTCCCAGCTCCTACTGTGAACTGTGCTCAGAGTGACCACACCACTCCCACACGTCTTGCTGGACTTGTGTTCCATACCAAGTTACCACTTGCCCAGGCAGAGGGCACAAACATAAGCCATTTTAACTCCAAGTCACAGTCAGTGACTAGCCATTTGGTCTCCCAATCGATTTTTTTTTTTTTTTTGATGGACAAAAATTAGAGGAAGTGACACGTAAGGGGGAATTTGAACTAAAAGCTTTGGGGTTAAGGGGTTAAGGAGAAACGCACTGTATGTGGGAGGGTCCAAAGGCAGGAGAGGGCATGGTGTTAACAAAGAAGTCCAACCACAATGTAAAGCTGCAGAGAAGTAAGGGGGGAAAATAAAGTGGAGAAATCAGCTGCAGGCAGATCGTTCCTACACGCCCTTTCAGCTCCGTGAAGGAGTCTGCAGCATCCCAAGAGCAGGGCTGAAGCAGGGCAAGCGGCATGATGGGAGGGACTCAAACCTGAAGAAAGAACAGTCTACGGGGAAGATGCAGGGGGAAGAGCAGCAAGGCGGGGCTGCTGCGGTAACGTGAGCCAGGCTGAAGGCGGCCAGCGGTGGCAACGGACAAGAAGGTGAATCCACGCTTACGGCATGCTCTTTTGAGGTCCAGATCTTTATGTGCTGAGATTCAGTGGCTCCGGAATATCCTACCAAACTTTTCCTGCCAAAGAGGAAAAAGACCAATTCCTCTGGGGCCCTACTGAATGGGATATAGTCACCTCTTTCAGAAGCAAGGTGGTACTTGCTTTCATGCCCTAGGTGCTCAACCCTTAACACATCATCTTACGTTTACACAGTGCTACCACGTGCATCTTCATTTCATCTCCCAAACTCTCTGAGAGTGGCAGATCTGGTATTAGCCTTCTTTGAATAATGAGGAAATGTTCAGAAAGCAGATGCGAAATTTAGCTTCCAAAGTCATGGTGAGTGACCCTGGGGGTGGACTCTGCAAATCAGCTGGAAAAAGAGACAGCACCCTTTGATCGTGTTCCCTGGGTAGCTCCATGTCTGGTTTCCACACTACTTTCTCTTTATTATAATGTGGACGACATCTTGCCTTTTAAAAATTGCTGGAAAGCAGATGCTTTGGAAGAGGTGCCCCAGGAGGAGCAACTGCTCCCTGCTCCCTGATCCCAGCTGTGTTTTGGTCATTGCCATTAGGGCACACTGTATAAAGGCACCAGCGCTGGAACCTGAATGAGAATTCACATCCTTTAACTCCTATACAAGGCTCACTCCACTACATTATCTAAAAGAATGAAGACACAGATGGGCAAGCATAGAGATGGAGAGATGGATCAAGGGACAGCCCC